>NC_057722.1:10762273-10810627 GCF_004010195.1 Chiloscyllium plagiosum | reverse complement strand
GTTATGTTGCCATAGTCTTATCAGACCATAGGGGCTGCTCTCTTATTAGTGAGAAGTAACTGGTGGTGATTTAACCAGACCTCAGGTGAGGGAAGAGGTTGAAAAGGGGAATCTCTCATGGTAATCTCCAACCAGTGATGGGAATTGAACTCATGCTGTTAGTATCACACTGCTCTGCAAGCCAACAATCCAGCCAACTGAGCTAAACTGGTTCCAATATGTTTATCTATATTCACCTTAAATACTTTGATGCTGTTCATCCAACCTGGGGCAGTAAGTTCCAAATTCTAACCACTAGGCAATTATTGTTTATGGAAGCCGGTTGTGTACAAATTGACCGTACTATTGTTGGAATCCAATGAGGACTGTGCAAGGTGTTATATAAAAGAAAATTGTTTTTCTTACCTCAACCTTTTGCCCTTCTTTACATTGTACCAATTAAGGTTTCCGGTGGCACTGTTGTTACGGGAGAGCTCACTTCCTGTTATTCAAATAGTGCATTTTTGTGGATTTTACCTAGTGTATAATGTGTGGCTTGACCTGCCTGCTAAAGGTGCTGTATGCTTCGCTGAAATGATTGACGTGGAGTGAGCAATAATTTAGACATGTAAAATGTGTTATTGAAATGTAGGAGCAAATTACTGCAGATGCTGGAAACTGTATTGAAGACAAAAAAAAATGCTAGAAATGGCAACAGCTCAGGCAGCATCCATGGAAAGAAAGAGAGCAAGCTGCTGTTTTGAGTCTCGATGACTCTTCACCATAAGTGCTGCATTTCTGCAATAGTGTGGGGATGAAGTGCTGGGGGACAAAGAGTGCTGATAGTGCAGATTAAGCAATTGGAACATGAGAATGGCAGAACAATGGTATGTCCAACTGCTAAACTGGAAAGAACAGACAGTCCCACTGGAGTGGAGGGAGTGGAAATAGGGCATTGTGACAAAGAATGCAACAAGTAAAGCCAAAAGAAAGGGAAGAAATGGGAGTGAGTACACAATCTGAGGGGGTTACACTCAATATTAAGTCCCAAAGGTTGTCAGGCTCCTAGTCTGAAGATAAGATGTTTAGATTCCCTACAGAGTGGAAACAGGACCCTTCGCCCAACAAGTCCACACCGACCCTCCAAAGAGTAACCCAACCAGACTCATTTTCCTACCCTACATTTACCCTTGACTAATGCACCTAACACTATGGGCAATTTAGCATGGCCAATTCACCTGGCTTGCACATTATTTGGAATGTGGGAGAAAACGCACACTGACATAGGGAGAATTTAAGGCAGCAGTGCTAACCAATGAGCCACCATACTGCTGTTTCTCCAGTTTGCACTGTGATTCGCTGGAACATTGCAACATGCTGAGGATGGACAAGTGGACATGCGAGCAAAACACTGTGTTAAAATGACTGGCTCCGGGAGAGTTGGGATCACGAACCAGAAGTGTTCTGCAAAGTGGTCAGCCAGTCTGCATTTGGATTGTTCAGTGTAGAGTAAGCCACACATGGGAAGGTGCTGAGGGCATTGGTGGCCATCGAGGAATGGACTCTGGTGTCCTGGTGGGAACGGTCCCTGCAAAAAGCAGATGGGAGAGTGAGGGGCAGATGTGTTTGGTGGTGGCATTCTGCTGAAGTCTGAAATGTTTAACTAAGTATGGGTCTGCATAGACATACACTTGCATTGACTTAATAAAGTTGATTGAGTTTACTGTAAGAAAAATGACCAAAGGTAGCAACAGTTACATTCTTTCACAGTTGGTTCTCCCTTTGCAACAGCCTTAGCTTGAAGGAGGGGTGGAAACCTCACTCTCAACTCTGCTGATTTACTTGTTGCATAGAATCATAGAATCCCCACAGTGTGGAAACAGTCCATTCAGCCCAACAAGCCCACATCGGCCTATCCCCCTATCCCCCTACCCTATTTCTTTAACTCTGCATTTTCCATGGCTACACATCCTTGAAGACTATGGCAATTTAACGTGGTCAATCCACCTAACTTGCACATCTTCGGACTTCCAAACTGACCATTAGTATATGTTCAACAATAACTACTGCTTACTTTCTGCCTTCAGGATATACTTCAGCAGATGCATATAGTTTCTGGTTTACTTTGCAATATTGGGCAGCACCATGGCATGGTGGTTAGCACTGCTGCCTCTCAGCACCAGGGTCCTGGGTTTGATTCCCGTTTATCCGTGTGGAGTTTGCACATTCTCCCTGTGTCTGCGTGGGTTTCTTCCAGGTGCTCTGGTTTCCTCCCACAATCTAAAGATGAATTGGCCATGCTAAATTGCCCACAGTGTTGGCTGCGTTAGTCAGGGGTAAATATAGGGTAGGGGAATGGGTTTGGGTAGGTTTCTCTTCAGAGACTTGTTGGGCTGAAAGGCCTGTTTCCACACTGTAGAAAATCTAATCTGTACCTGTGCACTTGAGTTTGGCACTGACCTGATCAAAAATCAGACCACAAAGTGCATTTCACCACTTATAAATGCTGTAGTGTTCTGGAATACTTGTGCCCAGCCCTCTTTAAATCTCTGTCAAGGATCGTTCTAAACAGTATTTACATTATTGCTGACTTTGCCATCTTCTTTTTATTTATTTATCAAATAGTCCAGCCAGTTTGTCAATACCTCTATTATCAAACAGCAAACATTCTGTGATTGGACAGAGGGTCATTGCCATTGAAGTAAGAAAAGATCATTTTGATTGCCTGAAACTAATTGCATTTTCAGTGACATTTCTCTGATGGGTTAGTTGTATACTTGATTTAAGTTTTTGCTTCCCGTGTTTCATTATGAGGTAATGTTTAGCTGTGGCAAAGACAATTTGGAAAATCACCAAATTTCATGCATCCTTCAGGGAATCACATTAGAGAGGGCATGATTTATATATTTGCTGATACCATCTTATAGGCCTAACTTTGAGCCAGGAAGCATCAGGAGGTGGAGAAGTTAACATTTCAGGTGTAACCTGAAGAAAAATTACAGCCGAAATGTTGACTTCTCCACCTCCTGATGCTGCCTGGCTTGCTGTGTTCTTTCAGCCTCCTGCTCGTGTACCTTGGATTCCAGCATCTGCAGTCTTTTTGTCTCTAACTAACTTTGAGCCAGGCTCTTAGAGTCATAGAATCATAGACATGTACAGCATGGAAACAGACTCTTCGGTCCAACCCGTGTATGCCGATCAGATATCCTTACCCAACCTAGTCCCACCTGCCAGCACCCAGCCCATATCCCTCTAAACCCTTCCTATACAGAGACCCATCCAAATGCCTCTTCAATGTTGCATTTGTACCAGCCACCATCACTTCCTCTGGCAGCTCATTTCATGCACGTACCGCCCTCTGTGTGAAAAAGTTGCGCCGTATGTCTCTTTTATATCTTTTCCCTCTCACCCTAAACCTAGTTCTGGACTCCCTGACCCCAGGGAAAAGACTTTGCCTATTTACCCTATTTATGCCCCTCATAATTTTGTAAACCTCTATAAGGTCATCCCTCAGCCTCCGAGTTTAGTTTGCTGACGAGAGAGGGGAGAGCTGATTTTACCCTGATAAACAAGAGCCTAAAGGATAAGGACCAAAAGGTAGGAATTGGGAGTCTAAGGTTAAAAATATGCTGTGGTTTGGCAAAAACAGATGATACCAGCTGGTGCTGACTTTCAAATTCAGCGCGATTGGTGAAGATTTCGTCATCATCAAAAATTATGCAGACTCTTCAAAAGAAAATGTAGCGAAATTAACAAGAGTCATAAATTACACAATTCCCTGTCCAGGCCAGTAAAATAGATACAGGGAGAGACATTGGGCCCCACAGTTCCTCTTCTTATAGGTACTAGATGGCCTCTCAATATTTGAACATGGAGTCTTAGGTATATGTACATACACTCTGAAGGAAGCGCACTTGCTGTTGCTGTGATAAAGAAATTTGTGTTTTATCACACAATAGGTGCCATCAGTATGGAGAGCAGGCAGTTAAACAGTTAATGTCAATCAGTGTGCAATGATCATTTGACACCACTATCTCCATTTTCAAACTCCAGACTCCAGTGTTACTCTGTATGAAGAACCAATGACTGAAGGGATCAGGATCTGCTTTGTAGCTTAGTTGTTCTGTTATTTCTTTTGGCTGTTGGTGTAATTGTTTGTGTTTTTTGGAGGTTTCCAATACTTCTGTCAAGTTTAAATAATCTTCAACACATAGTCGTCTCACTGATGCTGAAATACCTTACACGTAATTTAGAAGATTGTGCTGAAATAAGTTGCTTCCAAGGATAGGTAGCCTTTAGCACACTCTCTGGGAATTGGGCATGACCTGGATAATGAAATATGTCTATACAGAAGAGGGCTAGATGATAAAAAAGGGAGGATGACGGCTCTGCCAAGCGTCTTGTGGAACAATTCTCCTCGCATTAGTGAGGACTAATGCTTGAGTCATTTCACTTCAGAAAAGGGTCATGACTGAAATTTGCTAACTGCTGCAAGAGGAACCTCGAAAACTTATGTAGCTCTTTAGCATAGTCAGATGTCTCAAGTTACCTCATAGAAGCATTACAAAAAACAAAGTACGATGTGGAGCTACATAAGGAGGTATTACGTAAGATGACCAAAATCTAAGCCAAAGTTGTAGTTATGTAGGAAAGTCTAAGGGGCAAAGCAAAGTAGAGATGTGTAAGGAAAAATTGTAAAGTTTAAGTTCCAGGCATTTGAAGGCTTAAACTCAGTGATGCTCCAGGGGCTAGAATTAGATGAGTGTTGATACTTCTGAGGGTTGTGGTATGGCAAGAGACATAGCCATGAAGTGACCTGGGAGCATGCATGAGAATTTTAAAATGAAGCTAATGAAGTGAGAGAGCACAGGGGTTATATGTGACTGGAACTTTATATCTCAGCTATCTGATTTTGGGTGATCTCAAGTTTCTGGAGGATAGAATTTGAGAGTCCAGTCAGCCGTACATTGAAAGTCTAGAGATAATAGAAGCATGTAAGAGGTTTTGAGCAGCAGATGAACTGCGATGGACAAAGTTGTGCAATATTAGCAATATAGTGAGGGTAAAAATATGTGGTTGGAAGCTCAACTCGGGATCAAATATGACACCAAAGTTTAAACAGACTGGTTTAGTCTCAAACTTCTGCTCAGGAGAAAGATGGAATCTATACCATGGGAACAGATTTTGGCATGGGAATTGAAATGGTTAGAGTTTTCACAATTTGCAGGAGTGAGAAGAGAAACGATTGCAAACCCTGGCTAGAATTTGATAAGGAAGCTGGGATTAGTTTTTCAAGAAGGATAGGCTAAGAATACCAATATCCATGATTGTCAAGATGATGGCAGTTCTTAATCTTTATATTTCTGGCTGTTTCCAGTCTACTGCTTGAGATATAAGCAGTTGTTTGATGTTTATAGTACAGAGGCTTTTTGTGCACAGAGAAATAGCTTTATCTCATTTTATCTTACTATAGACATTCAGGAAAAACAAGCAAGAGATCTTGTACAGATTGCAGACATCTCAATGGTGTAGGGTGCTGTTGACTGCACACACATTATTTTTTGTGCAAATTGGCCATTTTCATAATTTGAAAGTGCTTCTGCACTCTCAATGCACAACAGGAGTACAACCTCAGGCATTGAATGCTGATAATCCTGGCAATAATTGCATTTCCTTCATTCTATGCAGTCCTTCATTTCACGTATATTGGTCTACAATGACAAGTCAAGGACTTGAATCAAGAGTCCTTGATTGTTTTTAAGGAAGATGTAGATAGACTCTTCTTAAGCTAGGGGCTGAAAGGTTAAGGGCAGTAGGTGACAATGTGGATTTAAGGTTACAATCAGATCTTATTGAATGATGGAGCAGGCTTGATCATCAGCGGTCCCTTGCAGATGAGGATAACGCACTTCTACTCTCAGGGTGGGTCTGTAGGTGGCAGAACAGATCGATATGGTTATTGCAGACTTTGTTACACTTGGGGCAGGTGAAGGTCATGGGAAGGGGTAGATGGGGCATTGGTGTGACAGCTGGCCCTTTTGCTGTTTATTCTGGGCTTCTATTTTTTCCCAGTGGGAAGTCTCGAGATGCTCACCACCTTCCCGGATGCTCCTCCTTCATAGAACGTAGAACAGTACAGCACAGTACAGGTCCTTTGCCCTCGATGTTCTGCCAACCTTTTATCCTATTGTAAGCTGCATACCCTTCACTTTACTATCATCCATGTGCCTATCCAAGAGTCATTTAAATGTCCCTATTGTATCTGACTACAACAACCGCTGGCAGTGAATTCCACACACCCACTAATCTCTATCTAAAGAATTGACCTCTGACATCTTCCCTAAATTTTCCTCAAATCACCTTAAAATTATGCCCCCTTGTGATAGCCATTTCTGCCCTGGGAAAACGTCTCTGACTATTCACTCTACCTATGCTTCTCATCATCTTGTATACCTCTATCAAATCACCTCTCATCCCTTTTCTGCTCCAATGAGAAAAGCCCTAGCTTCCCCACCTTTCTTCATAAGACATGTCCTCCAGTCCAGGCAACATCCTGGTAAATCTCCACCTGCACACTCTCTAAAGCTTCCATATCCTTCCTATAATGAGGCAACTAGAACTGACCACAATATTCCAAGAGTGGTCTAATCAGGGTTCTATAGAGCTGCAGCATAACCTTGCAGCTCCTAAACTCAATCCCCCTTCTAATGAAAGCTAAAGCACCTTACGCCTTCTTAACAAGCCCATCAACTTGTGTGGCAACTTTGAGGGATCTATGGACATGGACCCCAATAGCCCTCTGTTTCTCCACACTGCTGAAAATCCTGCCTTTAATCCTGTATTCTGTATTCAAATTCGACCTTCCAAAATGGATCACCACATTTTTCCAGGTTGAACTCCATCTGCTAATTGTTAGCCCAGCTCTGCATCCTGTCAATGTACCGTTGCAACCTACAACAGCCTTCCACACTGTCCACCACTCCACCAACATTCATGTAATTGGCAAACTTACTAACCCACCTTTCCACTTCCACATCCAAGTCATTTATAAAAATTAAAAAGAGCAGAGGTCCATTAACATATCCCTGCAGAACACCACAGGTCACCAAGCTCCAAGGCTGAATACTTTCCATCTACTACCACCCTCTGTCTTCAATGGGCCAGCCAATTCAGTATCCAGACAGCCAAACTTTCCTGTATCCCATGCCTCCTTACTTTCTGAATGAGCCTATCATGGGGAACCTTATCAAGTGCCTTGCAAAAATCCACATACACCACATCTACTGTTCTGCCTTCATCAATGAGTTTTGTCACATCCTCAAAGAATTCAATAAGGCTTGTGAGGCATAACCTGCCTCTCACAAAACCATGCTGATTATCTCTAATCAAACTATGGTTTTCCAAGTAATCATAAATCCTGTCTCTCAGAATCTTCTCCAATAATTGCTCACCACATTTCTGTTGTGCATATCACTGAGAACATCTATTCCCAGTTTAGGTACCTCAGTTCCTGCCTATTAGCATTGTAATTCTCCTCTCCCAACTAAATACTTTCCCATACTGTCTGCTCCTATCCCTCTCCATGACTATAGGTCAAGGAGTTATAATCACTATCACCAAAATGCTTTCCCACTGAGAGATCTGACACCTGGCCTGGTTCATTGCCAAGCACCAAATACAAAATGGCCTCCCCTCTTGTCGGCCTATCTACATATTGAGTCAGGAATCCTTCCTGGACACACCTGACAAAAACTGCTTCATCCAAACTATTTGAACTAAGGAGATTCCAATAAATATTAAGGGAGTTAAAGTCACTCATGACAACAATCTGTTACTTTTACACCTTTCCAAAACCTACCTCCCAATCTGCTCCTCTGTGTCTCTGTTGCCATTGGGGGGAATATAGAAAACTCCCAATAAAGTGACTGCTCCTTTCCTGTTTCTGACTTCTTCCTATACTGACTCTGTAGACGAACCCCCTTCGATGATCTCCCTTTCTGCAGCTGTGTTACTATCCATGATTAGCAATGCCACTCCTCCACCTCTTTTACCCCCCGCTCCATTCCTTTGGAAATACCTAAACCTTGAAATATCCAACAAATATTCCTGCCCCTGTGATATCCAAGTCTCCTTAATGGCCTCAAAAATCATAGTTCCAAATACTGATCCATGCTATGCGTTCATCACCCTTATTCCTGACGCTTGTTGCATTAAAATAGACACACTTCAGCCCATCACACTGACTGCAACTCTGCCCTATCAACTGTCTATCCCTCATCATAGACTCTTTGCATGCTGTATCTGGCTGTTCATTACTACTCCATCCTCAGGTCCATAGATCCGGTTCCCACCCTCCTGCCAAATTAGTTTAATCCGCCCCCCCGAAGAGCTCTAGCAAATCTCCCGCCCAGGATATTGGCGTCCCTCCAGTTCAGGTGCAGTTCAGGCGCCCCTCCTTCTTGTATAGGTCCCACATTCCCCAGAAGGTATCCCAGTGATCTGCATATCTGAAGACCTCATTCCTGCACCAGCCCTGAAGCCATGTGTTCAGCTATACTTGCTCACTCTTCCTAGCCTCACTAGCCTGGTAGCAATCCTGAGATTAATACTCTGCTTGTCCTGGCTTTTAGCTTCCAACCTAACTCCCTATATTCTCTTTTCAGGTCCTCATCCCTTTTCCAACTATGTCATTGGTACCGATGCGTACCACAACTTCTGGCTGGTCACCCTCCCCCTTAAGAATTCTATAGAGTCAATCCAAGAATCCCTGACGTTGGCACTCGGGAGGCAACAAACCATCATGGAGACTTATTTGCAACTACAGAATCTCCTGTCTTTCCTCTCATCATTGAATCTCCTATCACCATCATTCTCCTATTCTCCCCACTTCCCTTCTGAGCCACAGAGCCAGGCTCAGTGCTGGATACCTGGCTGCTGAGGCTTTCCCCTGGTAGGTCGTTTCCCCCCCGCCCCCAACACACATCCCTCACCTGCAAACAGGGGGACAGCCACAGGAGGTCCTTGCACTGTCTGCCTATTCTCTTTCTCTGTCCTGACGATCACCCAGCTACCTTTATCCTATAACTTAGGTATGATTATCTTCCTTTAACCCCTCTCTATCACCCCCTTAGCTTCCAGAATGATCCAAGTTCATCCAGCTCCAGTTTCCTAATGCAGCCTGTGAGGAGCTGAATTTGAGTGCACCTCTCCCAGGCGAAGTCAGCAGTGACACCAGTGGTGACCCTTACCTCCCACATCCTGCAAGATGGTGGCACGGTGGCACAGTGGTTAGCACTGCTGCCTCACAGCACCAGAGACCCGGGTTCAATTCCCACTTCAGGCGACTGACTGTGTGGAGTTTGTACATTCTCCCTGTGTCTGTGTGGGTTTCCTCCGGGTGCTCTGGTTTCCTCCCATAGTCCAAAGATGTTCAGGTTAAGTGAATTGGCCATGCTAAATTGCCCCTAGTGTTAAGTGAAGGAGTAAATGTAGGGGAAAGGGTCTGGGTGGGCTGTGTTTCGGCGGGTCGGTGTGGACTTGTTGGGCTGAAGGGTCTGTTTCCACACTGTAAGTAATCTAAAAAAAAGGAGCATGCAACTGCCCTAGCCTCAATCCCCTCTGCTTTAAATTGCCAAGAGAGATTGAATAAATATTGAAAAAAAAACCTTACCTTCTATTAAAAGCCTTCAACTAAAACCATTGTTTTATACAAAACATTTGCTTAGTTGGTGCACTAGCCCATAGTTAAGCATCATGATCATCAGTATTGTGAACTTAGGCCTATCCACTATGCAACCTACCCACCAATAGCTTTGAACTGATGTACCAAGTGGAATGAAAAGCTCAAGGGTGCTATGTAGTGAGGAATTGTAGTTAGCTTCACACAGTGATAACTTTGAAATTATATCAATACAGTACAATAAATAAACTGTGTCATATGCTTTTAAAAATTGGTTTGAGCCTGGAGATAATCATCTAATATGACAGATCTTTCCCTCCTCTGCTGTCATTTCAAAACATGCAAATATTTCAAAACTGAAAGTTCAAGGATCTTTCTTGACAAAAAACAACACAGCTGTGGCTATATGTCAGAACTGTTTGATAAAAGATTAGCATTATAAAGGATTTGGGTGATAATCACTGACTTACTAAAGCATTTGACATATGATTGTACAGTGCACTTCTACCTAGTTATGGTGATGAGGTGCTAGGCAGACTGCAGACATACCCAAGGTGTACATTTTACAGTTATTAGCCAAAAACACATATAGCATGAAAAGTGACAGGTTATACCTATCACACGAATCACAAAGAGCATGTTTTAATATTTTCCCTTGCTTTAGTACCTTCATATAGCTCTTCAGACCCAGTTATTCTCATACCTATAGATTAACCAAACTGCATCTCCTCATAGTTATTGGCAAACACTTAGAGGAATGGGTACAAAGTTGAAGGTAAAAGGCCATTTCTACAGTGTAAACCCGGGGCAGATAATCTTGGGATCAATTTGTCGAACACTCTTTCATTGTAACAGGATTAAACAGGGTAAATGCAGGAAGGATATTCCCGATGACTAAGGGTTCAGAATCTTGGGGTACTGGGTTTAAGACTGAGATGGAGAGAAATGTCTTCAATCAGAGAGTGGTGAGTTTGTGGAATTCTCTGCTGTAGAAAGTTGTTAAAGTCAAAACATTGAATATCTTCAAGAAGAAGATAGATATAGCTCTTGGGGCTAAAGAGATCAAAGAGTATGGGATAAAAGTAGAAACAGGGTATGGGGTCAGATGATCAGCCATGATCATATTGAATGGCCTACTCAGAGAGTCATGGAGTCATAGAGATGTGCAGCATTGAAACAAACCCTTCGGTCCAACTCATACATGCCAGCCTAACCTAATCTCATTCCATTTGCCAGCATTTGGCCCATATCCCTCTAAACCCATCATATTCATATACCCATCCAGTTGTTTTAAATGTTGTAATTGTACCAGCCTCCACCATCTCCTTTGGCAGCTCATTCCATACACACTAGAGTAGACAGACAGGAGGCTGGAAGAACACAGCAAGCCAGACAGTATCAGGAGGTGGAGAAGTCAATGTTTCGGGTGTAACCCTTCTTAAGTACTTTTCCCTATGGATTGTAACACAAGGCCAAACTGACTGACAATAGCAGCCTGGACAGTGGTGGCTGCAAAGGTCAGCACCCATGGGCAGCTCAAAAGAAGCGGATTTCACTGTTGCAAGGGAAGTGATGGCCTAGTGGTATTATCACTGGATTGTTGATCCAGATAATGTTTGGCGATCTAGGTTTGAATCCCATCATAGCAAATGGTAGAATTTGAATTCAATATAAATATCTGGAATTTGGGGTCTAGTGCTGGCTATGAATCCATTGTTGAATGTTGGAAAACCCATCTGGTTCACTAATGTCATTTAGTGAAGGAAACTGTCATCCTTACTTGGTCTGGCCTACATGTGACTCCAGACCCACAGCAATGTGGTTGACTCCTAATTGCCCTCTGGACAATTTGGGATTGGCATTAAATGCTGCCTGGTCAGTGATATCCTCATCCCTATGAATGAATAAAGAAAACAAACTCTTCCAGGGTATATCCTAACACCCAGACTTAGAGTTACATTTTATTATCACATGTACTTAAGTATACGAATGACTTGGAGGTGCCAGTGTTGGACTGGGGTGACAAAGTTTAAAAATCTCACAACATCAGGTTATGGTCCAACAGGTTTATTTGGAAGTACTAGCTTTCAGAGTGCTGCTCCTTCACCTGATGAAGTAGTGGCGCTCCGAAAGCTAGTGCTTCCAAATAAACCTGTTGGACTATAACCTGGTGTTGTGTGATTCTTAACTAAGTGTAGGAATGCATGAGTACAGTGAAAAGTGTACACAAAATTGCCATTCTCTGGCACGATGTTGGTTACAAAACCAGAATTAATCAAAAAACAGAAACAGAAGAGAGCCAAAAGGTAAAAAAAAGAAATGACCTGATCTTAAAGTCTTAGCCTTATCTCCATAATGGTATTTGGAGCAGGCACTCAGGCCTAACTACAGCCTGGAGTCTCGGTCAGCCACATATTGATCACTGATGGGAAATACTGAGGCTGCTTCCGATTACTGGAGAAGCTTTACCACCGCAGACAGCACCGAGTACCAGGAGGAGCTGTGTTCTTGCAGTCGCTGCTGTTGCCAGCTTTTACAAATCGAAACAGAAATCATACTTTGTAAAACACTTTTTCTTATCCAATATATTTATTTTTCATTTTTAGGTACATGCTAGTTATTAACCTTTGCATCAATATGTTAATGGGATATCACTGCCACTGCATATGCTCCTGGGTGTCGAGGCGCTAATTAAGTTCTGCAGAGTCAGGTCATATGTGCATACGGGACCTTGATGATCACAATTTGTTAACTCTCTATCATTACCATGCTCTTCGTGACCTGAAAATACTTGATGAAACAGTGTAAAGGAGACTTTATTCTTTACCTAACTAGTGCCATATTGATTGGTAGTGTTTTGTGCAACATTGGAACCATGTACCGTGATGAGATAGAGAAACTTTAGATCAGTTGCATTTGCTCAGCTCTCCTGTAAAGTTCTACTCAGTCATAGGTTGTGGACTTTTCCAAGTAGCTGCATATCTTATTCAATGATTAATTTAGATAGAGCAGGAATTGATCCTGTCTGCTTTGGTTTCACCACTTATTTTATCAGCAAAATGTAGAGCAGATTAATGTTAGTCCTTGCCTGTAAAATAACTAATGCTTATTAACTAAATAATTAATGGCTTCTAACACATGCAACCTCCTCAGTTCCCTTATTACTGAGAAACTTTAAAGGAAGAGAAAATATGTGTCTTTGATTTACATTCCAAAGACAACATGAATTAAAAAGTCAAAATACTGATTTTGAAACCCTGGCCAGACAAAGTCCAACTCAATGAGTGGGAATCATGAAGTTAATGTTGATTTGTAAGTGCTTACTGTTACACTGAAGTTCTATGCCTTTCTAATATTGCAATATTTCAGTGAGAATATGTTTACCTTGCAACAGCAGTTGGGAAGTTGCGAAAATCTGTATTAGGTTTCTGGATTTCTCTTTCTGACTTTTGTAATCTCTTTGCAAGACTTGCTCCAACCACTTTTAACCATTTGATTCTTCATTATTGCAAATATTTTTTAACTGTTTCCTTTCTTTTCATGTGACTAACAAGAAATTTGAAACTTTGAAACTGAGTCAACATCAAGCGCTCACAGATTAGGTAATGTTGGATCCTGACCATGTTCCATCTATAATGCCCCTTTACGTATTTGTATGTCAGGCATATCACCAGTTAGTTACAGACCAAAGTTTTCCTTTCAAACACTCCAAAATGTTGCTTCACCGATCACTCCCAAATTAGTTGTGGCAATGTCCGATATAAGTTCTGTATCAGCAGTAGCTCAACGTGGTAGTACTCTGATCCCTGTGTCAGGAAACTCTGGGTTAAAGTTCCACACAGGAACTGAGCACGTACAACATGGCTGACACTCCAACACATAACACTGAAGGAGAGTGCATTGTTGGAGCAGCTGTCTTTTGGATTAAATGTGAACCTGAGACATTATGTATCCTCACGTGGATGTAAATGATTCATGTCACTATTCTGAAGTATAACAGGGGAACTGTCATAGAATCTCTATATAGAGTTATAGAATCATACAGCGTGGAAACAGACTCTTCAGTGCAACTTGTTCTAATATTGCAATATTTCAGTGAGAATATGTTTACCTTGCAACAGCAGCTGGGAAGTTGCGAAAATCTGTATTAGGTTTCTGGATTTCTCTTTCTGGCTTTTGTAATCTCTTTGCAAGACTTGCTCCAACCACTTTTAATTGATTCTTCATTATTGCAAATATTTTTTAACTGTTTCCTTTCTTTTCATGTGACTAACAAGAAATTTGAAACTTTGAAACTGAGTCAACATCAAGCGCTCACAGATTAGGTAATGTTGGATCCTGACCATGTTCCATCTATAATGCCCCTTTACGTATTTGTATGTCAGGCATATCACCAGTTAGTTACAGACCAAAGTTTTCCTTTCAAACACTCCAAAATGTTGCTTCACCGATCACTCCCAAATTAGTTGTGGCAATGTCCGATTGTTGGAGCAGCTGTCTTTTGGATTAAATGTGAACCTGAGACATTATGTATCCTCACGTGGATGTAAATGATTCATGTCACTATTCTGAAGTATAACAGGGGAACTGTCATAGAATCTCTATATAGAGTTATAGAATCATACAGCGTGGAAACAGACTCTTCAGTGCAACTTGTCCATGCTGACCAAGTTTCCCAAATTAAACTAGTTCCATTTGCCTGTGTTTGGCGCATATCCCTTTCAATCTTTTCTATGCCAGTATTTACAGTGGAGGAGGATATGGAAGCTAGAGAACTTAGAGAAATAAATAGTGATATGTTGGAAGTGTCAATATTACACAGGAGAAAGTGCTAGATGTCTTCAAATGCATAAAGATAAGTCCTTGGGACCTGATCATGTGTAGCTCAGGATATTATGGGAAGCTAGGGAAGTGATTGATGGGCCTCTTGCTGAAATATTTATATCATTGATAGCAATGGGTGAAGTACTGGAAGACTGAAGTGTGGCTAATGTGGTTCCATTATTTAAGAAAGGTTGTAAGGAAAAGACATAGAACTATAGATCGGTGAGGAGGGTAAGTTGTTGAAGGGGATTTTGAGCGACAGGATTTGCATATATTTGAAAGGGCAAAGACTGTTTAGGGATAGTCAGCATGGCTTTGTGCATGGGAAATCATGCCTCATTAATTTGATTTGAGTTCTTTGAAGAAGTGACAAAGAAGATTGATGAAGACAGAGTGGTGAGCATTTCTATATGGACTTTAGCAAGGCGTTCAACATGGTTACGCACAGTAGATTGGCTGGCAAGATTAGATCACATGGAATCCAGGGAGAGCGAGCCACTCAGATACAAAATTGGCTTGAAGGTGCGAGACAGAGAATGGTGGTGGAGGGTAGCTTTTCAGACTGGAGACCTGTGACCAGCGGTTAGACTTAAGGGTCGGTGCTGGGTCAATAGCTTTTCGTCATTTATATAAATTAGTTGGATGTGAATATAGGAGAAACGGTGAGTAAGTTTGCAGATGACAACAAAATTAGTGGTGTAGGAGACAGTGAAGAGAGTTGTCCCAGAGTACAAGGGGATTTTGATCAGATGGGCCAAGGAGTGACAGATGGAGTCCAACCTAGGCAAATCTGAGGTGCTACACCCTGGCAAGGCAAGTTGTAATAGTAGAGTCCTGGGGATTGTTACTGAACAAAGAGCCCCTGGGATGCAGGTCCGCAGTCCCTTGAAAGTAGAGTCGCACACACACAGGGTAGCGAAGGAAGTGCCTGGCACTTTCATTCTCACTGGTCAGTGCACTACATACAGGAGTAATGTGGAAACGGGCCATTCAGCCCATCGAGTCCACCTTACCATCCGAAGAGCGGACTCGCCCCCTCTACCCAATCACTGTTGTCCTGCTTTTCCATGACTAACCCATCTAGCCTGCACATCCCTGGACACTATGGGCAATTTAGCATGGCCAGTCCACCTAACCTACACATCTTTGGACTGTGGGAGGAAAGCAGAATGCCCAGAGGAAGCCCAAGCAAACAGCCTGGTTAATAGTTTATCCCAAACAATATGATAGCAATGATTACCTTGTCACTGCCACAGTATTATTTATGGGAACTAAATGTGTTCTGGAGGAGAAAGTGAGGACTGCAGATGCTGGAGATCAGAGTCAAGAGTGTGGTGCTGGAAAAGCACAGCAGGTTAGGCAGCATCCATTTCGATTCTCCTCCCCCTTGGATGCTGCCTAACCTGCTGTGCTTTTCCAGCACCACACTCTAAACTACTTGTGTTCAGACCCAGGTTTGGTTAATTACAGCAGAGACTACAATTCAAAAATTGGAGTTTGTTAGCTGATTTGGCTGGATAACTGGCTCATGATGCAAACTGAGTTCTCAGGAAAGATCACTAGACTCAAAATATTAACTCTGTTTTCTCTTCACAGATGCTATCAGACCTGCTGAGAGTTTCCAGCAATTTCTGTTTTTGTTTCAGATTTACAGCATCTGCAGTTCTTTCAGTTTGTATTTAATGTAAGATCAATTAATGTTTGGACAGAGGACACTATAAAGGCTGTTACTTCTCAATCTTGTTCTTCACCTGAGGTGTGGTGATCTTCAGGTTAAACCCACCAACAGTCAACTCTCTCTAATGAGACAGCAGACTTGTGGGACTGTGGCAATTTTTCCTTTATGCTTCAAAGCATGTCACCAGTCGTAAAACACTTTGAGGTGTCCAGTCATCATGCAAAACACTATATAAATGCATGTCTTTTTTAAAAGCTCTTTATATGTTGTGCTATCAGGTTGCCTCATTGTACAAATTTGATAAAACCCATTTCATCCGATTCCCTAATCCTGGCTGAAATGCTCCAATATGCAAAGCACCAATGTGGTATCTTCATTTCCAACATTTCCAACATCAGCTGATCCACTAGCATTATGAGTGACATTATTAATTCGATGTGGAGGTGTCAGTGTTGAACTGGCGTGGACAAAGTTAAAAATCACACAACACCAGGTTATAGTCCAACAGGTTTATTTGAAAGTGCAAGTCTTCAGAATGCTGGTCCTTTAATATGAACTTGTTGGACAATAACCTGGTGTTGTGTGATTTTTAACATTGTTAATTTGTTCATAGTTTTGTGGTGTGGGTCAATACCTGTCAACTCTGGATAGAGATTGCTTCCAACTTCGATTGGACTGAGACAGAGAGAATAGAGGGAAGAATGTTTCTTCTCAATACTCTGACTTTGGTTGGAGCCCATATCCCAAGGACACACAATGCATGCAGAGTTACTTTTTGTCAGTACTGGAAATGAGAGCCCCGAGAAGCAAAACAGAAAGATGGAAACAAGGCAAAATGAAGGAAGGAACGATTTGTGGAAAATGAGAGAGAAATCTATTTGCAAACTAAATAAATAAGTTCTAAACTGACGATTAAATGAACGTTGAACTCCACTAAAGACAGAGGAAAATTAGTAAATGTGAATAAAATGAGTAACTGAATAAATTAAACAAAACAAAAAGCTTTTAAGACCAAGCAACAAGTTCAGATAAAGGTGAAATCAGCTCAGATTGAAATACAGAAAATGTGAGTGATGGAAAACAATTTATTTGAACGCCGAAACAATATTACTTTTAAGGACTGTCTGATTTTTCTGATTTAAGCAATAGGCAAACAAATGCTTGCGACCCCACTTCTTTTTCTGCAATAATGTTAGGTTAGCAAAGTTTTATTTGAGTATATCAGAAGTGGGCTGAGTTTTGGTAAATCCTCTTGTGAAATAGAACCCAAACAAACCAATGACAGTCTTATCTATCATTCTGCTCACGTAGTCATTTCTAGACATTATAAAGGAGACAGAGAACACAGAAATCCTATCACAAGCCTTCGCTGGTTTGTGACAGAAGTCCCACTCCTCTGTTCTTCAATCCACAGTTTGGCAAGATGACTTCTCTGCATGCTGCTTTGCTCTTGGGAATTATTTGTGAGTATTAAACTTAACTGTTCTAAGAGAATTTATCTGAAGCCAGCTTTCCCAAATGTATCATTTATTTTTAAATACATTTATTTTTAACTTTTGTTTTGAAATAAAATTTGCCCTAATTCAGATTCAACTTATGGGCAGGTTTTTATCATGGAAAAAGATTCATGGTAAATTCATTAGGGATTTTAAAAGTATCATCAATTATAAAAAGAGTACTTGCAACTGAGAGGATAGGCTTAAAAATGAATGTCAAAATATTGCTGTTAAAGTGAGTAGCAGAAAAGATATAAAAAGTCTTAATTCTTTACTTATAATTTGACAATGAGTCCCAGTAAATGTATTTGGGAAATAGACTTTGTAGATTCTGGCTGAAATTATTTAAAGTATAATTAGACTCTAAACAACTATAATATAGAATGAAAGTTTTCAAAATCAGTTATAGTTTTTTTTAGTGTCAATATATTCTCACACTTAGTAAAATGCAACTGAACAAGATAACTGTGCCTTGTTCTGTGTAACACAATTATACAAAGAATGCACTTACTGAAGCGTGCAGGTATAGACAGAAATGCAGAATTAGAGGCAAACAGAGATGCAGGGAAAAGAAACATTCAGAGATTTAGATTTTTCTTTATAACATTGTTAACATAGACATAGTCATGCTAAATTTACTAGAGATATGCCTTCCCAACTTCTACCTCCTTGCTTCTCTTTAATCTGTATTCCTTGTTTTATGACCTGGTTATGAAAGTGTGGTATATGTCAATGCCATAAGTGTACACTCTGACATATTGCACTTTTTAACCTCCTAATCCTGGGTCTAAGGATTGACTTGCAAGATGTCCACTACTTTCTGATTGTAGTGAAGTCCAGATTTTTACTTGAAGCATGTAACAATATTGAGGAAAAGTATCCTAAAGAAACATTCCATAATTTGTAATGGAGCTAGTTTATGGCAGGCGGTATTGTTAGGATTTCCATACTGAGTATGGTCCTCATTTTGGCAGAGAACTTTTAAATGATACCGAAGCCCGAAAGCCAGCTGGGGTCATGGGTAAATCTCCATGGTGCGTGAAAGTCATGCATCTCTGATTTAAAAACAAAGGCCATACATTTGCCACTTCTGCACTCAACAGCTCATACCCCTCTCCAATTAAATGGCCACACAGTGATAGGCTCCGAAGTGCAGACACACACACGCCTAAGACTTATAGGGTGGAGTTTTTGGTAGTAATGCCAATGTTTCAAGATTGAATACACATCATAGAAATCACTCAGCTCTCATTTCTCTGAAATTCAAAACACAATTGGGGAATTTCTAGCAGGAAAACTCAATGCTCTTGGTCAGTTTTATGCCTGGGACTCAAGTTGTAAAAGCAACCTATAGATTTAAAAAATGAGATGGAGGAAGTAAAGGAGAGATAATTGTTTAAGGATTGACAGTGTCACATTCATTTTTTTTTCAACTGCTAAATTGATGGACAAATCTTGAATGTAGTGGACAGGAAATGTGATATGTTGGTAGAATCAAAAGTAAGGCATTCAAAGTTTATGCCTGGAACCTTGATTTGGCCTGAATGCAGCTATTGAAGAGCAGCCTGTATTTGGGGAAAATAAGGTTGATGTGTTCAAAAGGGCCACACCAGAAAGGTAAGTTTTTTTTAAAAAGAGGAACATCCTTGGAGCCAGAAGGTACAGGAGTGTTTTTGTAACTTCCCTTAGAAATCCTGGGCTACTGTCAGCAACCTTTCCCCTGCCCCTCCTTTACGCGCTGCTACTACCAACCCTTCCCTAATTGTCCACACTCTAGTTATCTCACTTAAATCACCCCTCATTTGCCTTTCCATCTTGATGACCTCCTCTTCTTGATTATCCTACCCACTACCCTCCCTCTTTTTCTGGTGACTCCCTATTTTATGTTACTTTCGATTTCCCGTCAGAAACTGTCAGGAGACACTGTTTGAAATTGGAATCCCCTTCACCAGTGAATTGCCTTTGACCAGCAAGTTCCTACAGCTCACCACTTAAGTTAGGCTCAAGGCCAGGTTTGACTCAGGCCCACCAGTTTTTAGCCAGCAGTTTATAGCACAGAGATATGCATTCATATTGCAGGTTTCACCACTCAAAAATTCCCAAATGTGTTTTACACCTAATTATGCACTTTGCAGTGTAGTGACTGTTGCAACAGCTAATCTCAACACTGCAAGTTCTCACAAGTAGCAATATGTTGATGAGATAAGAAACCCTTTAGGGTTGTTGATTGAGGATAAAATATTGACTCAGGCTATAATTCCCCTGCTTTTCTCATGGGATCTATTGTACCCACTTCAGAAGGACCACCTTGGTTTATCTGAAAAATAGCACCTCCGACAGTGCATCCTTTGTAATGCATTGGAGTATCAGCTTAGGCTTTCAGTGTTCAATTCAAGTAGAGGGATTAACCCCTGTGCCAATGCATGAATGGATTTCTAGGCCTGCAAAAGATTGGATGAAGAGATGCATTCAAGGAAGCAAATTACCACTAGATATCTCTAGGGCAAATAGGGATGGGCAGCAAAGGTTGATACATATTCCCTGAATGAATAAAATAAATGTACACACATATATCGAAAAGAATAATTTATTTTTGGAGACAAATATAGACTGACATTCAATGCACACGTATCATTCATGTTTGCTGTTCAAAAGGCGAATGAATAATGAAGCAAAATCATACACTTGGACTAATTATCAACTTGTGATAAAGGCAAGAGTAATTTCTAGTCAAAACAAGATTCAGACACCAAAATGCATAGAATTATAGAAACTGAGAACGGAGATAGAGCCAAATGAAAGAGACATATACTTCTTTAGCTTCTGCCACTTCACACAACTAGGAAACATACTTTTACTGGGCATTGCTGGTGTCACAGGTTAAGTGGTTGATAACTGGTTTTGTACATTTGATGCCAATGACTGACTGATTATACAGCATAACCTATTTAATGACACCCCTAGATATACCAGCCACAATGGCAATTCACTACTCACACCGGACATAGCATTTATTTTCTCAACAACCAATTGTTTCTCAACAACATTGAATTCCCATTTTTCAGCAGTTACATTTTGTAGTAACAAATTAAATAGAATCACAAAAAATATACAGGACAGGAATAGAACATTCAGCCTGATTGTTCTGAACTGCCTACAAGTCTCTCTCTATTCTATCAGCCTCAGTTCAACCTTTCTGCATATTTTTCTATTCCTTTCTTTCTAATGTACTAATCCAATTTTATTTTAAATGGCTCTAAATTACTTATATCAATCACTTCCTATGGTTGCAAATACCAGAGTCTAACTATTTTCTTGTGAGGAAAATGTTTCCATATTTCCCTATTGAATTTATTTGTAACTATCTTGTATTTATTGGCCTGATTGTGGATTCTTCCTAAAATGGAAATATCTACTCTGACCAACATATTCATAACTTTTCATGGCCTCTATGAGGTCAACACCATATCAGCTCCCTCCTGCAGAACAAAGTCCTAAAGATCTTTAATCTCTCAGTTCCGGGGTTATTATAATAATTCCTTTTTGCATTTTTTTCTTGATGCTGCCATGTCCTATTTATAAATGGCATATAGCTCAGCTGAGGTGCAATTCATGTTTGAAATAATTTCACTACATTTAATGAGTTTGGAGAAGAGTTTCTCTAAACATATAAATAGAAAGAGGGCCATAACACCAGTGTTTCATCGGAGGCTCACTGATGACGTAACCTAGTATGGTGAAGAAATGTCTGAAAACGAACCTTCCAGCTCAGTGAGCAAACTTACATCTGGTCCCTACATTTAAATTCTATATCCCTAGAAAAATTCCAGTGTTCTGGAAGTAATTTTAACTGTTTTTCAAACTGTATTTTTGGTTTTTAATCTTTTATTTATCTGTTTCCCCAAATCCCTTTGCAATGTTACTTTCTTTCTAAGATGTCAGTTATCTTTCTGTTTCTTATCCCATATTGTGTCACCTCACATTTATCAAAGTTAAAAGCCACATTTAGCTGCCTATTCTGCAAGTTTTCTAATATCTTCTTGTATAATGTTCATAATACATGAAAAATTCTGGATAAGGTTCAAGGGAGGGGTGGGCTCAGCAGCGGTTATTAAAGTTTCTAGAACAAGTAATAGGACAGAGAATAGAGCAAGGGTCAGGAATCTAACCTCATGCACAGTTGATAAGGGGAAAACTATGAGAAGGGAGGGCAGTCAATGCAGAACTGAGGATGTTGTACTTAAATGTATGCAGTACATAAAACAGAGTAAATGTGCTTGTAGTGCAATTTGAAATTGGCATGCACAATGTTGTGGGAATTACAGAGACATAGCTGCAAGATGTTCAGGGCTGGGAACTAAATATCCAAGGATCCACATCCAATCGAAAGGACAGGTAGAGGGGCAGCGTTGCCTTGTAGCAAGAAATGAAATTAAATCAATAGCAAGTGACATAGAGTAGAGTTGAGGAACGCAAAGAGAAAAAGATCCTAGTGAGAGTTATGTACAGGAAAGTAAATCAGAAGGTAGAAAAGGCATGTAAGAAAGACACTATTACAATAATAATGGAGGACTTAAATATGCAGGTGGACTAGGAAAATTAGGTTGTTATTGGATCTGAAGAAAAATAATTGGTGGAATGTCTAAGAGATTTTTTTTGGAGCAGCTTGTGGTAGAGTCCACAAGGGAACAGGCAATTCTGGATTTGGTGAGGTGTAATGATGCAGACTTGATTAGGGAGCTTAAGGTGAAAGAATCCCTTGGGGGCAGTAACCACAATGTGATGGATTCACTCTGGGTTTGAGAGGGAGAAACTCAAACCAGATGTAATGGTATTATAACTGAGTAAAGGTAACTACAAAGACATGAGGGAGGAGCTGGCCAGAGTTCATTTGAAGAGGAGCCTAGCAGGGATGACGGTGGAGCAGTGATGGCAGGAGTTTCTGGGAGAGATCTGGAGGCATAGCAGAAATTCATCTCAAGGAAGAAGAAAAATACTAAGGGAGGATGGGGAAAACATGGCTGATAAGGGAAGCAAAAGAAGGCACTTACAATGTGGTGAAGATTAATGGGACTCCTTTAAAAACCAGCAGAGGATAAGTAAAAAATCAATAAGGAGGCAGAAGATGAAACATGAGAATAAGCTAACTAGTAATATAAAAGAAGGCTGCAAGGTTTTTTCTCGATATCTAAAATTAAGAGGGAGGCAAGAGTGGATATTGGAAAATGAGACTGCAGAAGTAGTAATTGGGAACATAGAAATGGCTGAGGAATTGAATAGGTACTTTGCATCAGTTTTCACGGTGGAAGACATCAACAGCATACCAGAACTTCAAGAGAGTCAGGGACAAAGGAGAGTGTGGTGGCCATCACTAAGGACAAGATGCTGTGGAAGCTGAAAGTTCAGAACATAGATAAATCACGTGGACCAGACTACTGATCAGCACTCTAAAGGAGGTAGCTGAGGAGCTTGTAGAGGCATTGTGGTGATCTTTCATGGATCTTTGGGCGGCACGGTGACACAGTGGTTAGCACTGCTGCCTCACAACGCCAGAGACCCGGGTTCAATTCCCGCCTCAGGCGACTGTCTGGAGTTTGCACATTCTCCCCGTGTCTGCGTGGGTTTCCTCCGGGTGCTCCGGTTTCCTCCCACAGTCCAAAAATGTGCAGGTCAGGTGAATTGGCCATGCTAAATTGCCCGTAGTGTTAGGTGCAGGGGTAAATGTGGGGGAATGGGTCTGGGTGGGTTGCGCTTCGGCGGGTCGGTGTGGACTTGTTGGGCCGAAGGGCCTGTTTCCACACTGTAAAGTAATCTAATCTAATCTAATCTAATCACTGGGGGTTGTCAGGGAAGTCACAAAGGACTGGAAAATAGCTAATATCACACCCCTGTTTAAAAATGGAGGAAGGTAGAAGACAGGAAACTATGGCCGGTTAGCTTGATTTTGGTCTATGGTAAGGTTTTAGAGTCCATTATTTAGGATGAGATTGTGGAGTACTTGAAAATGCATGGTAAAATAGGGCTGAGTCAGCATGGTTTCAACAAGGGGAGGTCATACCTGACAAATCTGTTAGAATTCTTAGATGAGTTAATGAGCAAGTTAGGCAAAGGAGAGTGGACGTGATCTATTTGAATTTCCAAAAGGCCTTTGACAAGATGCTGCAGAGGAGGCTGCTAAATAAGGGGAAAAGTACTGGCATGAATAGAAGATTTGCTGACTGACAGAAGACAGAGAATAGGGATAAAGGGATCTTTTTCAAGATGGCAGCTGGTGACAAATGGGGTTCTGCAGGGGTCAGTGTTGGGACCACAGCTATTCATGTTTTGCATTAATGATTTGGATGAAGGAAGTGAGAGCATTGTTGCTAAGTTTGGAGATGACACAGGGATGGGTGGAGGGACAGGTTGTATTGAGAAAGGGGGAAGCTGCAGGCAGACTTAGGCTAGAAGACTGGGTAAGGAGGTGATGGATGGAATACAATGTGGGAAAGTGTGAGGTTACACATTTTGGTATGAAGAATAGAGGCATAGACTATTTTCTAAAGTGGAAAGTTTTTAGAAGTCTGAAGCACAAAGGGGCTTAGGAATCAAAGTTCAGGATTCTCTTAAGGTTAACATATAGGTTAATTAGGAAAGCAAATGCAATGTTCACATTCATTTCAAGAGGGCTAGGATACAAAAGCAGAGATGTACTGTTGATTAAGGCTCTGGTCAGACTGTATTTGAAATATTGTGAGCAGATTTGGATTTCATATCTAAGGAAGGATATGCTGGCATTAGAGGGGGTCTGGAGGAGATTTCGCAGAATGATCCTGGGGATGATGAGTTTGTCATATGAGGCGCAGTGAGGACTCTAGCTCTGTACTTGATGGAGTTTAAAGAGATAGAGACATCTGATTGAAACTTACAGAATACCGAGAAGTCTGGATAGAGTGGATGTGGAGAAGATGTCTCCATGAGTAAGGCAGACTAGGACTCGAGCTTCAAAGTGAAGGGACAACCCTTTAGAAATGAACTGAGGAGGAATTTCTTCAGCCAGAGTGTGGTTAATCTGTGGATCTCATTGCTGCAGAAGGCTGTGGAGGCCAAGTCGTTCAGTCTATTTAAGACAGAGGTAGATGGGTTCTTGATGAGTATGGGGATCAAGGGTTACAGGGAGAAGGCAGGAGAATGAGGTTCAGAAACATATCAGCCACGATCAAATGGTGGAGCAGAGTTGATGGGATGAATGGTTTAATTCTGCTCCTATATCTTAGATCTTATATTGCATCTATTCTCAGAATTTACAATAAGCTGCAGTTGTGTGTGACATCTGCAAAATTTTAGACTTAAATCATGTAGTGAATAAGCAACCATCCCAGAATTGATTCCTGTCGAACATTATTTTAAATCTTTCTTCAATCTAGATAACTACTCTCTGTTTCTACTCTCTGTTTTATATTTTCTGAGCCCATACATGTTCAAAAAATAAACTGCATTAAAATCATTTGATTAAAGGTCAAAGGCTATGCAATTATTGTCACTTACTGAACTTTCCAATTTCTTTATCAGGATTTTGTCTGCAGTCTTCTTGTCAAGCTTAGCTTTCTGAAATTTGATAGCTTTTCAAATATCAGGGTTTAATGAGCTTTAGCGATAACAATTTATCTTTTTGTAATGTTAAGGCATTACAAAATTTTCTAAATTTACACTAGTGCTGTTGGTAGGCTAGTGGGGAGGTATGAGGAAAAATAATTTTATATCTATCCCTGGACAGGGGTCCTTGGTTTGCGTGATTTCAAATGGGGCACTCCCAAATTATTTTGCTTCCAAATGAGAAAGAGAGGACTTGTCTCCCCCTCTCCTGTCATTGCCCCCTCCACCTCGGAGAGTCACAGGCTTAACACAAGGGAACCCTTCCCTGGTGGATACCTTTCTCAGTTCCAATGTATTTATGTTTTAAAGGGAATCAACATAACAAGGCTTTTGTGAAGAAAGTGTGAACTTATTAGTAAAATGCGAGAAAGAATAGGAAGTAACACCCATACGCAGAATAGAAATAAGAAGTGAAGAAACACAAAAAAGTTAGTAAAGGATATATGAATTAGTCTGTGTCTCCTCACATGCAAGCTTAAAGATCTTTTTTCATGCTGTTATGTGTTTCTTCACTTCCCATTTCAATTCTGTGTATGTCTGTTACATTTTATTATTCTTCCTTGTGTTTTACGAACTAATAAATCCACTCTTTCACTTACCCAAGAAAACTGGTTAAATTGACTTCTATTAAAACATGATTACATTGGAACTGGGAAGGATATCCACAAGGGAAGAGATATTTTTGTCTTAAGTTAACCTGTTTGTGACCATCCAAGGTGAAAGGGCTTGTTCACTTGTTTTGGACCAGGTCAGACCCCTTCAAAACATTTCAAGAAGGTAGCCAAGACCCTTAATTTTATAGTTGGTGTGAGGTGGATACTCCAGGAGTGATGCGGTTGGCCTAACCACTCAGTTTTAAACAAAACAGAATTTATTTACAGACAACTGAATGAAAAATGAACGAAATAGAAAAGAATTTAGAACATCTTAACTTATCTGAAAATCCAGTTGACTCTATCATAACGTAATGATGCTGTTTCAAATGCCTGCAACATCCCATAACACTCCCTTGACAAAAATGTGAATTCAAACACAAATTCTTTCAGGAGAGATTTTGCAGAGAGTGAGAGGATCAGCATGAGCTGTTTCTTTGGGTCCAGCAGCTTCTCCGGGTTCTCAGCTAAAATCTTGACCTGCAACTTCAAACAGACTGCTTGCTGAAGCCAAACCAACTAAACGCTGGATAACTGGCCACTTTTCTTTCATTGTGCATGTGTTTTAAAGAAAGACTGAAAAGCCTTCTTAAGTAGGTGTTTCCAGACATATCGGAACCTCTGCCTTTACAACCCCTTTTGAAAAAGGCCTAGTATAATATGACCCCTTGTGAAAGGAGCAGGATCATCATGCACTAAAGAGTGGGTGACAATTCCTCACTTTTTCCCTTTGGATCAAAATGCTGTGTTATTTCCATATATGATGAGCTCCTACAACGTACAAAAACCTTTTGTGTGACTCTTTGTCAAATACCTTCTGGAAGTCAAAGTAAAATAAATCTGTAAGCTCCCCTTTCTACACTGCACATATTACTCTTCCAAAGAAATGCAATTCAATAGCTAAACATCATTATCCTCTCACAAAATCTTCCTGATTCTGTTGAGATTTCCCATGTGTCCAGTTATAACCATTTAATGATTAATTCCACACTTTTCTCATGATAGATATCAAGCTAACAGGCCTATAGCTTTCTGTCTCTCTCACCTTTTCAATTGAGGAGCTCTTTCCAGACTGATAGAACACTTCCAGAACCTAATGAATGTTGGAACAATAATGCCAATACATCTACTTGCTTCATTTGCCACCATTTTTAAGACCACGGTCCTGTCAACCCACAGCTCCATCAGTTTGTACAGTATTACTTCCCTAGTGATTACATGTTCACCATGTTCCTCGCTCTCTTCCAACTCATAATTTACAGTGATTACCGGAATGTGTTTTGTGTCCTCTCTAGTGAAGACAAGCAAAATATTTATTTATTTCATTCATCATTTTTTTACTACATGTTATTAATTTACTTACTATCACTGACCTTCCTTCCCTTTATCACCACTGTACTCTCTCCTTCGCAATGACCGTGTTTGATCCTTACAATCCCTGTGCTTTACCCTTTGGATCCCATAGAGACTTATAAAATTCTAACAGGACTCGACACGGTAGATGTTCCCGATGGTGGGTGCATCCAGAACCAGTGGTCACATTCTGAGGATTCGGGGTGGACCAGTCAGGACAGAGATGAGGAAACATTTCTTCACTCAAGGAGTGGTGAGCCTGTGGAAGCCTTTTCCACAGGATGTAGTTGATGCCAAAACATTGAATGTATTCAAGAGGCAGCTGGATATAGCACTTGGGACAAATGGGAACAAAAGTTATTGGGAGAAAGCAGGTTTCAACTCGTGTTGGACAATCAGCCATGTTTGTGATGAATGGTGGAGCAGGCTTGATGGGCTGAACAGCCTCCTCCTGCTCATATCTTCTAAGATGAGATATTTCCATAAGCACTGTGCGGTCTATTTACAATCAATGAGCTGCATCTCCTGTGCAATTGCTATTTGTTCTCTCATTTATAATCACTGTGCTATTGGAACTTTAAACTCACTTTTTTCTTTCTTGTACACCACCTTTATTAACTCTTTCACCCCACCTCACATTCTCTCTTCACCACATAATTGCCATTCTTCCTCCTTGCTTTGTTATAGCTGTGTTATCTTCCTTTGCTCAATAAGCAGTCATATCTTGCTCTCTTTTGTACCATTAAATCTCTATTCAGTATCTACTGTATATCTCGCTCTCTCGATACTTAATGTGCTTCTTTCGCATAACTGCTGTGCTTTTTCTCACACTGTGCAATTATCTGACTTTCTTTTTGTTTATCAAGCCCTTTCATTTGCTGTTGAGTCAAGCATCAAGTGGTGTACAGTTTCTCCACAAGAGACAAGGAAATGCGAGGATTTAAAAAGCCACATGTTAAATGAAGGCTTCTCCAACTTTAAATGTGTGCAGAAGGATAGTCCTGGAACCTGTTTGAGTGCCATCAAGGTAAGATTTAATTTTATTCGATCTTGTACATAAGATTGTAGTCTAATTACTTTATTACAGGATTCTCAGGCAAATATGAAGAATTGATTTGGTCGATCTAAGTAAACAAAAACTTTATAAACCCTGAAACAAATTGCAGAGTTATATTAATCAAATGTGCTGTCCTGAATTTTACTGTGGGACTCTGCCCATTTGACTGGGTTACCGATATGCATTTTTCACACTGACCATGACCTTTACTGCATTTTATTAGGACAAGCAAATCCAACTACTGCAGGGCAGCTATGAAATGGGCTTGAAATGGTAACATAAAGTTGGATGTATTATTCACACACGAATATAAGAAAACGATCAGAAGTAAAGGGCATGACCTTTTGAGCTTGCCCTGCCATTCAGTACAATTATGCTGATTTTGGGCTTTAAGTCCACTTTCACATCCACTGCCCATTTCCTTGAAAGATCAAGAATCTGTCTGCCTCAGTCTTAAATATATGGAGTACCCACAAGCCCTGTGTAGAGAATTTCAAAGATTTAGAACTTTTTCAGTAAAGTAATTTCTCATCATCTCAATTCTAACTGGTCCCTTATATTTCAACCTGTCACCAGCTCAATTTCTTGCCTTCCCAGCAGTCAACAGAAATGACCGCCTTCTTTGTGAGGAAAATGGGGATATTTGCTTGCCGGGTTGGCTAGGTGGTTGATTGATTGATAATCAATACGTAATTGCTTGTTTCCCACTTGATCCATTAGGCTATCTCACTGGTGGGGTGGGGGTCCCTCATCCTCACAGATGCCTACTCCCATACTTTAACTAAAACGTAGGAAATCCCAATCTTGTTGCAGCATGTTGGTTACTTCACAAAGTTGCCTCAGAAATTTTAAATATACCAAAAATGAAGCTAACGCAAGGGGTATGCTGCAGAGGTGCTGGGGTCAGAATAAGGAAGCACATCATTTTGATTTGAATAATTATTATTCCATACGCAGAGATATATTGAAAAGTTTTGTTTTTCTAACAGACAAATCACATCTTGCATAAAACGTCAATGTAGTAGAATAGAATTACAGCTACAGAGAATTTGCAGAGAAAGATTAACTCTAATATATATGAGAGGTTCATTCAAAAGTCTGTTAACAGCAGAGAAGGAGCTGTTTTTGAATCTGTTGGTATGTGTTTTCAAACTTTTGTATCTTTTGCCCAATGGAAAAAAGTAGAAGTGAGTATACCCGGGTTGAGCGAGGTCTTTGGTTATGTTGGCTGCTTTCCCGAGTCAGCGGGAAGTGTAGATGGAGTCAATGGAAGAAAGGCTGGTTTTCATGACAGCCTAGGCTGAGTTCACAACTCTGTAATTTCTTGCGGTTTTGGCAGGAGCAAATGCCATACCAAGCTGTGATGTATCTGCATAAGATGCTTTCTGAATGCATCTGTAAATTTCGGTAAGAGTCATTCTGGACATGTTGAATTTCCTTAGCCTTATGAGGACTTAGAGGCATTGGTGTGTTTTCTTGACTGTAGCATCAACGAGGGTGGACCAGGATAGATCACTGGTGATACTTACTGCTTGGAACTTGAAGCTCTCGGCCACCTCCACTTCAGCACCATTGATACAGACAGGGGCTTGTCCTCCACTCTGCCTCCTGAAGTCCATAACCAGCTCCTCCATTTTGCTGACATTGAGGGAGAGTTTGTTGTGTTTTCACCACAAAGCCACTAAACTGTCGATATCCTTCCTGTACTCTGTCTCATTGTTGTTTGAGATTCAGCCCACAATGGTGGTGTCATTAACAAATTTGTAAAAGGGATTAGAGTTGAATTTGGCCACAACTTTGAGTCTATAAGGAGTTTAGTACAGACTGCCCACACAGCCTTGGGGCCACTAGTATTAAGGATTATCATGGAGGAAATTTTGTCGCCTATCTTTACTGATTGTGATTCGCAGGTCAGGCGTTGTAGAGGAGGGAGCAGAGTCCTAGGTTTCAGAAACAAGAACAGAAGTTCCTGGCAAATCTCAGCCGGTCGAGCAGCATCTGTGGAGAGAAATCAGAGTTAGCGTTTCGGGTCCAGTGACCCTTCTTCAACTCCTGGAACTCGGAGTTTGGAGATAAATTTTGTTGGAATTATAGTGTTGAAGGCAGAGCTACAGTCAATAAACAGGAACCTGACATAGGTGTTCCAGGAATGAGTGTAGGGCCAGGGACTTCCATCAGCTGTGGACCTATTGTGGCGAATTGCCACAGATCAAGGCAGTCTGGGAGGCTGGAGTTGATGTGTGCCATTACTAGCCATTTGAAGCACTTCATAATGATAGATTTGCTCTGTGAACAAATCAAAAAGCTGCACAAATGCTGAATGTTTATTTGATTTGGGATTTCAATCAAGCAATTCTAAATTGGGAGAAATGAAGTTGTTTTGAGTCCATGCAGGGAAATATGGTGTATAGCTGTTTCATGAGCGGGTACATTATGAGAAGCGGGCTATGTTTTGACTTGTCAATTGGAAATGATCCAGAGAACATTCAGGGAATGGAGGTTGAGGTTCCCCTGCTGGATATTGATCATTGAAACTGGGAGAAAGTAAGGACTGCAATGCTGGTGATCAGAGTCGAGTGTAGCGCTGGAAAAGCACAGTCGGTCAGGCAGCATCCCAGTGGCAGGAGAGTCGATGTTTTGAGCATAAGCCCTTCATCAGCAATTCATCAGGACTAGTGACCATAGAAGAATCATGTCAGCATCGGCAAAAGTCTCTCAATGTCCCATGGTCAGTGTTGCAATTCATACTGTTTCTCATGTACATCAACTACAATGTTGAAAATGACCTTCTTCTGTACAGTGATTATGTGTTTTTAAAAGTAGAATATTTTTGCTATCTCCATGAATTCTGAGGTCCATGTGTAAAATTGGAGGATGTATACTTATTGTCTCCTTCAGACCTAGATTAACCAATTTCATTGAAGGATTCACAAAAGATTTGACACAGTTAGATGGAAAAGCAGGCAAAGTCTCCATTAGTTGCAGGGAATTTCAATTACTACTGTACATTTTCTCATCCTCAGAATCGAGAAGCAGATGCTATAACTGTGGATGCTGGAGATATCTACAAGGGAGGTCTCTTGCCTGAACCACGCCTGAAACCTATTGCAGCTGAGAATGTCACAGGTAATTGCTTGCTCTTCAAAAGGAAAAAGTTAAAAATCACACAACACCAGGTTATAGTCCAACAGGTTTATTTGGAAGCACTTGCTTTCAGAGTGCTGTTCCTTCATCAGGTGGCTGTGGAGCAGGATCATAAGGCATAGATTTTATAACAATAGATCACAGTGTCATGCATGCAACTGATACAATATATTGAACAAACCTAGATTGTTGTTAAGTCTTTCGTCTTTTACAATGGGTTCCAGGTTTTGGATTATTAATATGTAAATCCCAGAATTACTTTACATTCTTGAGATAACTTAAGGTTTTGTAAAAAAAGGTTGACATCTCAGCTCAGACAATGTATCAAAGGTGTACGGTTAGAGTTGTCTGTATCCCAATCTTGAGTCAGAATGGTTCTATTTCCAAAGTAGGAATTTATAAAATGTTATTTGGAATGACTGCCTGCAGGTTGTGTGCTTTTTGAGCAAAAATAGAATGTATCTGCAAATACAATTCTGCAAATCAAATTCATCCCGTAGACTTATATATATGTGTGTGTGTGTGCGCGTGCGCATGTGGGAGGTATATGTGAAGGACAAAGAGAGAATGAGTGTATGCATGTAAGTGTGACCCTGCGTGAGAGAGTGTTGTGTTTGCATGTGTGCAGTATAAACCTGTGAGAAGGGTTTGTGCGTGGGTGTGAGTGTGGAGGGTGTATGTGTATGTGTCTGAGAGGGAGCATGTGTATGTGAGAGGGTCTGTGTGAGTGTGTGAGAATGTAAGAGTGTGTGTGTATGTGTGCTTGTGGATGTGTGTGTGAGAGAGTATATAGTGTAGTGAGGTCACCTGTAGTGTGACATGAACCCCAGTTGAATCCCGGTTGAAGCCATCCTCATAGGAATTGAACTTGGCTATCACCCTCTGCTCAGCCACTCTGCGTTGTTGAGTATCCCACAGTCCACCTTGGAGAATGGTCATCCAAAGATCCGAGGCTGAATGTCCCTTACCGCTGAAGTGTTCCTGGACTGGGAGGGGATGACCCTGTCTGGTGATTGTTGTGCAGAGTCCATTAGCTGCTAGCCAAGTTTGGTACCTGTGATCCCTCTGCAGAATTTTAACAGGGATTGACATTATTTCATTGTAAAAATGCCATAAAGAATTAATGTGGTTGATGCAGATACTTGGATATGAAGTGGAAATAAGATTTTGCTGTGATCTAATTATTGACAGTGCATTTTGTGTGTTACAGGCGAATCCTGCTACTATGCTGTAGCAGTGGTAAAGAAAGGCAGTGGCTTTGATATCAGTCAGCTGAAGGGCAAGAAGTCATGCCACACTGGTTTGGGTAAATCTGCTGGATGGAATATCCCAGTTGGCACCATTCTGAAACGTTTTGGAGAAAGTTTCAATAACGAAGATCCCATTGAAAAATGTAATGTCTGGTTTTGCTTTCTTTTGCTAGGAACTTTTCCATGTTTGTATTCACACTAGATCAATTCAAACAACAGTGTTGACTGGAAATAGATTGTTAATGCTAGTCAGATTGAATATGCTGTCAGCACTTAATGAATTAGCCATATTTGGTTTCACAAACGACATTACAAACCCCAAAGTAATAATCTTTTTGGTAATACCTCCAATGAGCCCTTTTGGATTCATAAGTTGATCTCCTGGATATGTCAAGAGATGGACTCCCACCTGGTGTGTGAGTGCTCTTTGTTTCTCTTTCAAAGTGGCAGTTGGAGCCCTACAACAGGCATGGGACCTCACTTCCCAGTTGTGCATTCAAACAGCCTGTTTTGATCTGGAAAGGCCAAGTCAAGCCTGTCTCAAGTTAATTCAGGTCAGCATCTGGGCATTAAAGGTCCCCATTTGCCAACTTTACAAGTTAGAAAGCGACTGCAGTCATTCAGTCCCTCCCTTATCATTTCTGCCCGGGCACCAAATCTGACCTAGGAAACCACACGCTAACTATAAGACCATAAGACATAGGAGTGGAAGTAAGGCCATTCGGCCCATCGAGTCCACTACCTCAACCTTTGGGATTATGGAAATCAGTACTGAGGGCAAGAGTTTCAAATCAATAAATTCTCTATATGAATCTACAGTTCATTAGATTCTTCAGGAAGATTTTAGCCGAGTAAAGACAGGTTCACCTCCAGTATTTGTGCTGGGGTTTCAGGAGTCCACTTAGCATAATTCCAGTCCTGTGTCACTCAATCATTCAAAATTCCCTCCTTACCAAATGTTTTCTTTACTTCCTGTCCTTACCTTTTCCCTTACCCTTGCCTCCCTTTTGCTCTCTCATACTCTTAAAACTAAAGGGATGTACAGCATGGAAACAGATCCTTCAGTCCAACTCATCCATACTGACCAGATATCCTAAATTAATCTAGTCTTATTTTTCACCATTCCAATTCATTTACCCAAATGGGTGCCTTTTAAATGTTGTAATTGTGCCAGTATCCACCACTTCCTCTGGCAGCTCCTTTCATACGCGCAACATCCTCTGTGAGAAAAATTTACCCCTTAGGTCCCTTTTATATCTTTCACCTCTTACATGAAACATAGGGGAGTTTTGGTATTTCCCTAAGCTGAGAAAAAGACCTTGGCTATTCACCCTATCCATGCTCCTTATGATTTTAAAACCTTTATAAGGTCATCTCTCAGCCTCTGATGTTCCAGGGAAAATAGCCCCAGCCTATTCAGCACTTCTCTATAGCTCAGACTCTCCAACCTCGGTGGCATCCTTGTAAATCCTTTTGCATACTTCTTTTTTCACTTTCTCCTCTCTGCCTCTTCTTTCCATTTCAGTTTTTCATACTTTTCTTTATTCTTCTACTCCTCTCTTGCCCTTTACTTTCTCTTTTCTCTGCTCATACATCATGCCAGTCTATTTATCTAACAGCAAATAGAATTGGCCCCGTCGCTGTCCCTGACATCACTAATGCATTTAAAGCTTGCTTCTTTCCAAATATTTAAACTGTGTGTATTTGTGATGAGACACTGACATTTTTACAGCTTTAAATAGCATATCCAACCTGGATTATAGTCTTTGACTTTGATTATCATGTCACAAACAAGGAGTTGACGCAGTAAAGAAGGTGCAGAAAAGACTGATGAAAACATTCATTGTGTAAAGCGAGAACATGCAAGGAAAGATTGCAGAAACTGAAGTTCCACATTTGAGAAAGGAGATGAAAATTACGTCTCATTTACTTATATTAAGTATTCGAGAGTGTTGCTATCATTAATCTAGAACATTTGTTGCTAGAATTCCCAGATTCTCAGGGGCAGACTGGACCTACCCATTCTTAACATGATGTATTCACATGATTGGTGTTTCAGAACTGATGGACACAGAAATTTCGATTTTCCTTACCTGAAATGTTCACCTGTATATTTTCAACATTTTCCGGTTCTATCTCAGATTTTCGACAAGAGTTTCATTCTTTGTCTTTGCCTACTTTTAAATCTCATTCTATGTTACTTTCTCTGTTACTCTAATACATGCATCACCTCATCTGTTGTTAAATGTGTAAGAATAGGTTTTGTGCTTTTCCACAAGTAATCCCCAGCGTACCCTCAGTGCTTATTTTGCAGAAGTTATGAGCTCCTCTGTGATCCATAACTGTTATCCACCGGCCTGTGAGTCTGGCCTTTAAACTGAGAAGGGTAGATTTTGCTGAATCTTTGCCCAGCCAGACTAGATTGTTTGTGTGAAGCAAATACTGGAGAAGTGGGTAGATCAGAACCTCTGCATAAAGGAATATTCCAGTTTCTCCTCCCCTTCATTTCTGCAGAAGAGAAAAATCAGATCAAGCATCCCAAAGTGCCTAATTTTTCAAAATTCACTACACCCAAATAATCCTGCTATATTGGTTGTCAACTCTGGAAAGTCTCCTCTATTGATTCATATATTTGATTATTAAGCATTAATTTCTCTTTTCTTTTCCCTCTCCAGTTGTGGCACAATTCTTTTCCAGCAGCTGTGTTCCAGGTGCCCCTAAAACTTTCCCTCGTCTTTGTAAACTCTGCAATGGAACAGGAACAAATCACTGCCAGCGATCACATAACGAACCCTATTATGATTATTCAGGAGCATTTCAGTAAGTATTCTATACGTTTCAAGTCAGAAATCATCAAACTGTCATGTAGAACAACAGCATCAGTCCCAATCAGCCTTCTGCTGTCCAGCAAGTTCTACTCCTCCGATTGTTCAGTTCAGTTTACTCGTAAAGTAATTGTGATATCTCCACCCTATTTGTTAATACTTATTTGTAGAACAAAATGTATAAACTGATTTAAAATATGTTTTTCATTAACCAGATGTCATTCGTGTTTCTGAAATAAATGAGAAACTATTTCAGTGTTCTTTTTAAATAAATTAGAGACTGTTCAGCTTACACTTTGGAATGCTTTTGAACCACACTGAAAAGAAATCACTGAAATTATGTGCCTCCTCAGAATGACTAAACTCGCTTCACAAAGGACATATGTTTGAAATGCAGTCCCAGTTATAACGTAATCAAAATGAATATAGCACATAGTCCCATGAATGACTTGATCATTTGTTTTAGCAATGTTGGGTGTAGGATAAGTTCTCTCCAGACAATATAAAAACTCCACTGCTCCTTAAAAGTGTCCTAGGATATTTGAAAGGACAGGCAGGACTTTGGTTTGATGTCCTAGCTAACATTTACTATGCCATCTGAGGTTATATACTGAAATCTCCAGAGTGGAACATGAGCCCACAAGCTTCGGAGTGTGGTTTATGTTGAGACTGAAATGCATTGTCAGAACTGAGTGGAGCAAATGTTCTTTTGCAGCTGAGATTACTTGCGTTGTGACCCTAGGGAGAGCAGATCCTGCAAATGTTCAGAGATAGTGTCAGTCACAGAAAGTGACAACAAGTGCAGCTAATGGTAGTGTGGAGTCAATTTGCTCTGTTTCTAATCCCAAGGTGTGTATGAACTGCAAACACTTACGCGGAATTTGCCTACAGTATAATAAGCACATGGATTTGTTCATGATGTATTGGAAAAGACGTGGGGAGGAGCCATTGGTTATAGTGGATTGCATGAGTTGTGTCACTAAACTGGAGTCTACGGTTTAAAATGGTTTGTTGATAACACAGGAAGCATTTATTTGGCGGGTTTGGTTTAGTCTTCTGGAGGATAACGAGCTTTGAATCTGCTGGAGTATTAAGCTTACAACTTTTTCTTTTCATTTTTATCTTTCTTTGGAAATAAATCTTTAAAAATGTGCATCACACATCCCGATTGCAAGTAGTTCTATGCCTAGCCTTGATGAAGGCTCTTGTAAAGGGCTTACCAAGTTGCACAGTAAACATTGGGAGTTGTCACTATTTCAGTATGGTTAATTAACTAGAGTGATTATTTCTTTCTAGATGCTTGAAGGATGGAAAAGGAAATGTAGCCTTTGTGAAACATACCACAGTGCCAGGTAGGGTCGGTTTTAATTAATCTGCGCCTCATCAAAACCTTATTTAAAGATCTTATTAAAACATGTCCTGACTAAAATTGTTTCTTTTGCAATGTTTTGTCTCACTTTTGATTCAAATTTGTCCACAATTGCAATCATCCTGCAATTGCAGAACTTGCCAATAAATTTCCTAAAAATCTCTCTGAATCTTGCCATCTTTTTTCTGTAAATGGAATTCCTATTGTTCAATACAAGGGTCGAAATCATTGTTTATGTAAAATTCCAAAAGAGATTATTTACTTCTTAACAGCATGACTTAATATATTTACACCATTTTCCTTTACTATATTCATTCAAACTTTTATTTGAAGACTCCAGGTATTTCTTGAAAGTTGAACTTGGTAAAGTTTTCAGAGCTGTGACATTATAAACTGAATTTGAATTGTCCAGTCTAAATATGTGCAATGTTTCTAATTCATACCAGAGTAGAATTGAGACAAAAGGACAGATGGATCTACTTCTAGTAGATTATTTTCTCATTGGCATTCCTTCAATGATTTTAAAAAGTGACAGGAACAATTTAGATTTAGAATGGGTCAATTTTTAACAGAAATTGTCTGTATGAGTGTGAGAACATGGGAACACATGGAAACTTTAGAACTTTATTCATGGACACCACGTCAACTGAATTTAGACTCATAGAGTTGATAAAGCGTGGCACTGGAACAAGCACAGCAAATCAGGCAGCATCTGAGGAGCAAGACAGTTGACAGGACTGAAGAAGGGTTATGCCTGAAATTTTGACTCTCTTGCTCCTCGGATGCTACCTGACCTGCTGTGCTTTTTCCAGCACCACGCTTTATCAACTCTGACTCTCCAGCATCTGCAGTCCTCATTTTGTCCTATGGACTCAGCATGAAAATAGACCCTTCGGTTCAACCAGTCCATGCCGACCATAATCCCAAACTAAGCTGGTCCCACCTGCCTGCGTTTGGCACATATCCCTGCAAACATTTCTTACTCCTGTACTTATCTAAATTTGTTTTTAAATGTTACAATTGTAGCAGCATCCACCACTTTCCCTGCAGGTTCATTCCACACACAAACCACCATTTCTCACCAGTTTTTGGAGCCTGATGTTGTCACCGAATAAGTGACCTGAGCCCACATTTGTAACCATTCAGGAGACATTAGTCTGCCTCCGTGTTTACTGCCTAGTTAAGGACCCTGAGCAAGTTTTCAATGTAGCATGACCATTCAGAAGAAAAGTGATTTTGAATTCTAGACAAGACCACCAGGGGAAGCTAGCATGCTGCCGTGAGTCAAGAACCGTGACGGTACCTTACTTAAGGAGATACTGCTGCTGACCTGAGCAGCAGAGAAGACTTGAGCAATTTTTAAACCAGCAGCCCATTGGGGTTGAGCTGGGTCAGTATCAACTTTGATTTCAACAGTTTTTGCTTGCACATCTGGGAGCAGATCTCTCCCTAATATGTCTCCCCTGCCCCGCCCTACTGGAGGTAGACCCCATGTATTTAGCTGATAGCTTCCCCAAATGGTGAGATGCCAAATTCCCTGCAAGGCAGAGAATCTCTTCCAATAAACCAGCTTGATCTCCATGGAGTAGGCAGAAAATCCAACCCTATGTTATATGTACCAATTTAACTTATATTGCCTGAACTGGGGCCAGGACCGGTGACTGTGAGCAATGCACAGCCTTCTTGATAATGTATTTTTTTGCATTATTCTTCAGCTGCTGAGAAGGCAAACTATGAGCTCCTGTGCTTAGATGATACCAGAAAGGCAGTCGATAAATACAAAGAGTGTAACTGGGCAAAAGTGCCAGCTCATGCAGTGGTCGTAAGGAGCGGAACTGTTGAAGATGCGAAAAATAATGAGATCTGGAGATTCCTCTCGACAGCCCAGGTATTCAGGAACATGCAGAATGGGATCTTTCATTAAGTGTCAATGCCTAATACCAAACAGCTTGGAAATGATGCATGGGTCACCAGCATGATAGATTTGGAACTCTCACTGCCACATAAAGTCTCTCAAACATGCTCATTCATTTTCCATGGAATTGAGTGCAATACTTGCTCTTATATAAGCAAACACATTTGCCAATTTGTTCATGTCCCACAAACAGCAGATGGATCCATAACCAGGTAATCTGGTGTCAATTAAAGGATGAATATTGACCAGCGATTTGGATAACTTTTTAATTCTGAACAATGACAATATTTTTATGAAAACTACCTTGGGTAGTGTGTCTCCTAATCACTGGTTTCCAGAAACTTCTTTTGATTATCTTTAAAAATTAGAAATGAATTTTCTCCCTCTAAATTGATCCAGGGTTCTTTCTCCATTTTTGTTTGTCCCTCTCCCAGTCTGCACTGGAGACAGCAGAAGACCATAGTGTTCTGCTGCACTATGACAGTATGGGGCAGCCTCGATGGGCACACGAGCTTTGATTTATCTGCTGGGTTTGCATCATACACGCTGAGATAAACATACAACTCCAAATTCACAATTGAAGCATAATTCATAAATTATGTATTAGTCGGTTGTTCATAAAACACTCTTTGCTGCTTGAGGTATTTTTCAAGAATAGAATATCCTTTATTGTTACATGTACAGATGTACAGGAGTACAATGGAAAGTTTTACAATGTCGCCTCTATGGTGCCATCTTAGGTACAGGTACCTAGGTAAAAATCTTAGATACAAAAAGAGGAATTAAGTAGTTGCATTACTTTACAGTAATGCATAGCATAAGTTAGAAACATGACATAGTTAAAAGAATAGACATTACAGTCAAATAAACAAATTACAGATAGATAACACATTACAGTAGCTCAGCTTCCACATGTAGTCTGATCGCCTGCACCATAAACCAGTCCAACAACCGTACCCACTACACTACAAGCCTTCAGTCCGCTCCTCACTAGCTCTCAGCTGCTCCAAGGTAAGTTTTCTCCGGGACTTGCTTTCCCCGCGCTGACCTCTGCTCTGGGACTTGCTAGGTATCCATGTAAGGACAGGAGAAATGGATACATCTCGCTGAATGTGACTTGTGGATGTCGGTTTTTGAAACTTATGGATAATTTATGTTATGAACATACACCTACCCACCCAGCTGAAAATATCTGTGCTCAATTCGTATGGCCCTCATTTTGGTTTCGGAGAGAGGAGATTTTTATCAACTCAGTGTGAACCTGATCAGAACCCAGAGCTGAAAGTACAACTCTCTCACTCTCCAGTAAATCCAAATGCCCCCTAAACAAGGTGGTTTCTACTCAAGTGAAACTGTAACAAAATATACAGGGAGAACACCACAGGGCAATTGCTGTCAGATTTTTGTATGCGGTTTGCTGATACCAAAAGATGTAATCACATAAAATAACTTTTCTAGTCATAAGAATTGTGGTGCAGGTCAGCTGACCTTCAGTTTGAGCTTCAAATAGTTTTAAAATGTTCGTGAAAAATTGTTGCTGCTACAAAGGTTTCAGACATGAAAAGTTTCTCTCCGCAATGAAGCATGGGTCAGATTTGTGTGCTTTTGGTCAACCCTTGTAACAGTGTTCAGTTTGTAATGGAGTCTTCATAGAGAATCAGGAACATCTAAGTGCTGGTGTCAATTATAAATTGAAAATAAGTCAGGATGCATGCATGGTCCCTACTACTGGTGATGGATAAAATTTAATATTAACATTCCAGGCAAGTTATTAACTTGGAAGATTATTGCTAGTTTTTAGTTTGAAAAGCATTGTTTAATCCTCAAGATTGATGAGAGTTCATTAATACTATTGGGGTTTCCTAATGTTATGTTTTACAGAAAAGATTTGGGCCACAGAGTCAGGGAACATTTAAACTTTTCAGTTCATCACAATATGGACGGAAGGATTTGATGTTTAAAGATGCGACGGAACAACTGATTCACCTTCCCAAAGCAACTGATTACCTTCTGTACCTTGGCACGAATTATGTAAATGCTCTGAAAACCATTACCAAAGGTAAGAGAATATTTTGGTGAGAACTGAATGTAACCATTTACTAGTTTGAATTGAACCACCTTTGGTCCTCCCTTTTGGATCAATATTCCTGTCAGGATTTGCCAATGATATTTTTGAGCCTTTATGCTGAGCAACCCTGCTTAGATTTTGAACTCTATCAGAGAGTTTTTGATACCTATTCAGAGGGGCCAAGATCAAACATCATCCACAAGTGATCCTTGGCTATAATTAAATTCTGCGGTCACAATAAAAAAGCTTTCTCATTAATTTATCTAGTGCAAAATTGTTATGGGGGTTTCATCCACAATGCTAATCAGCAAGGAGTAGTAATAATCTCTGACAGTTATGAGTCTTCCTTTGTTCCAGTGGTAAATAAGTGGCAATAAGCTATAATAAATATTGGTTCTTCCATCTTGCTTTCAATTTTTTTTTAACCAAGAAATTAAATAAATGTCTGATTTTATGAGATAATTTAAAGTAGTATCTCTGAATGGCAAAATTAATTGTGCATTTTCATTCACCATGATTAGACCCTTTTACAGTCTCTCTCACTTGCTTCTGAGCTCCAATGACTTTTCCCAAAATAACTTTTGCCTTTTACACGGAGTTATCAAATCAACAGCATGGAAACAGGCTCTTCAGTCCAACTCGCCCACGGTGGCCATTTCCCCAAACTAAACTAGACTCACCTGCCTGCTTTTGGCCCATATCCTTCCAAACCTTTACCATTCATGTATTCATCCAAATGTCTTTTAAACATTGTAACTGTATCTGCATCTACTACTTCCTCTGGCCGCTCATTCCATACACAAATGACTGTTTGTGTAACAATGATTGCCCTTCATGTCCTTTTAAATCTTTTTCCTCTCACCTTGCTGAATTGCTACCTCCAAGGACATTTGCACATGTACACCAAGGTCCCTCAACTCCTGCATCCCTTGTAACATTCAGCCCTTCATTTTATATTATCCTTCCATGTTCTTCCTACCAAATTGAATCATTTCACATTTCTCTGCATTAAATTTTACCTGCCATCTCAGCATCTATTCCACAACTTGTGTATATCCTGAATGAGGTTCCACACTATTCTTATACTTCTCATTGCTTCCACAATTTGTATATTTGGCAAACTTTGAAACCCTATAAGCTATAGTCTAGAATTGTTGATATAGCAGGAAGATCGGTGCCTCAACATCCCAAAAACCAGAGAGCACCATCGCACATCTTTCTATAACTGAAAATCATCCATTAACCACTTCTCTTTATTTCCTGTCAGTCAGCCAATTCTGCAGCCGAGGTTTTAATATCTCTTGTATTCCTTGAGCTATAACATTGTCCATAAGCCGCTTGTATGGGCATATATCAAACACCCATATCAACTCACATGGTCACCTCTTAAAACCATTCTAGCAAGCTAGTTAAACATGGCTTTACTTTTAAAAACCCATGCTGCATTTGAAGAAATTCATGCTGGATTTAACCCATCTTTGTCCTGAAGAAGGGCTTATGCCTGAAACGCCGATTCTCCTGCTCCTTTGATGCTGCCTGACCTGCTGCGCTTTTCCAGCAACACATTTTTCAGCATCTTTGTCCATATGCCTATTAATCTTGACCCTAATTATTGTTTCAAGAGTTTATCTACCTGTGTAAATAACCTGACTGGCTTTTTCAACAAGAGGGTAATATTTGTGATTCTCCAAATTTTGGTACCACTCTGAGTCTAAGGAAGATGAACAATTATGACCATGTCTCTGCAACTTCCACCTTCCCTTGCCGCAGTAACCTTGGATGCCTCTTCTTCAGTGCTCATGTCTTATCTACTTTAAGCTGTGGTGGCCTATGTAACCCTTCAGGTATCTGAATTACTTCAGAACTGGAGGAGTAATATTTGACTTGAAATATTGGCTCTGTTCTTCTCTTTCCACTGCTGCTGAAAGATTGCAAGACAATGAAAGCTCCTACTTCTTCACTGTGTAGTGACGGGAACTCGAGTTTTTCAATTTGTGCTGTATGTTTCCATAAGAACTTACAGATTGAAAAGCTGCCCAGTCCAAAAATTACAGTGACGTGAGTCTAACAAACAATTCCAATTGTTTGTGTTGTAGAGCCCGGTAGCTTGAGTGATAAGATACGCTGGTGTACAATTGGTGATGCTGAAAAGAATAAGTGCGACATGTGGACATCAGTAAACTGTGTCTCAGGTGACAACGCTGAGGACTGCATCAAACAGGTTATGGTAAATGACAATGTTTCACAAAACCTTCTTACACCTTCATCAAGTTAAAGTTAGCAATGGGCCATGTTACTGTTTTCTTTGCCCTTGTTCAAATACAACATGGAACCGCTGCAGTAATAAAGCTTCCTTGACACTATTCCATTACTCCCATGCCTGAAACAGTTTAGATACAGAGTATGTTCCTTCAACGCTGAGAAAGTGGCGCAGGAATAAAAAAAACTAGAATTTTGCCAGAACTCATTGATAGTGGGAAAAATTACATTGTTTGAAGCGCTCTCTTTATAAAGGCATGATTTGGAGATGCTGGTGTTGGACTGGAGTGTACAAAGTTAAAAATCACACAACACCAGGTTATAGTCCAGCAGGTTTAATTGGAAGTGCTAGCTTTCGGAGCGCTGCTCCTTCATCAGGTAGTTGTCTTTTTTAACTCTTTACAAAGGATAACACTGAGGGGTGACCTGGTAGAGCTTTATAAGACAATGAAAGACTTTGAAAGGGGAAACAGAAAAGATGTTTCTTCTTGAGTAAGACCAGAATAAGGGTTTTATTCGCGGTTATCTGGAATTTAAAAGGGAATTCACAGAAAGAAAACATATTTACCCAAATGGTCTTTAAAATGTGGAATCTGCCATCACAAATAGGACTTGAGGTAACTGACAGAGTTGCATTAAGGGAACTCAGAATAAACATACAAAGGAAGAAGGATCTGTTGAGGGGATTTCATTCTTGCTTTCCAAAAGTGGTGGTCAGGGCCTTAAGTTGGATCACAAATGGATTTTCTTTGGGGGGGGGGGAGTGATAAATTCTGAGGTAACAATGACCTCCAGTTGAACTCTGACAGAGGTGTAATCCCTCCCTAATTCTAACAGCTACCCTGCTTCCATGATCTCAGTTCTCAATGAAGAGTTGTGTCAATCTTCAGGCACCAAAAAGAGTTACAATGGAATGAAGTTTGGGAAGCACTGGGCTACATGAAGCAGAATGGGAGGAGGCTTATATGGGGCATAACACCATTAAGCCTGCAAATATTATCTAATACTTTTTTTTAGTGTACTACCTAATAAAACAATTGCAGGTCAATACTAAATCAATAAGATAGAGATTAAACCTCCCTTGACTCTTCACAGTAATCACTCCCTGCGCAGGTAAAACATGGATTATTTGAAGAGTAAAATTTACCTCCATCCTGTTCCATCCATCATCTCTAGAATAGTACAGCACAAGTTAGATAATGAATTAAGTCTCCTTCACTTAAAAGGCTAATACTAATAAAGCACTTTTCATGACTACCAGACATTGCAAATCTCTTTACAGCTAATGACATTTTTGTTTACATGTGATTACTATTGGAATGTAAGAGATACTTTAGCCAAAATGCATGCAACACACTTCAACAGGCAGAAATGTCATAATGACCAGTAATCTGGTTTATTGCTGTTGGTTGCGTAATAAATATTGGCTAGGACACCATGAAATCTTTTACATTCACTTGAGCAAGTCAGCAAGGCTTTGGTTTCGTCACTCTATCAATCTAACTATGCAGCACTCCCCCAGTGGGGTGCTAACATTGATTTTTGTATTCAAAACCTCAAGTATGATTTTGAACCCAGGAATTTAGTGGCTTAGAATTAAGAGTGCTATCAGCTACTTACTGTCTCCACTAAGTGCTCACATATCCAAACAACCAAGGCTCTCTAATATTTCTGATCAGAAGTAGAATGCAGGAGTCATAGCCTTTGATTGGGTTGCATATAATTTAATAATGAACAATGACCTCAGCATTGGATTCTTTTTATGTTTAATTGTGATGATTATGTAACTCTATTCACTGGTCAACGTTTCCAGCACTTGATCTTTGATTTATTAAAATGCACAATTCACTAGAGATGTTTAAGCTGGTAGAAAATCAAATTTAAAATTTCCCAGTTGATTCAAGTAGCTAAATAAATGACGAGAACATTCAATGGATGGCTGATACAGGCAGCAGTCCAGACACTAGAGACATGCCAGTGCCAAGGTTCTCAGGTCATGATTTGAATATCCAGGTTGAGAAAGTGTTCATCTGGAGGGATGTCAGATGCTGGTCACAAGCCTTTACCACCAACACAAAGTGACAGGTCACTGAGGTGGTGAGCAGCCTTAACCATTTGTGTAACCTTCTGTGTTTTGCCAAGGTGACTGAGACTGCTCTACTCACTGTCTCCCCTCAACCTGGCTTGCTACCACTCAGCTTGGCTCCAAATGGCCTACCCTTTATTCTGAGATTGGTTCTGAGATCTGGTTCCAGAGTCCCATTCCAAGGGACAAATCTTTCCTACCTTTGCTCTGTTAAGCCCTATAAGAATTTTACATGTTTGAGTGAGATCATCTCTCACTTTTCTAAATTACAGAGATTAAAGGCCTGGCCTATTTAATCCTTTCTCATGGGACAAATTCTCCATATCAGGAATTACTTTGGTAAACCTATGTTGCACATCCTGTATGGCAAGGATATCTTTTCATAGGGTAAAACTTCAGATGTGATCTCACTGTAGTAAAGTGTCCGTACTCCCATCCTCTTGTAAAAAAGACCAATATACCATTTATTATAGATGTAAGTTTGCTCGCTGAGCTGGAAGGTTCATTTTTCTGACATTTCATCACCATACAGGGAACATCATCAGTGAGCTTCCAGTGAGGCATTGATGTTGTGACCCACTTTCTATTTATGTGCTTAGGTTTCCATGGGTTGGTGATGTCATTTCCCGTCATGTTGTCACTTCCTGTTCTTTTTCTCAGAGGGTGGTAAATGGGGTCCAAGTCGATGTGTTTGTTGATAGAGTTCTGGTTGGAATGCCATGCTTCTAGGAATTCTCGTGTGTGTCTCAGGCTTGTCCTAGGATGGATGTGTCGTCCTAGTCGAAGTGGTGTCCTTCCTCATCTTTATGTAAGGATACTAGTGATAGTGGGTCATGTCTTTGTGGCTGGTTGATGTTCATGTATCCTGGTAGCTAGTTTTCTGCCTGTTTGTCCAATGTAGTGTTTGTTCCAGTTCTTGCAAGTATTTTGTAAATGACATTCGTTTTTCTTGTTTTCTGCAGAGGGTCTTTTAAGTTTATTAGCTGCTGTTTTAGTGTGTTGGTGGGTTTGTGGGCTACCATGATGCCAAGAGGTATGAGTAGTCTGGCTGTCATTTCAAAGATGTCTTTGATATAGGGGAGAGTGGCTATGGTTTCTGGATGCATTTTGTCTGCTTGTTTGAGTTTGTTACCCATTTACCACCCTCTGAGGAAAAGAACAGGAAGTGACATCACCAACCCAAGGGAACCTAAGCGCATAAATAGAAAGTAGGTCACAACACCAATGCTTCACCAGAGGCTCACTAATGATGTTACCTAGTATGGTGATTAAACATCTGAAAACGAACCTTCCAGCTTAGCAAGCAAAATTACATCCAGAACCTCAATCTGAGCTACAAATCTTCTCAAAACCTGCTATCTTTTATTACCCTAATTGCTTGCTGTCGCTGTGTACTAGATTTCAGTAAATCATAAACAGGGATGCCTATGTCCTTTTGAAGTTCAACACTTTCCAGCCTCTTATTATTTAAGCAACATTTCATTATTGCCCATCAAAATGGATAATCTCGCAATTCCTCTACATTGTATTCCAACTGCCAAATTTGTAACAACCTATTTAATGTTTCTCCAACCCCTGATGCATCTTCCCAACTCCCATTTCCACTTAATTTATATCATCTGCAATCTTGGAACATTGCATCAAATCCCCCTATCTAAATCATTGCTATAGATTATGAATAGACGGGGCTCAAGCAGGGAGACAGAGATATGATTTTATTTCCTCACTGGGTGAGAAGCTTTCTTTGTGCAAGAGATTGAAATTGTCTATTTACAATAATAAGGGATTCTCAATCAAGAGACTGCATCTGAGTGAGCTGTAGACAAATTGAATAGTGAGTTAGGTTTATTTGTTACATTCTGGCAAATCTTTTTAAAAAAGTATATATAAATCAAACGTTGCATTCTGATATCGAACTAACAACATTCAAGTATGATGTTGGGGAGCCGGTACTGGACTGGGGAGGTGGGGGAGGGAGAAAGTTAAAAATCACACAACACCAGGTGATAGTCTAACTGGTTTATTTGGAACTGCTAGCAGCAGTCCAAAAGCTAGTGCTTCCAAATAAACCTGTTGGACTATCACCTGGTGTTTTGAGATTTTTAACAAAATTAGACTACACTGGTTTACAAATGTCTAGTGGTGGCAATTTTCTGTCAGTTTACTGGAGTAGTTGGTTAATTTGGTGGTATTACCACAGATAAACTAGACACTGACTCATAAGAGGCTCCATGCAAGAGCTAAGTTTTTCACAGTCGCTAAGGACACCTGGTCAGGAGTGAATAATAAATTAGGTTCACGTGGTAAGTTTTGTTAAGTACTTTTTAGGCTTAAATATTGATTAAGAGTCAGCCTTTGGCGTAGAACTCAGAACCTTCAAATAAGTTAGATTGCCTTCTTGAACAGGAATGACTTGGTATTGTCAAGAAATGAGATGTAGACAGATTCAACAAAGAATGAGTTTCACATGAGAATTTGATGTCTAAGGGAAAGAAGTGCTTTAAGCAATAACTAATAAAAGTATGCTAAATTTTAGTTGAATTTCACAGAATCACAGAATTAATATGGTATGCAAGGAACTCATATGACCCATTCTGCGCGCACAGTTCAATTACCTAGTGCCAAGCAATAGTCTAAGTTTTATAATAGTGCCTCGTCAACTTTATACTCCCCCCCCCAACTTCTTCACCATATCTAGTACCTTTTCCTGCAACCACAAGAGGTGCAAAACCTGCCCCACACTTCTGTCCAAAACCCCAAACAATCCTTCTAGACCCAACAGAAATTTATCTGCACTTCATCCAACCTCATCTATTGTATCCATTGCTCCCAGTGGGGTTTCCTCTATATCGGGGAGACTGAACGCACACTCATGGATAAAATGCAGAGCATCTGCTCTCTGCATGCATGAACCAACCTGACATTTTGGTTGCCATCCATCTTAATACCCCTCCCACTCCGTCAGCGATTCTTGGCCTCCTCCTCTGTCAGAGTGAGGCCAAACAGAAACTGGAGGAACAACACCTTGCATTTTGTCTGGGAAGCTCAGAGCCCAATGGCCTCAATATCAACTTCACCGCCTTC
>NC_057722.1:10717480-10762074 GCF_004010195.1 Chiloscyllium plagiosum | reverse complement strand
TCCATCCCACCCTCAATGTATTTTTGGGCTTCCTCCCCTTCCCCACACCTGACCAAGGGTTTTGTCCACGACATTGATTTTCCTGCTCCTCTGATGCTGTCTGACCTGCTGCGTTTTTCCAGCTTCACATCTATTGACTCTGGCTTCCCGCATTTCAGTCCTCATTGTCTCCTATAAGTTTTATGAATACTTGTAAGTTAAGGCCAAGCAATATTAAGTTAATATAGATAATCTATTTAAAATAAAGTTGATACAAGGTAAAATTAAGGCATGACAGGCAGCTTAGTCACATGGAATGTGTGTCCTGATGTATTTTTATTTATTCATTTGTGGGATGTGGGCATTGCTGACTAACCAGCATACATTGCCTGTCCCTAGTTCCCTTGAGAAGGTGGTGGTGAGCTGCCTTCTTGAACCGCTGCAGTCCATCTGCTGTGGGCTGATCCACAATGCCGGTAGGGAGGGAATGCTAGGATTTTGACCCAGCCACAATGAAGGAATGGTGATATGTTTCCAAGCGAGGATGGTGAGTGGCTTGGAGGGGAACTTGAGGGTGGTGGTGTTCCCATTTATCTGCTGCCCTTGCCCTTCTAGATGGAAGTGCTTGTGAGTTTGGAAGGTGCTGTCTCAGGCTCTTTGGTGAATTTTTGCAGTTCATCTTGTAGATAGTACACACTGCTGCTACTGAGCATCAGTGGTGGAAGGAATGGATGCTTGTGGATGTAGTGCCAATCAAGTATGTGGGGGGTTATGGGCACTACTGCTAATCTAGGTCACCACATATGCAGGAAGTGTCACGAGTGGTTCAAAGAGGTGGTCATGCCACAGGCTTGTAGCATGGAAGTAGAGAAGGGACCACCAGGCAGTCCAAGAGAACCAGATAGATTTTGCAGTAGTCCCCTGACGTCCTGCTCAATAACAGGCTTTCTGCTTTAAATAATGACGAGGATTCTGGTTCCTCAGAGGAGTGCAGTCAGAACTCTGTTTATGACATCATGGCTGGCTCAGATGTACAAAAGGGAGTAAGAAGAGGGAAAGATCAATATTGTTGGGGGATTTGTTAATTTGGGGAACAGATAGGCATTTCTTTATGGGCTGTGAGTGTGCGTCCAGATTGTATTGTTAGCTCCCTGGTGTCTGGGTCAAGGATATTATGGAGTAGCTCCAGCACAATATTCTAGAGGATGGTGATAGGCCAGAAGTTGTGATTTATGCCAATATCATTGACTTGGCTAGGAAGGAGGATGAGGTCTCCGAAAGAGATTGAAAAGCGGGACTTCAAAAGTAGTCATTTCAGGATTACTTTCATTCCCATCTGCTCGTGCGGATTAAAATAGGACAACTACACACATGGCTGGAGAATTGATGCAGGAAGGGACGGCATCAGATTTGGAGGCATTGGGACTCTCTCTGGGTCAAGTTGAACTCGTATAGGAAGATTCTGTGGTCCTCTGGGAGGATTTACTTTAGATTGGCAGGAAAATGGGATTTCAGATTCAAGGGAATCAGAATTGGTGAAATGAGTGTTAAATCAGATGACAACCTACCTCACATCCATGGTCTCCCACCTCCATCCTCACCTCTTGCAGGCCTGGATGAATCGGCCCATCGTTTGTGCATTATTACTTTATTGATCAATCTCTCAGTTGACATTGTATCCAAAGCCTTGCTGAAAACTGTTTCAAAGCACGATTTTCCTTTTTTTAAAAATCAAAACTGTAGAGAGAGAACAAAATTAATGTTTTGAGTTTAACAGGGTCTTCTTCAGAATTGTTAACTGGTTCCTCACTCCTTTAAAATCAACATTTCCCCGATCACGCTTCCTCATGCCCAAGGAGGCTGAGACCAAATTCAATTATGGCATTCTCACTGTTTCCTGGATAGACTCTCTGTTAAATGGCCCCAGTAATTTTGATACAAGCAGCCTGTAGAAGTTAAGTGCAGCTGCTGTGCAGGCTTCAAATGCTTTCAATTTCTGATAACTAAGCGTAAGCAAGAGACATTTTGGCAGGCCCGGACAAATCATTATTTAGCTACATCTACAATACTAAAACATTAGAGTGAGGTGTAACTTTTGATGAGAGCTCACAGGAGATTGCATCATGTACCAAATACAAGTATAAAGCGAAAGCTAAGGTTATGCCCTGAGATTAAAACAAAATGGACAGATGGAGTGAAAAAGAGATTCAGAGTAACAGACACACTTTATAAATTCTCTGCTTGCAGTCTGGTGTTGCTGATGCAGTAAGTCTTGATGGTGGGCAAGTCTATGTTGGAGGAAAGTGTGGCCTTGTTCCAGTTATGGCAGAGCATTATGACAAAAGTAAGTATTCTGCAAAAGCTTTAAATTGCTATCTTCCTTGCATGGCTTAATTAACATATGGCATGAATCATTGTGTGGACATGATATGGGTAACTTGGTTCTGCATCCCAAACAATCCCGCCAATCTCATTCCATTTGGGAACTTGGTCGTGAAGATTAACAACTTAGGCCACATGTGATTGCTGAGTTAGAAGGATCTCGTCTAATGTCATTGTCAGAGTGAGTCTGGGCTTATTCTCAGAACATCTGATTGGGTCCTACTTATCCTGAACAACTTATCCATCTCTTTAATTATTTTTTCACACCATCCTTGAGCTATAATGTGGGTTTAAAGTTGTTAATGGAACTGTTGAAGCTCTGTAATGTCAGTGAATTATTGTATTCCACATCCCATTTATAATTCGGAGTTTCAGGAACACCATATTAAAAAGAAAACATAAAACTACAACTCATATTATAGGATTTACCCAAAAATTAGGAGATGGTTGAAATGTTAAGGAATTGGAAAATCTGCCATAGGATTTTCTCAAAACATATGGCTCCAGTCTATTGTTCATCACTTGCGTGTACAGTGCGATTGCAAGTGAAGCTCGATGACTTTGATGAGATGCATACAGTATTATCCGGATGCAGGATACTTGACTTGATATGTTTGTGGGTGTTTGAAGTTGGTGTTTTACTTTTGTGTGTATGTGATATGACTGAGCTGGGGAGGATTCATTTCAGGCACTTAAGATTATATATGCTGCAAATTATTACCTTCTGATTGCATTACATTAAAATTATACTTTTTCCCTTCTTTCTGTAGAAAATCTTAATCCATGCAGCTCACCAACGAATACAAAAATACGTAAGTGTTAAAATACATATTAGCCAAGCAAATCTTTTTCAATCTATGTAATTAAGGTTGAGCAATCAACACTGCCGCATTGTTGCCTTGCAATGAACACCACATATTGCCAATGTAGCAACAACTCAATTCTAAAGGACCAAAAACACTATGCAATCACTTGCAGCAATTTTGAAGAAATGTTTGTTTTGAAGGCATTTTACCAGAAGCATAAAGGCTGCAAATGCAATCCAAACATTCCCTACCCCCACAGATGGACTGGTTAGCTCTCCACTCTGTGACCTCCTGTTCTCTCTTTCTGAACCCTATGCTGTGTGAGTTAGAGATACACCAAGTTCAAAGGGTATCTTCACAGTAAGAAGAATTCAATGAAAATAATGGCCTCCAATTCTGTAATAACAGTATAGCTAGTCTCTGAGTACGGTGTGAAGGAACAACCGCCTGGGGAGCTTACAGCTCAATGGCCTCAATATTGAATTTCACCAGATTTAAAACCCCTCCAGTCTCATTCCATGTCCAGCCCTCCCTCCCTGACCAGACCTCACCTGTCCACCTTTGTACTCACCTATCTACTCCATCCTTCCCACTGGCCAATCACAATAACCCCCTTCCTGCATCCACCTATCACCATCCCCTCGCCCCACCCCTGCCTCTAGATACTTCTAGGCTCCCTTCCCCTCCTCCTGCCCAGTACTGATGATGGGTTTTGGCCCTAAACATTGACTTGCCTGCTCTTCTGATACTGTCTGACCTACTGTGGTTCCCTACTCTACATCTATTGACTCTGACTTCCCACATCTGCAGTCCTTACTATCTCCTCGTCAAACTAGATTACTTGGCCAAGATTGGAATTGGAGTTTGATCCAAAACCTTTTGGCTCAGAAGGAACTGATCTTGTAGGGACTTGGCATTGATAGAATGATAAGACAAAGTAGCTCAAGGCAAAGACAAAAAGTCATGCAGCCCATCAGATTTCTGACATCTCAATACTGAAGTAATCTAAAACCTACATATTACCCTGGTGACTTTCCACTATCCTGAATCCTGTTCTGCTATAAATATTTATTCATTCTTCCACTGAAAATGTTACATTGATTGTATTCTTTCACAGCCTCTTACTATGCTGTGGCAGTTATAAAGGATCATAGCCTGAACTGGGAGAAACTGAGAGGGAAGACGTCCTGTCATACAGCTATTGGCCGGACTGCAGGCTGGAACGTTCCCATGGGATACCTGATCAACAAAAATAAAATCAGAGCTTGTGATGTTTATAATTGTAAGTATGCTTTCACCTTTCTCTGCCCTTGTGAAATATTTAATTGCACGAGGTAATACTTCTGTTAAATTCCATAAGGGGTAAATTGTCTTCTATCCATGTCAATGTCAATCTCTTTCTCTTCTGCTTTCCACTTGCTCAAACTCTTTAATTTATCTGTTTTCCATCCTTTGCTCTCTAACATCTTGCATACTTTCCTACCTAATATTTGTTGCATCTTGTTACTGATTCTTTCTTATGCTTCTTTTGGAAACTTGTTATCTTTTTTCGCCTGTATGCTTCATATTAGCTGCACTTCATGCATGCTCTTTTATTGAATTAATATCTTTTACAATTTGAAAACCTAGAATAAGGTGAAAACTAGAGAGTATTGGTCACCTTTTCAGAGGCAGGCCAGAAGTGGGAAAGAGAAGGTTGCCTTGGAGATTCTACAAGTACCATGAGAGCTGTCGAATGACCTGGGAGATACAATCTGTACTATACTGTAGTCCTGGAGAATACTGTAGAAATTACAGCAGTTGAGAGACAGCCTGTCAACTGGGTCCTAGAGCAGAAAAACATGTGATCAAAGGGAAAGGCAGCACATGAGTGATATAAAACACAAGACAAAAGTGAAAGAAGGGCGGAGAACATTTTAGAAGGAGTTTTTATAATGCTGATCTTTGCATCTTCAGGAAATATCTATTCCCGATTTTCAAGCCAGAGATATACTGTGCTGCTGAACATCTAGAATGTGAGGTTTGTGAGGGTCCACAGATTCACATAATATTGAGATCAGCAAATCTGTTAATCCTTCCTCTTCCCTGTTGCCGTATTTGACACAGTAGGAGAAAAACTTTGGACAATTTGAAACTGATTCAACCTGTCAGAACTGTTAGAATGAATGACAAGCAACTTGAATTATGGAATAGAAGATTTGTGGGGTGGAGGAAGTGTAATCAAGGTCATAGATAGAGCCAATGGACATGCAGCAAACATTATTTGATAGCCTATCCATAGAAATGGTGGCAGAGAAGCTGAGAAATGCAAAGTAAGAGTTGAAGATGGACCAAGAAAATGAGGATATAGTGGCCTTTGAAAGCAAAATTGATTTTAAAAATTCGTGTTTATGGCCACATTAGCGAATTACACCAGTATAATCATCAAGATACTGCAAAGAAAGATTAGGAGGAAGAAAGTTGGGGGATCTGAGTCTACAGCTCTTGGGACAGAATGGTGTCAGTTGAAGACATTTAGAATTAGAACTGCATGAATAGTTCACATGCATATTTTATTCTCTTATTTTATTCACTTTGCATAGCACACACTCTCTCTGCTATAAATGGTATAGGAGCTTCAAGATCACAAAATGTATCATGAAATTTTTCATATATCTGACTGAGGAGGACTGTTCCAAGTATCCCAGGAAAAGGCAGGTGTCACTAGAATGGGATTTTGATAGCAATATCTTTTATTTGGTTTTATTAGTTAGACTGACGAGTCTGGTCCTCATTGAGCGCAACAAAGAAACTACTTTAATGAAACAGTGAAACTCAGAATGGTCCCTTGCTTTGCGAGGATATAGCTAAGACTCTGTTTTTAAAAAAAGTCAGTAACAGAGTTTCAGTTTTGAAAGTGTTGGTGACAATCTGCGTGAATTACCTAGTGTAATCCAAACACACCATTAACCACATCCCTGAAATAAGACAGAATTGAATTGTGACCTAACTGGAGGTGAAGACTGATTAATCTGGATTCCTCCACTCCTCCTTTGCTCTCACTCTGAAGATTAATCTGGATTCCTCCACTCCTCCTTTGCTCTGTAATCTCCTACCTCACTAGAACTTTGGGCCCTCCTTTCCTTCTCAGCTGAGTACAGTTGGCCAATTTTACACCGCAGTCTGGATTCAGACTGCAACTGAAAAGCGGATATTAATTTTCTTGGAAAATGCATAATTTATATGTCTTCTATTTTTTTTTAACAAAGCAACCTATTTTAGTTCGAGCTGTGCTCCTGGAGCGGATAAGAGTGTTTACCCCAAACTGTGCTCCCTTTGTGTTGGTACTGGAAAGCCGTTGGATACAGAAAGCAAATGTGTAGCTAACAACAATGAACGATACTTCAGCTACAGTGGAGCCTTCAGGTACAATATGGAATCCTTATCTGGTTTGAACTGTACTATGCAATGTCAATGACAACATGTTACCTTGTTTACTTGAAACTTTTCACTTTGTTGCTTAAGTCATTCGATTGCTATAATCTACCAACCAAAACAATTGTCTTTTGTTTCGATCTATTTACTCTTCGAGGTGTGCCATTGTTTCTTGCCACCCCAAACTTTCTGCCTGAACTCTCCTTCTTCAGCCAGTTTCATTTCCTTCATACCTCACCTTTTCATGCCCTACCTTACTCTTACAGAGTCACACAACACCAGGTTATAGTCCAACAGTTTTATTTGAAATCACAATCACCTGATGAAGGAGTAGCGCTCTGAAAGCTTGTAATTTCAAATAAATATTAGATTAGATTACCTACAGTGTGGAAACAGGCCCTTCAGCCCAACAAGTCCACACCGACCCTTCGAAGAGTAACCCACCCAGACCCATTTCCCCCTGACAAATGCACCTACAACAATATTGGCAATTTAGCATGGCCAATCTACCTAACCTGCACATCTTTGGACTGTGGAAGGAAACCAGAGCACCCGGAGGAAACACACACAGACGCGGGGAGAATGTGCAAACTCCACGCAGTCACCCGAGGCTGGAATCGAACCTGGGACCTTGGTGCTGTGAGGCAGCAGTGCTAACCACTGAGCCACCGTGCCGCCAAAACGTGTTAGACTATAAATTGGTGTCATATGACTTCTGACTTTGCCCACCCCAGTTCAACTCAGGCACCTCCACATCATTGCTCGTATATGCAAGAGTGTTGAACATTCATGTTCAAAGGGATACATTTTGAGTTATTCTGTTTTCTTGATCAGCTTTGTCTTGACATTTGGCAGAATAGTCTCATAGCTTCCTCCATTCTACATGCTCCTTGCAGTTGTATGAAGTTTGGCTGTAGGTTTCTTTTAAGTGCAAGCTGATTGACCTGACCAGTAAATTTAACAGGAAGCCACCAAGGCTATCTGTGACCAGTATAAAAAGAACTTTGTTTTTTGGGTTGGGGGGAGCAGGACTTGGCAGTTAAAGTCTGGACTTCTGTTCTCTAAAGTATTCTCTCTTAGCCCCAAGTCCTATGCATCATATGTCTTTCCAAACCACTTTGCTGTCAGATATCATTTCTTGGAACCAGCATGAAATTCCCCTTGTCCCTCCTAAGCCAACAAATTGGGCAGACATCTGATTTACGCCATTTAAGTCAAGTGACTGCTCTCATTGGAAGTTCAGTGCCCCACTCACAGCAGGAGAGTTGATGGTGACGAAGGCCAAATTTCAGTCAGATTTGCTACTCCTGGACAGCACTCTTTTCTGAGTTAACAGGGTTAAACATAAGTTTAAATTCAACGGTGACAAATCACATGGTTGAATAGTCTTCTGATACTCAACATCTTAGTTTAAATACACGGGCAGCGTGCCAGTAATTGTAGGTCAATAGTCAATGCTTTTGCTGCGGAACAGAGGAAACTGGAGGAAGTTGAACGTGGTTATTTTTGTAATTGTGCTTTCTGAATTTAACTTAAATCTCCTTCAGGTGCATGGCAGAAGCAGGTGATGTTGCTTTCGTCAAACATACCACCGTGCCAGAGAACACTGACGGTGCGTGTAACTTTCTTCATAAATTTGAATTGTGTTGGTCTGGACGGTGAAAATCTGATGTTTTCAACTTCTGCAATGGCTTAGTGATGTATCTGCCGATGACGTGAGCAGTAGTGTTTTGTGAACACGATAAGACTTGAAGTGGGCTTGCTCTGATTTAGAGCATGGGATTTAGAGAAGGAGAGCGAGAATCTTTAGCCTATGAGACAGCAACAGGTCTCTGGAGCCAAGGTGCTTTGAAAGAGGCGAATGTCTTTGTGAAAGTTGGAATGACAGAGATATTTTTACCTAGAGTCCAAAGCAAGCATATTTCACCTTCAGCTCGACTACTGATCGAAACAGAAGACCCATCAAGTGATGAATTTGGATTTAAAAATCAAGTCTAATAGTTTCACATGTCAATATAAAATACTTAAATTCCCTTTTCTAAAGGAACATTAAAGTAAAGCACATCCATTGGATGTTGACAATTCCTTGTATTGTCATATGTCCTTCACTCATCAATTGTAAGTGCTTAAATCAACAAAAAAAGATACCATCCTCTTATCAGTTAGTTTTGTCAACATTGTACCATATTTGCGAATGTGTGTTTTCCAATAAATTGCCAAGTATTGTCCGGATTGGGGTAACAATGCCTGGCTAAGTCTTAAAAACCAGAAGACAGGCCCCGGTTGAATTGTGGGAGACAAGGAGATGACAATAACGATTGGAATAATTTTCACTCGCAGGGAACGGACATCTCAGTTGGAATGAGAATCTGAAATCTGCGAACTATCGCCTCCTGTGCAAGGATGGTAGTACAGCACCAATCTCTGACTACTTGACCTGTAACCTGGCTGAAGTGCCAGCACATGCCGTTATGACACGACATGGGATGGAAAAGAAAATTGTCAATCTGCTGAAAGCTGAACAGGTCAGTGTGTTAATTTTTTATTAATATTATTGCTTGGCCCTGCAAAGTACAAATCTTCTCTAGTGAATAGTGACAAATGACAAAGCACCCTTGTCCAAAATTCCAGGTCGGCCCTGCACAACTCTGCCAACATTCTTTTCCACTGAACACGCACCAACTGTTAATTCAACCTACTGTTTGCTGATCATTTAATTTTGTGCTCAGGCTATTGGTGACTGACTTCTATGGAAAGAGCGGAAGAGCAATAGCTGCCCTGTGGCCCCCTCTTTAGGATTTTGTATCTCCAGTTGGTTCACAATGTGCGCAATTAGTCTCACCTCTTTAAACATGAACCAGCCCCTTGCAAAGCCATGCTGACTATCTCTAATCAAACTATGGTTTTCCAAATAATCATAAATCCCTCCTCTCAGAATTCTCTCCAATACTTTGCCCATCATAGACATAAGGCTGGCTGGCCTGTAATTCCCAGGATTATCCCTATTCCCTTTCTTGAACAAGGGAATAACATTTTCTACCCTGCAATCATCTAGCACTACTCCAGTGGACAGTGAGGACGCAAATATCATCGCCAAAGGCGCAGCAATCTCTTCCCTCACTTCTTGTAGTAACCAAAAGTATATCCCGTCTGGTCCAGGGGACTTAACTATCCTTATGTCTTTCAAAGTTATTAGCACCTTCTCCTTCTTAATATCAGCCCATTCGAGCATATTAGTCTGTTTCACACTGTCCTCTGAAACGTCAAGGTCCCTCTCAGTAGTGAATACTGAAGCAAAGTATTCATTAAGGACTTCCCCTACCTCCTCCGACTCCAGGTGCAAGTTCCCTCCACTATCCCTGATCAGCCCCACCCTCATTCTGGCCATTTTCTTATTCCTTACATAAGTGGAGAATGCATTGGGGGTTTTCCTTAACCCTATCCGTTAAAGCTTTTTCATGCTCCATTCTAAGCCCAGTCTTCAGTTCCATGCTGGCTACCTTGTAACCCTCCAGAGCCCTGTCTGATCCTAGCCTCCTCAACCTTAAATAAGCTTCCTTCTTCCTCTTGACTAGATGTTCTACATCCCTTGTCACCCAAGGTTCCTTCACCCTATCATCCCTTCCTTGCCTCAGTGGGACAAACCTGTCCAGCACTATCAACAGGCGCTTCCTAAACAACCTCCACATTTCCGTCATGCATTTCTCTGAGAACATTTGTTCCCAATTTAGGCGCTCCAGTTCCTGCCTAATAGCATAGTAATTCCCCCCTAATTTAAATACTTTCCCATACTGTCTGCTGAGGTTCACATGAAGGTGCCACCTTCTCAACTTCTCCCCTCATCCAAGGCATGGTGACCCTCAGGTTAATTGTCTTTCAGATGAGAACACAGCTCTATGGTTTCTGCAACTATGGCAACTTATAAACCAATCTTGTAGAAGGTTTTGTCATATTTTCTCCCAGGGTCTTCTTTCACATGAAACGTTAAACAGAGATCTCATTTTCTCATTTACTTGCATATCAAATAGACACATGGCAATTTTTTTTAAAGTATAACGCCTCATTTGCTAAATATTTCCATCACTTCTGTTCCTGTTCCTTCTGTAAACTCATTGTTTACTGCTGCCATGTTGAAGGAACACTTTATCGTTCTGCAATATGTTTTACAATTCTCAGTTGCCTGGACAACTGGTTTGGAATGCAGAATGAGTTCAACAGCATGGGTTCAATTCCTACATCAGCTCAAGTCACTGTTAAGGATTCCCCTTCCCAGATTCTCCCTTCGCCTCAGGTGTAGTGACTCACATCTCTTTCTCTAATGAGAAAGCAGCCTGATGATCTGGTAAGACTAAGGTGACTTTGCCTTTAATTTTAGTTAATCTCATCTCATCCCCTGCATTCAGCTCTTTGTCCATTTTTGAACCAACGCTGTAATAAGGCCGGGAGCTGAGAGGCCCTGGCAGAATTCAAACTGAGCAGCAGTAAGCAGCTGGTTGCTAAGCAAGTGCTATTTCACAGCACTGTTGATGACACGTTTCATCATTTTACTGAAGACTGAGAATAGACTGATGGGGAATAAATGGATAGGTTGGACTTATCCTGCTTTGTGCATTCAGCAATATTCTGCATTGTCCAGTTGATTCCAGTGTTGTCGCTGCACTAAAACAGCTTGGCTGTACATGTGGCAGGATCTGGAGCACAAGTCCTCAGTACTTTTTGCCAGAGGACTCTCAGGGCCATTAGCCTTTGCAGTAACCAGTGCCTCCTGGATATCATGTGGGCTGAATCAAATTGGCTGAAGACATGTCCCTCTGTTTCTGGTGATCTTAGCAGAAGGCCAAACTGAATTGTCCACTCACCACTTCTGGCTAAAGATTGCTACAAATGATTCAGTCTTAACTTTTGCACTGTTGTGCTAGCCTTCCTTATCATTGAAAATGGAGATATTTTTGGAGCCTTCTCCTCCTATTAGTTGTCCACCTTTCACAGCTGGAGAGTTTAGGGTTGCAGAGTTTAGCTCTGATATATTGGTTGTAGGATTGCTTAGCTCTATTACTCGCTGCTTATGCTGTTTAAAATGCATGTAGTTCTTTGTTGTAGCTTCACCAGGTTGACACCTTAATTTTAGGTATGCCTGATGTTGCTCCTGGCATGCCCTCCTGCAGTCTTCACTACACCTCGGTTTGATGGTAATGATAGGGGAAGATGCCAGGCAATGACGTTATAGAATGTGATTAAATATAATGCTGCTCCTGCTGATGTCCCACAATACTTCATGGATGCCCAATCTCAAGTTGCTAAATTTGTTTGAATCATGTTTCATTTAACACAGCGACAATGCCACAGAACATGGAGTTGTATCCTCAAAGCAAAAATGGGACTTTGTCTCCACAAAGATTGTGCAGTGGTGACTCTAAACTGATTCTGTCATGGATAGATTCATCTGCAACAAATACCTTGATGGGCAACGAGGTCAAATATGGTTTTCTTTTCAGTTGGTTCCATCACCAATTTCTGCAGACTCAGTCCAGCAGTTTTGTCCTTTCAGACTTCGCTAGCTTGGTCAGTAGCAGTGCCACCAAACCACTCTGGTTGATTCCCCACCCAGAGTACATTCTTCATCCTCAGTGCTTCCTCTCAATGACGATTACCATGTAGGAGTACTGATGCATCAGCTGAGGGAGGGCATTAGGTAGTAATCAGCATGGGGATTCCTTGCTTAAGTTTGATCTGATGCTATGAAACTTCATTGGGTCTGGAGTCAATGCTGAGGGCTCCTGGTGCATGCCCCTCTCTATTGTATACCATTGTGCTACCACCGCTGCTGGGTCTGTTCTGCTGGTGGGACTGAACATACCCAACGATAATCATGGCGGTGTCTCTGACTTTATAATTTAAGATTCAGTGTGTATGATTGTATCAGGCTATTGCTTGCCTTGGCATCGAGACAGCCCTCCTAATTTTGGGACAAAATTAGAGTTGACAGGGCTGTGTTTGCCATTGTCATTCCCAGTGTGTAGGTCAGTGCCAATGGATGTAATTGCAGATGTCAGTCAATATAGTTTAATTTAAACTGAACCAATCACGAAGTCTATAATAAAATCAGAAACTGCTGGAGAAACTCAGTGGGTCTGGCAGCATTTGCAAAAGAAAAAGAGTTAACATTTTGTTTTCAAAGACTACTTTGATTTCAGATTTACAGCCATTTCAAACTTAATCATTTGACTCCTTCTGAAATGAGTTACCATGGTGACCACAAAAAATAATGCAAAGTACTACAGATGTTGGAAATCTGAAATAAAAACAGAAAATGCTGGAAATACTCAGCAGGTCATCAGCAGCTGTGAAGAAAAATACAATTAAAAGATTTAGGTCTATATTTCTCTTTACATATTTTTCCTGACCTGACTGTAAGTAGCAAACCTTGGAGCTTTGTATTGCTAAAAACCTGTTATAAATGCAAAATACTGTGGACACTGGAAATCAGAAACAAATACAGAGAGTGTTGGAAATACTCAGCAAATATGACAACACCCCTGGAAAGAGAACCAGGGTTAATTTTTCAAACTAGGTGTGACTCTTCTTCAGAAGAGTTCTGAAGAAGTCATATCGGACTTGAAAAGTTAACTCCGTCTTTCTCTCTCCACAAATACTGCTGGACCTGATATGAAACATTTTGCATATTGATGTTTTAAAGAAACAGTCACAATGTTGTTTTGTCAAAACTGTGGATATATTGCAGTGTATGCAGATATTGCTAGTGGACAATGCACCTTAACAATACATCCTGCACTCTAATAATAGTGTGTTACCTAGAACTCTCTCTTCACATGGTCTTGGTTGGTGGTAATGCTGGAAAGACAAACTTATTGTCAAAACATTAATTGCCTTCAGAAGATGGTTCTGTTCTAAATATAATTAATGTGCAGACCTTTGGAGTGTGCTAAGTTTCATCACATTAAGAAATTTCTTTCCTATTACAGAAAAAATATGGCCGTAGTGGAATCTCAAAAGAGACTTTCAACATGTTCAGCTCGGATACATTTTCGGGCAAGGACCTTCTTTTCAAGGACTCTACTCAGTGCCTCATTGAAGTCCCCAAAAAAGACTACAAAAACTTCCTGGGTGATGATTATATTGCCTCATTGAATGGGCTCCATGCCTGCAAAACTCCTGGTAAATATCATTAGTGAACAGTGGACGTCATTAGTGTGTTGCTCTTTAAACAGTTTTGGAAATGTTTTTATTGATTGCATTCAAATGGAGATCGCCAAGCTCTTCCATACAGTAATGGTAGATTTGGAACTTAGGACAAGCAGGGATGAAATGGTAATGTCACTGAGCAAGTAATCCTGAGGTCCAGGTGAAACTTCTGAGAACAGACGTTCAAATTGTGCTATGCGGCCTGTCCATGGCCCTACTACTAACAGATAAAATCAAGGCACTTCTGCTGCAGTTTCATGAATATTTTTGAAGGACCTGCCTTTGCACAGAGAACTTGAGGAGTAGAAGAAAATAACAGGCATCATCAGGGGAGAAGGGACTTGGAAGGACCGGTCAAGCTGATGAGATAATTGGTCCTGTGCCAATTGTAGGAATTTGATTTCGTGCCTCTGAGGTTGGAGCTGTGTCGCATGATTGCAACAATGCTATAAACCTTTGATGTACTGGGGGCAGCACGGTTGGCTCAGTGGTTAGCAGTGTTGCCTCACAGTGCTAGGGACACGAGTTTGATTCCAGCCTCAGGCAATTGTCTGTGTGGAGTTTGCACATTCCCCCCGTGTCTGCCTGGGGTTCCTCTGGGTGCTCTGGTTTCCTCCCACAGTCCAAAGATGTGTAGGTTAGGTGAATTAGCCATGCTAAATTGCTCATAGTGTTCAGGGATGTGTACGGTAGGTGAATTTGTCGGGTAAATATAAAGTAGTAGGTCTACCAGATGGGATACCTTTTGGAGGGTCAGTGTGGACTTGCTGGGCCAAAGGGCCTGTTTTCATACTGTAGGACTCTATGGATAGAAGTTACTGCACACCTGAAATGAAATATCCTTACAATAGAGACCCCTCAATTGTATGAGCAAAAAGGTTGATGGAAAAATCTATACTGAGAAAATCCAAAGGTTTTGATTCCCAGTGTTTATTATCAAGATCTGCCTTCAGATACTTGCTGCATGGATCATATCAGTGAAAAGCACACATAATTAAAAAAAAAAATACGCATTTCAGGTTTCTGCACAGGAGAAGGCCTCTAAATTGGTTTCCAGACCACGTTGGAGAGAGGCTGGATCCTCAGTCTACCCACCCTCCCTACAGTATTCTCCAGCTTTTTCCATTTTGATCCACTTTGTGATAGGGTGAACCTTTTCAGTCTTTGGGGATGTCTGTAAATATCTTGCACCCTAAATCTGTTCAAGGGCAGTGCTGTTCCCAATCATACCTGTTCTCAAACTCCTGGTAAATATATACACCCACACCAATGAACCCCACTGCCCCATGGCCTAACACTTCAACCCCCCTCCCACTCCGCCAAGGACATGCAGGTCCTGGGCCTCCTCCATCGCCACATCCTAACCACCCGACGCCAGGAGGAAGAATCCCTCATTTTTCACCTTGGGACCCTCCAACCACATGGCATCAATGTGGACTTCAATAGTTTCCTCATTTCTCCACTCTCCCCACCTTATCCCAGTTCCAACCTTCCAAATCAACACCACCCTCATGACCTGTCCGCCTCATTCCTGATGAAGGGCTTATGCCTGAAACATTGCTTGTCCTGCTCCTCAGATGCTGCCTGACCTGCTCTGCTTTCCCAGCACCACACTTTCGGCTCTGATCTCCAGAATCTGCTGTCCTCACTTTCTCCTGATAAATCTATATACCAGTCCACTATGTTTCTGTTCGACCAACAGTGAGGAACTTGCTGAATTGGAACCCTGCAAGTATTGTCCATAAGAGTACTTCAGGAGCATCCCACCTTTTCAGTCCCTACATTTAGCTAAAATAGTTTTATTTTTAATCCCCAACATCACATTTTTACAGTTCTCTGTGGATCAACTATGACAGAAAAAACTGCTTTGAACTTAAATGTGATTGTAAGCGCCGGTCGCTCGGTGATATCATTGAGATTTTATGTTATACTTGATGAGTGGGACGTGCACTCCACTATGTTTAACCTAGACCTGATGTAAATGTAAAACATTGTATTAATTTGTTAATTATTTATTGATTATTGCTGTAGCTACTTTTGTATTGTTTCCTCTCACTACCTGGGCCTCGAGTACTAATCTGGTTTGCATAAAGTACCACCAACCCCTCTTAACCATCCTGCATTGTTCCCAGCCATCACGTATTGGTCAGTTAGAATAACGTAACACAGGATGCCATTCAGGTCAACCTCTCCGTACTAGATCTCTGAGTTATCTAAATAATCCCATTTTACTGCCATTCCTCTGTCGTCTATCAATCGTTCCTCTTTAATCAACAAGTTTTCACTTTTGGAAATTACAATTAGGCATGCTTTGGTTGCTCTTACGGCAATTTAAGTATAATGTGCCTCTTGTCAATTCACCAGCTGCTTCACACTGTTGATTTAGTTCTTCCTTCGTCTTTCTCCCCATTCCCTTCCCTTTCCTTCTGGCCATCCAAGTTTGCTTCCATCTCCCCTTGCCCTTGCTGCTTTATTTCCAAACTGCCCCTGACCCCCAGTGTTATTGAGTATTGTTACGTAAGTGTCCTCCATTAATATTCAAGCTCCTCGTCTGACAATTTCCCTGTCCTTTATTTCCCTCTCCTTGGCTCTCAAGTTTTCTTGCTGTCATATTTTTTATCTTTTTAACTTCCCCTCACTTCTGTTTTAAGCCTATTCTCCTTCTGTGTCTGACTCTGTTCTAGGTTTCTCCTACCCCAGGACTCTAACTCTGATTTGTTCATCTCTGTACTCTGCATTCCTCTTCACAAGTCTATAATCTGCTCCTTTTCTCTAATTTTGCCCTTCTTTCTTTCCTTCACTCCCCTGATCATGCTTTAACATTGGCTCAAACAGCCTCTATGTTCCTAGACTGTCCCTTTGACCTCTTCTAGTGTTCACAGCCACTGTCCTTTCTCTGCCCTATTCCATGTATTCCCCAAGCTCTTGCTCCTGTTTTGATTATTTTTGGTCTTGGCTGCTAGTGTGGCAGGTAAATTTGAAAACCCATTGTTAAAGTGAGCTGTATTTGCAGTGAGAATCGTAACGTTCATATTCTGAACATCTGTCCCTCTCTATTTCAGAGTTATTGGAAGCTTGTTCCTTTGCTACTTGCTGAACCCTACTGTGGCAGCTGGATGGAGGTTTATTGACGAGGTGATCTTCCATTCTCTCCATCTGATACAAATCTGGCTGCAATAATATCTGCACGTTGCCTGCCTGAATTCTTCTTTTGCATTGATCGGTTTACAATAGATATGTCGCTGCAGTGGAAACAGAGGAGTTGGGACTTGATTGTATTTCTATAACACAATAAATCTTTCAGCACTGATTTTAGGTCTCTGAAGTTTTATTGTTGATAAAGGCATTACTTCAAAGTTTAGTAATTCAGCAATAATGACTGATTTAATCAAGGTTTTAATAAAAGTTTTGCTTCATTGAATAGGGAAAAATAATTTTCCCTGAATCTCATTTGGAGTGATAGGTTATCAATTTAATGTGCTCATTAAAAGAATGAAACCGTTGGGGGAAAAAAGACCGTTGGGGGAAAAAAGTCATATAGGGATTTGTTATAATCTGGAGTACTATAGCATAGGAAATCATAGCATCCTTACAGTAAGGAAGAAGGCCATTCAGCCCTTTGAGACCTCAATGACCCTCCAAAGAGCATTCCATCCACTCTTCTAACTTTGCATTCCTGATGGCTAATCCACCTAGCTTGCACATCCCTGGACACTATGGGCAATTTGGCATTGCCAATCTACCTAACCTGCACATCTTTGGGAGGAAACCACAGCACCCAAAGGAAAGCTACGCAGACATGGGGAGAATGGGCAAACTCCACACCATGTCACCCAAAGGTGTAATCGAACCTGGAAATCTGGAGGTGTGATGTAGCAGTGCTGACCGGTGAGCCACTGTGCCGCTCCCTCAAAATAATTGAGGAAGATGTCATCACACCTCATAAAGAGATGCTTATGGCACCTTTTGAAACATGAGGCTACAGAGCTATAATGAGAGAGGATAGTATTGAATTAATTTTGCAATGCTGGGAAAAGAGGGGCCAAATAGCCTTTTGATTTGTAAATATCTGTCATTCAGGTAGGATTTAACACTGTGCTTGTGTAGCATTACAGATTGGTTCTGGGTTTCACATAACCTTTTTAAATTAATTCCTCACATATGGCTGCTGCTGGCAAGATAAACTTCCTTTGTACATCCCTAGTTCTCTTGAACAGTGGTTGATGAAACTTCAGCCTGACATCATGAAATAATAGCATTGGGTAGAGAGTTCTAGTGGTGGAAGTATGGTGATCCAAGTCAGTATGGAATGTGTTCACTCCAACTTAATGCCTTTCCTGTGATATTTTTGACTGGATTTGCTACTTTGATGGGTGCACACTGTGTGTGGCCAAGCACAACGAACAAATTACACATAGACATTGCTGGCAGAGCATAGCAGGCCTGGCAACACCTTTGGAGAGAAAACAGAGTTAACATTTTGAGTCCAGTGACCCTTCACCAGATCTGGCAGCCTGCTAAGAAAAAGTGGTATATGCTAATGACAGGAGGTGAAGGTGGGGGTGGGGTTGGGGATGGTGGAGGAGTGAGCAGATAAGTAGCGATGGAGAGATGGAGAAAAAAAGGGTTACGTAGACAAAGGGATTCTTGTTGGTAAACTGGGTTAAAAAAAGAGGCTAGGTAGCTGGATTGAGGCCTATGAACTGTTGAAAATGGATTGCTTGGGTTGAAAGCAACATATTTAAACAGGAGCTATGGTATGGGGTTAGGTAAAAGACATTGAAGAAGGTACTCCAAAAGTGTAAAGCTCAACATTGAGTCCTGAGTGCTGTACAGTCCTGTTTGGAAGGTGGTGTGTTTTACCTCCAGTTTGTGTTGAGCTTCATTAGAGCACTGCAGCAAACCTGAGACAGAAGTGTTGGCATGGTAACACAGTGGTGTGTGGAAGTGGCAATACAGCAGAAGCTCAGGATAATTTTTATGGATGTAAGTTCGCTTGCTGAGCTGTAAGGTTCATTTTCAGACGTTTTGTCACCATCCTAGTTAACATCATTAGTGAGCCTCCAGTAAAGCACTGGTGTTATGACCCGCTTTCTATTTCTGTGTTCAGATTTCCTTGGGTTGATGATGTAATTCCCTGTGGTGATGTCATTTCCTATGGTGATATCATTTCCTGTTTATTTTCTCAGATGGTATTAAATGGGGTACAAGTCAATGTGTTTGCTGATAGAGTTCCAGTTGGAATGCCATGCTCCTGGGAATTCTCGTGCATGTCTCTATTTGGCTTGTCCTTGGATGGATGTCTTGTCCCAATCAAAGTGGTGTCCTTCCTCATCTGTTTGTAAGGATACTAGAAATAGTGGGTCATGTCGTTTTGTGGCTAGTTGATGTTCATGTATCCTGGTGGCCAGTTTGTCCAATTAGTATTTGTTACAGTTCCTACAAGTAATTTTGTATATGATGTTTGTTTTGCTTGTTGTCTGTATAAGGTTTTTAAATTTATTAGCTGCTGTTTTAGTGTGTGGATGGGTTTGTGGGCTATCATGATGCCAAGAGTCTGAGTAGTCTGGCAGGATTAGAGTGGTGCTGGAAAAGCACAGCAGATCAGGCAGCATCCAAGGAGCAGGAAAACCGACATTTCGGGCAAAAGCCCTTTATCAGGAATGAGGCCTGTATAGGTGATTTTCCTCTGCTCTGCGTAGTTCCTCTGTGCTGCAGTGTGTGGTGGCTCTTTGAAATAATGTTCTAATGCAGCTTCGTTTGTGGGTGTTGGGATGATTACTTCCGTAGTTCAGTATTTGGTCCGTAGGTATTGTTTTCCTGTAGATACTGGTTTGAAGTTCCCCGTTGGCTATTCGCTCTACAGTGACATCTAGGAATGGCAGTTTGTTGTTGTTTTCCTCCTCTTTGTAAATTTTATGCCAGTAGGGATCTATCATTTTTATAGACAGAGCGTAGATGTTCTGGAAAGCAGTCACCTAGTGTGCGATCCTATTTCAACTTTCACATTTCCCACTTACATTGACCTCTCTGAGTGACAAAGTTAACCTGAGTCAGTTGGAACCTGGAAGTACTCGGAGATGCCCTCACAAGAACGGGGTACCTTGCCCAATTCATCGACCGCCAGTTCCGACGTGCCACAGCAAGGAACCATAATGACTTCCTCAGGAGACAGACACGTGCTGCAACCAACAGGGTACCCTTCGTTGTTCGGTATTTCCCAGGAGCTGAAAGATTATGCCATGTTCTTCGTGACCTGCAACACATTATCAATGAGGATGAGCACCTCACCAAGACCTTCCCCACACCTCCACTACTTGCCTTTAAACAACTGCCAAACCTCAAACAGATCGTTGTTCGTAGCAAACTGCCCGGCTCTCAGGACAATTCCATACGGCCCCGCCACGGTAGGCGCTGCAAGACGTGTCAGAGTGTGGACATAGATACCACCATTACGCATGGGGACACCTCCATCTTGTACATGGCAGGTACTCATGTGACTCAGCCAATGTTGTCTATCTTATACGTTGCAGGCAAGGGTGCCTGGAGGCATGGTACATTAGGGAAACCGAGCAAAGGCTACGACAACGGATGAATGGGCACCACACAACAATCAACAGACAGGAGGGTTCCCTCCCAGTTGGGGAACACTTCAGTGGTCCAGGACATTCAGCCTCGGACCTTCGGGTGACCATCCTCCAAGGTGGACTTCGAGACAGGCAGCAGAGAAAAGTGGCTGAGCAGAGGCTGATACTAAGTTCGGTACCCATAGAGAGGGCCTCAACTGGGACCTTGGGTTCATGTCACATTACACGTGACCACTATTGCACTATACACACACACACAGATACTCCTACACACACACACTCTCTCACACACACAGGCACTCCTATACATACAAACATACACACTGACACACATACACACCCTTACAGACACACACACTCCCACACTCACACATGCACACTTAAGACGCTCTGCACTCACTACACACTCTCAACCCCCAACCCAGACAGACAGACACACAGGGGGCCCACACCTTCAACATATTGTTTAGCTATCACCATTGTTAACAGCTAACCCGAGAATGCAACTTTTTTTAAAAAAGGTTTTGTGATTTACACATGAAAGAAGTGAAACTATCACTGTATTCTAACAGATGAAAGGCTTAACAGACAATCAATTTTTCAATGTATAATTTCAGTTACATCACACTGTAAATTTTTGCTATAGATTCTGTGTTGGGATTGAGCCCTCCACTACCATCTGATAAAGGAGCATCGCTCTGAAAGCTAGTGTGATTCCAATTAAACCTGTTGGACTATAACCTGGTGTTATGTGATTTTTAACTTTGTACACCCCAGTCCAACATCGGCATCTCCAAATCATGAGTCAGTTGATGCTGTGGTATGGTCTGTTGTACCAACAGAGAAATAGTTTGGGACTCTTGCGAGCACATTCTCAGTGTATTTATGCCAGAATTTAATTCACAACTCATTGCTTTCATGTGACCATTTGAATACCTGAGAATCACAAGAATAAAAGTAAGAGCGATTTGACAAAATTAAAGCATTGCAAATAGTGTACTTTGCAATGGGGCCATAAAGAATTAGGGAGTGTGGGCTCAGATGGATCAATGTCCAGGATATGGATAATGTTCTCACTCACTGGTCCATGCAGTGTACTAACAACAAAGTGATGATTGTTCACCCAAAGCTGTAATAAGAAACCGGACACACCTTTAACATGAAAAAGACATGAGCCTCGAGGTATGTGTTGACAAGAAAGGATGGCTCACAGTTTGACTTGTTCTCTCAACTCACTTGTGCTCACAGAAAAATGAGCTGACAAAGTTGCAAAGGTGTCTAATACTGCCGATCATACGGAAGACTGGCTCAAAATATGAAATGTTCAATAGCATTGGATCTGTATGCATAAACAATGAGACCAAGCAAGATTGAATAATAAATTTTTATGACAGAAATGGAATCCCCTCACCTTGCTATACTTGTACCTCTCTGAAAGAAACCTGCACTGCTTCATTCAAATACACTTTCAAGTTTTTTTTTCAAAACATTTATCAACTTCTTGATTTCTACACTTTTCTGGTCGGGCATTTTCTGGTCCCAGGAATGGTGCCTCAGTGGTTAGCCCTGCTGCCTCACAGCACCAGGGTCCCAGGTTCAATTCCAGCCTCGGGTGACTGTCTGTGTGGAGTTTGCACATTCTCCCTGTGTTTGCATGGGTTTCCCTCCCACAGTCCAAAGATGTGCAGGTCAGGTGAATTGGCCACGCTAAATTGTCCATAGTGTTTAGGTGCATTAGTCAAAGGGAATTGGGTCTGGGTGGGTTACTCTTCGCAGGGCCGGTGTGGACTGGTTGGGCCGAAGGGCCTGTTTCCACACTGTAAGGAATCTAATCTAAAAAAAAGTCCTCCTTATATTAATAATAACGTATCTCTCAAACCTCCAGTGGGATTTTGCTATTAATCTTTACAAGCATCTTTGTTGAAATTTTAACTTGTTTGTGGTGTCTGGAAAACTGCAAATATCACCAAAAGCACCGGAAGTCCCTTCTGCCACCTCGTATTAAGAATGCAAAAAGATGGCAAAACTGGCTCAATTAATTTTTTTATATAATCAAGGTATTCTGTGACTAGTGGATTGTTATAGGGATCAGTGTTGGGCCCACAATTATTGACAATCCGTATTACTGTCTTGGATGAGGAAAGTGAATGCACAATCAGCAAGTTTGTGGATCATATAAAAATAGATGGGAAGTCAAGTGGTCAGGATAACACAAAAAAAGTGTTAAAAATCACACAACACCAAGTTATAGTCCAACAGGTTTATTTGGAAGTACTAGCTTTCGGAGTGCTGCACCTTCATCAGGTAGTTGTTAAGATGAAGGAGCAGCGCACTGAAAGTTAGTACTTGCAAATAAACCTGTTGGACTATAATGTGATGGTGTGTGATTTTTAACTGTATCCACCCCAGTCCAAAACCAGAACCTCCACAACAAAGAATTTGCACAGTGATATTGAGAGGTTAAGCAAACATTTGGCAAATGTGAGGTGACGCTGTTTGGCAGGAGGAAAAAGAAGACCTAAATATTATTTAAATAGAAAAAAGAAACTACAGAAAGCTGCAGCACAGAAGGATTTGTGAGTCCTCATGCATAAATGACAAAAGGAAACATACAATTCAGGAGGTAATAGGGTAGGCAACTGGAATGATTAGATTACTTTCAGTGTGGAAACAGGCCCTCCAGCCCAACAAGTTCACACCGACCCTCTGAAGAGCATCCCACCCAGACCCATTCCCCTAGACTAATGCACCTAACGCTATGGGCAATTCACCTAACATTACAGGCAATTTAGTGTGGCCAATTCACCTAACCTGCACATCTTTTGGACTGTGGGAGGAAACCGGAGCATCCAGAGAAAACCCATGCAGACACAGGGAGAATGTGCAAACTCCACACAGACAGTTGCCCAAGGCGGGCATTGAACCTGGGACTCTGGCGCTGTGAGGCAGCAGTGCTAACCACTATGCCACCGTGCTGCCCCACATTGACCTTTATACCAAAGCAAAAGGAGCTTGACAATAGGGAAGTCAAAAAAAGAACAGGGAAGTCTTAAAACAATACAAGAACACCAGTTAGACTACAAGTGGAATACTGTTAATTGTTCTCCTTATCTTCTGGCATTAGAGACAGTCCACAGAAGGTCACTATGTTGATCTGGGTGTAGAGAGATTGTCTTATGAGGAGAGGTTGAGTAGGTTGAGCTGGTACTCTTAGAGTTTGGAAGAATAAGAGAACACCCTAGCGAAAAACACAAGTTTCTCAGAGGACTTGACAGGGTAGAGACAGGCAGGTCTTTTTCCCCATATGGTACACTTTAGGACTGAGAGGGCATCATCTCAGAATAAGGGGAACAGAATTGAGAAGGATTTTTTCTCCCTCTCTCAGTGAAGTGAATCTGTGGCATTCTTTACAACAGAGGCTGTACTGTTGAATATTCAAGGCGGAGATAGACAGATTTTTAATCAAGTGATTGCACATTTAAGGCAACTATGAAGAGGGAATTCTTGTCTCAAAGTGTAATGAATCTGTTGAATTCTTTACTGCAGTGGGCTGTTGAGCTGTTTTCTTTAAGTATATTTGAGGCTAAGATAAAAATGTTTAACTACAAAGGGAATCAAAGATTATGCGGAAAAGATTGGAAAACAGAGTGAAAGATGATCAAGTCAACCATGATCTAACTGAAGGGCTGAACAGAATCAATAGACTGAATGGGCTACTTCTGTTCTTATGTCTTATGGTCCATGAGCTTTGCTTATTAATGACTGTCCTTGTAAAAGCTGTGCATTGTATGCCAATGCGAATTATGTAAATAAACCAATTTTGGCTTAAAGACTTGATAGAATACCTTTCAGTAACTCTGAGCACGTTTCTTAATTCGGTATCCAGTTTCTGAAGGAAGAATTCCCTGTTTTGTACCTGTGGGACTGCCTTCATTTAACAGATATTGAGCGGAAAGAGGTGAAGTTGAAAAATGTGGTGCTGGAAAAACACAGCAGGCCAGGCAGCATCCGAGGAGCAGGTGAATCGACGTTTCGGGCATAAGCCCTTCTTCAGGAATGAGGCACACCAGCCTCATTCCTGAAGAAGGGCTTATGCCCGAAATGTCGATTCTCCTGCTCCTCGGATGCTGCCTGGCCTGCTGTGTTTTTCCAGCACCACATTTTTCAACTCTGGTCTCCAGCATCTGCCGTCCTCACTTTCTCCCGGAAAGAGGTGAAACCTGGATGAAGGGGTACTTGAGGTCTGTTTATTTGAATTGGGTCTGTCAATTCTCCAAGATGATCTGACTTTCTCCATAAATTATGCAGAAACTTACGAGAAAAATCTTGAGCTAATCATAAATGAAAGTGGGCTGTTTAGCCTATTTGTTTATAAAAAGTCTCACAGGGGGTTTAAAAGGTTGTTTGATGGATTGTGCAAGTGGAGCTGGGAGACTATGTGAGAAATTATCCTGGAATATATCCAACCAGTGCTGATAACATTAATTAGAATGACGAAAGGAAGCAGCCAAAGAGAAGATTTATCAAAAAAAATGAACAAAACGGTGTTGGGACCGTGAATTAAAGGAGAGTTTTTGTCTGTGCAGAGTAAATTGGTAGGAGCATTTCCCTACAATATATTATCGCTAAGTATGCAAGTGCAGATTGTGAGCTGGTGAGAAACTTGAAGTTTGAATCTATTCATCTCATTCTGAACTTACCCTGGAGCATTTCTGCAAGAAATACAATAAGGGACTTTGTCATTTGAAGCATGCTTCCTTAATTAACTGGGAGTTACATGAACTTTTTTAAAAGAGTTGCTAGATAAAGGAGAAAGAAAGGTTCAAATCAGAGTGTTCTCTGCATTGCAACTTATGCAATTTATTTGACACAACCACAGTTGCAAGTGTTCCTGACATTAATGTAAAGAAAGGCAGGTGGAATTGCACAGCGAAACCCAAAAGGGAGTAAAGTGAGCAGAATGGAATCTGCAATCATAGCCATATTGAAGCAATACATTTCAGCTTTGAGGTTTCACATTTCCAAACCATAATGGGGAGGGGAGAGCAGGAAGGGTCATGGTAGACGGTACTGCCACAACGGGACTCTATTTAAGGGGATAATATGCAAAAGGAGTTTGGGGCTCTTGCAGTGCATTATTAATATCCCTGTCTCTGAGCCATGAAACCTGGGTTCAAGCTCCACCTGCTCCAGAGGTGCGCAATAACATTCCTCAACAGATTGATTACAAAATATCTACAGAAGGAAATTGGAGAAGCCAGAAAACTACATATGATGGATGCTACATATTGTGAAAGTGCAGCATTCCGATTTCATGATTCATCAGACATTTATCACTGGGTACCATGAGGACCAGGAGAGATTTATCGCCCAGCGATAGGAGGAAAACTTCTGCGGTTCTCATCAGGAGAAATAGCAGAGGAGATGAATAGCTTGCGTTAAATACACATCAACAACTCAACCAGATATTGACAGGCATGTCACACATAAAAGAGATGGTGAAGAAGCCCAACTTGATTATAAGTGGAACAGGAAAAGGAATTGGGAGAATGTTTGCCATGGAGAGAAAATGGCTATCTCTGTGTAGCTCCACGTGTGGCTTTCAAATGAGTCCATGCCAGCTGCGTGGACTTTGAATCTAATCATGCTATTATGACCAGAACCCTTGATGAGTGTTGGGAGATTCCAATTAACGCAGTGCAAAGCTGGACTCTGTAGTGGTGCCATTAAACCATCATTAATTGTTATAAAAACCCAGCTGGTTCCTTAATATCCTTCAGAGAAAGAAATCTGCCATCTCTGCCCGATCGGGCCTTCACGTAACTCCAGACCCACAGCAATGCAGTTGGCTTTTAAATGCCCTATGAAATGGTTTGGAAGCCTCTAAGGCCAAGGCCAATAAGGATGAGCAACAAATGCTGCTCTCACCAGCAACAGTCATATCCATTAACATTTACTACTGTACCTTCCCTGGCAAGACTGGTGCAATTTTGAAGTGAATTCCTCCTTCCTCAGATTTGAAGGCATTCCCTGCCTTCAGATTTGTGGCCTCTCCCTGTGCTGTTGTGCTGACGAAGGTTTCCAACAGACAGCAGCCACCACTCGGCCCCAGGCCACATGACAGAGCTGCTATCTGCCATTGGCCACAGGGCATGGCAACAGTAGCAGACCTGCAGCCTGTAGGTCCCACACCAACAGGTTAGAGCAAGCCTCAAGGTACCAGCATTGGCAGCCACAACCCTCTCCAGTCTGTGAGGTACCCCTGCTAAGTCTAAGCTCACAGCCACCCAACTCTCCTGTCTCTCCTCCCCTCCTCGTCTGTTCTCCCCTCATTCTGTTCCCTGCTCTCCCACTCCATTCCCCATCTTCTGTCTACCTCTTCCTCCCTACTCCTCTCTGCCTCCTCTCCCCTCACTCCTCTTTGCCTTTCCTCTCCCACGTCTCACTGTTTCATCTATTCCCACTCCTCCCTGCTTTGTTTCCTCCCACTCCTCTCCGCCTTTTCTCCCCTCGCTCATATAGTCATAGTGTCATACAGCATAGAATCAGACCCTTTGGTTCAACCAATCCATGTCAACTATAATCCCAAACTAAACTAGCTCCACCTGCCCGTGCTTGATCCATATTCCTTCAAACATTTCTTATTCATGTATTTGTCTGAATATCTTTTAAATATTGGAACTGTAACACATCCACCATTTCCTCTGGAAGTTCATTCTACACACAAACTACTCTCTGTCTAAAAAATTGCCCTCATGTTTTTTATAATCCCTCTCCTCTCAATTTAAAACTATGACTCCTTGTCTTGAAATTCTTCACCCTAGGGAAAAGACACCTACCATTTACCTTATTTGTACCCCTTATTATTTCATAAATCTCTATAAGATCATCCCTCAACTCTTACGCTTAATTTAAAAAAAGCCCCAGCCTACTCAGCCTCTCCTTATGACTTTAGCATAGAATTAACATAGAATCCCATCATTGTGGAAACAGGCCATTTGGCCCAACAAGTCCACACTGACCCTCCAAAGAGTAATCCACCCAGATCCATTCCTCTCCCTATTACTCTACATTTACCCCTAACAAATGCACTTAAACCCTCCATTTCTGGCAACATCTTGGTAAATCTTGTCTGAACCATCTATACACAGTATTCTAGAAGAGGCCTCACTAACATCCTGTACAACCTCAACAGAACATATCAACTCCTATACTCAAAGGTCTGAGCAATGAAGGCAAGCATGCTAAATGCCTTCTTAACCACTCTGTCTACCTGTCACGCAAACTTCAAAGAATTATCTATCTGAACCCACAGGTGTCTCTGTACTACAACAGTAACCAGGGCCCTATTTTTTAATTGTTTAAGTCCTGCCCTTGTTAATTTTACTAAAATGCAGAACCTCACATTTATCCAAATTAAACTTCATTTGCCACTCTTTAGTCCATTGACCCAATTGATCAAGGTCTCTTTGTAATCTTAGATCATCATCTTCACTTTCCACTATACGACCAATTTTGGTAATATCTGCAAACTTACTAACCATGCCTTCTATATTCTCATCTAAATCACTTATGTAAATGGTATAATTGTTTTTTTTCCTCTTTGCCTCTTCTCCTCTCACTCCTCTCTGCCTCTTCTCCTCCACTCCGCTCTGTCTCCTTTCCCCTCAGTCACTACTACCTCAGGAGGTGGAAGGCCAGTTTAAAAAATTCTATCGAGCCTTAATTGAAGCCGGTAATAGCCAAAACAAACAAACAGGAGTGTGTCCAGGAACCCTGACCTTCAACACATTTAGCCCTCGGTGATGCTGCAAGTAACATATCACAAATTGGGTGTGCATTGTTGGAATTACAGATGGTAAAGTAAAAACCATTTTATAGTGAAACCATATTAATCAAAACTCTGTTGTTTGAAGCTTTGCCTATTTGAGGGCTACCTGTGTTTCAGTCATCTCAACAGTATGACTGGATGCAGGGGTAACTGTTCTCCAAACTGAGGATCCAGAGTAAGGAGTTAATGCCTTAGACTGAGGTACGGAAGTACTCCTTTGCTCAGAAGGTGGTGAATTATCTACCATAAAAGGCTGTGAACGTCAAATCACTGAATGTACTTAAGGAAGAAATAGATTTCTAGAAGAGAAAGGTGTCTAGCATTTAAGACATAGGAACAGGAGAAGGACATTCAGCCCCTTGAGTCTGCTCTGCCATTTAATAGACAATCCGCAGACCAAGGGGTATTGGGAGACTGTGGACGTATAGCATTAAGATAGAGAATTCACCACGATCATATTGAAAAGCAGAGTGGATTCGATGGACCAAGTGGCTCTCTCCAGCTCCCATCTCATATGTTTCCATGTTTATGTTGCAGTATAACTTGTAGCATACCTTTAATGTGAAGATTTGTACCTCCGTCACCATGCAGCTTTGGATCTGAGGGATGCAGCCAAGACAGCAACAATGTGCACTCCTGGACCAAGCTTAAAGTAAGTGCGATGTCCATTCATAAAAACAAGTTCTGCCAACTCAAGTCCTTTTGATCACTAATTTCCCTCAGATCAGCCTTTGATATCTTTTCCAGTGGTCATAGAGTCATGTGGTCATAGAGTCATAGAGATGTACAGCACGGAAACAGACCCTTCGGTCCAACCCATCCATGCCGACCAGATATTCCAACCCAATCTAGTCCCATCTGCCAGCACCCGGCCCATTTCCCGGTTGGAGGATTTGAGCTATAGGGAGAGGCTGAACAGGCTGGGGCTGTTTTCCCTGGAGCGTCAGAGGCTGAGGGGTGACCTTATAGAGGTTTACAAAATCATGAGGGGCATGGATAGGATAAATAGACAAAGCCTTTTTCCTGGAGTGGGGGAGTCCAGAACTAGAGTGCATAGGTTTAGGGTGAGATGAGAAAGATATAAAAGAGACCTAAGGGGCAACTTTTTCATGCCGAGGATGATACATGTATGGTGTGAGCTGCCAGAGGAACTGGTGGAGGCTGGTACAATTGCAACATTTAAGAGTCATTTGGATGGGTATATCTATAGGGTGGTGGATGTACTTTCACAACAACATATTTGTATGAGTAAGCATTTGGCTTTTTGTTGCTTTTAAAATATGTTCTCATCCAATGACATGTATAAAATGACATATAATTTTACAGACGCAGCATTCTTTTGTCATAGCTGAGCGCTGTTTGTGTGTATGAAGCTTTCTTGTTCCATAGTGTTGATACTAACTCTGCTGTTTTGTTTGCCCTTTGTGTTGGCTTGTTCAAACCTAACAGCACAGCTGGTGGAATTACATCTAATTAATACAATTTGGAGTTGAAAGTCAAATTCAGTCATAGTGGCTACCAGTAATTTTCAGAAAGATCAATTTGGTTCACTGTTTGCCCTTTAAGGAAAGAAATCAGTTGTCCTTACCTGATCTGGCCTACATGTGACTCTAGACCCACAGTAATGTGATTAACATTGTCCTTTGAGGCTGTCTAGTGAGTTACTGAGTAGGTGACAAAGATATTGTTGAGGATTTTGGCCAAGTTAAAGACAATGGTAGCTAGATATAACACGTGGAAGAAGAAAGGGTCAAATCTGGAACCTCAGTTTGGAAAGTCAATGTTGCAAATAATTAGCTTCACCCTGAAATAGTGGGCAGATTAGTTGAAAATAGGAATTTTATTGCCTGGGCTTTGAAGTTTTCAATACAATTGTTGCTGTCATCTTTTACCTCCAGAAAGACAAAGCCTTAAAACTTGCAAATGGCACATACCAGTCTGACTTGTTTTGTGTACTTCAAAAATGAACCAGTACATTCATTTCCAGATATGATTTTACTTCAAAACTGTTTCTTTTCATTCCATCGTGAGTAAATGCATGCTACCATGCCAAAGACACTCTCCCATAATTCCAAGACAGGTACAAATCAAAGAAGGAAACTAGGACCAAAAATATAGACTTGGAAAGGAGACAAGAAAGTTAAAAAAAATTGCAGTGTGGAAATAGTGGAAAAAAACACAAGCACAAAAGGGAGGGTGAAGTAAAAATGGAATTTCACTAAATGCTTAAATAATCCACCTTTATTTATCAACTAACCTGACCACTTCAGGAAATGATGGGAAATCCCCATCACGCCCCTCGGGACTACAACTGTTCCTTCTCTGCATTCTTTGTGGTCGAAACAAAGATTTATTTGAACGTGTCTCAGGTAGACCGAGTTTCACTAAGTGCACTTGTGAAATATGACCCAGGCAGGTTAAGGGTCACTTTTGTGGCTCATTCTGCCAGCTTTCTAATCTCTAGACTTTATAAAGGAGAGAGAGTGCACCTAAGTCTCATCACAACCTACTGCATAGCTGGTTGGTGACAGAAGTTGTTCTCGATTCCTTCAATCCACAGATTGGCACGATGATTTTATGCTACGCTGTTATACTCTTGGGAATTATTTGTGAGTATTAATGCTATTTGTTTTGCTAGCATTCATCTGAACCTAGTGCTCAAATATGTTATTCACCGCCACATGCAATTATTTATCTTAAACTCTTTAATTCTCAAAGCCTAGCACATCAATTGAACTTCCTCTGAATTGCAAAGTGACTACAATTCAAGATAATTCAGTGTTTGATAATGCTTTGGGATTTTTTGAAGTTATGTAAAGAATTTTAGCAATGTACATTTCTTGGCTATGTTTTAACAGACAGCCCATGTTCTTTCATTGCCGATTCTCTCTACCAAGTTTTTGCTGATGTGTGTTATTACAATTATTTTATTTTCTATATTTATTGCAGCTCTCTTGTGCGTTGCTGTCTCGTCTTCATTTCTTCCTTCCTTGCTTCCTTCCTTCCTTCCTTTCTTTTTCTCTCTTATATATTACAACCATTGCTTTCTCTTACATAATTACTGTCTTTCACTTCCTTTAGAGTTATTCCTATTACCCACTATCTCACTATCTTTCTCTATTTCCTGTATAAACATGATATTTTCCACGTCTTTCCTGTATAACTGCTGTTCTCTCTCTCCAGGGTCAATTCGTTCTTGTCACTCTCTGCTTAAGCTTGATACACTCACTTTCCACTGTATACTTCTATTTTCTCTGTTTTAGGAACGTATGAACATAGGAATTAGGAGCAGGAATATTTAATGCAGCCCTTCAACTCTGCTCCACCATTTAACATGATCAAAGCTGATCTTATCCTAGTCTCACCTCCACTCTCTTGCCTGCTCCCCATAGCCCTTTGTCCCACTATTCCTCAGAAACATATCTATTTCTTTCTTTAATATGTGGATTGATTCCGCACTCTGGGGCAGTCAGTTCATAAGATTCACAACCCTCTGAGAGCAGTACTTTCTCCTTTTCTCAGTTTTGAAACCACCTTCTATCACTCTATATCTATGACCTCCACCTTTCTCTACTCTCACTACCTCTTATTCTTCCTGTATTATGACTGTTCTCTCTCTATTCTCCTTCATGTCCATTGGCATGATTGCTCAAAACCAAAATTACCTGATCATTGCCAAATTGCAGACTGCGAGTCTTTGCTGCGATTGGATTGGTTACCGTATTTCCTACATGTTACATTGTAACGCATGCTGGGTTGTTCTGAGCTTCTGAAATGGCAAGTAACTGTTAAACTTCCTTTGTTTTAATTTTCTCTTTTTTCTCTTTTCCACCTGCATAATAGCTGTGTATAATATCTCTCTATTGTATAATCAATACCTTTAAATCACTTATATAAATGTTCTGTCAATTTCAAATATGATTACTTTGTTTTAAGCATTTTTCTTTCTCTCCTGTTAAATGCTACTTCCAGTATTCACATTTATAATCAATGTCCTGTAATAATAAGCATGGTGCTCTTTGTCCCCCATCCCCATTATGCTCTGAGCTATATACAATGGCTAGACTCTTGATCTTTCTCTCTTTCCTTTTATTTCCTGTTCTACTTCAATGTTGTAATTGTTATTAAATTTTCTTTTCCAGCCCTTTCATTTGCCGGTATGTCAAATATCACATGGTGTACAATCTCCGAAGCAGAATTATCAAAATGCAACGATTTGGGAAAGGCAATGTCGCACGAACCCTTTATCTTCCAATGTATAAAGAAAGACAGTGATGAAGCATGTCTGACTGCTATCAAGGTAGGGATTTACTCTATTTAGATGTAGTCTAATAATTTTGTTACAACGTTACCAAGCCTACAGAAGCAGATGTATGCGAATCCGTGGCAGTAGCTCCAATATTATAATTCACCAATACCCACAGGATAACTGTACACATGCTTGCAGATTCTCTGTTTAACTGAATGAGGTTCTGGTACTGGAGAAACTTGCTCAGTGAGAATGGCCTAGTGTGTACTTGACATTCTTCATCAGGTGTGGTGTTGGAATAGCACTGCAGGTCAGGCAGCATTCAAGGAGCAGGAGAGTTGATGTTTCCGGCATAAGCCCTTCATCAGGAATGTAGAGGGGGCATGGCCAAGGGGGCTGAGGTAAATGGGAGTGGGTAGCTAATGGGGGGAGGGATAATGCAGGGTTTAATAGATAAGTGGAGGGAAGGTAGCTAAGAAGGTGATAGGTGGATGAGGTTGGAGGGTCCCAAGGTGGAAGATGAGGTGTACTTCTTCCAGGCATTGGTTGGCTTTGCTTTGGTGGTGGAGGAGGCCCAGGACTTGCGTGTCCTTAGCGGAGTGAGAGGGGGATTTGAAGTGCTCGGCCCCAGGGCAGTGGGGTGGTTTGGTGTCCCGGAGATGTTCTTTGAAATGTTCCACAAGTTGGTGTCCTGTCTCCCAAGTGTACAGGAGACCAAATCAAGAGCAGCAGGCACAGTAGATGATGTGTGTGGAGGCACAGGAAAATCTCTGTTGGATGTGGAAGGATCCTTTGGGGCCTTGGACACATGCGAGGGGGGAGGTGTGGGCACAGGCTTTTCACCTCTTGCAGGGCCAAGGGAAGTTGCCAGGAGTGGAGGGTGTGTTGGTGGGGGGCATGGACCGAATGAGGGAGTCGCGGAGGGAATGTTCTCTGCGGATTGCTGAAAGGGGTAGGGAGTGAAATATATCTTTGGTAGTGGGGTCTGACTGTAGAAATGGTGGAGGATGATGCGTTGTATCTGGAAATTGCTGGGGTGGAAGGTGAGGACCAGGGGTGATCTGTCGTTGTTGCGATTGGAGGGGTGGGATTCAAGGGGGGAGGTTGGGGAAGAGGAGGAGATGCATTGGAGAGCATTGTTGACCAACTAGGAGGGGAAATTGCTGTTCCTGATGTAGGAGGCCACCTGGGATGTCCTGGAGTGGAATTGCTCCTCCGGGGCACAGATGTGACAGAGGCGGAGGAATTGGGAATAAGGTTTTTACAGGAAGCAGGGTGGGAGGAGGTGTAATCCAGGTAGCTGTGGGAGTTGGTGGGTTTGAAGTAGATGCCCATGTTGAGTCGGTCTCCAGAAGTGGAGATGGAGAGGTGCAGGGAGGGGAGGGAGGTGTCCTAGATGGTCCAGATGAAGTTGAGGTCAGGTTGGAAGGTGTTTGTGAAGTTGATGAACTGTTCAACCTCCTCATGGGAGCACAAGGTGGTGCTGTTACAGTCATCGATGTAGCGGAGAAAAAGGTGGGGAATGGTGCCGGTGTACCTGCAGAAGATGGACTGTTCCACATACCCGATGAAGAGGCAGGCATAGCTGGGGCCCATGCGGGTGCCCATGGCTACCCCCCTTGAACTGTCCATCTTCCTTCCCACCCATCCGCTCCACCCTATGCTCCGGCCTATTATCATCACTCCCAACATCACCTACCAATCGCATTCCCAGCTACCTGCCCCCTAGCTCCACCCCCACTCCCCTATTTACCTCTCAGCCCCCTTGGCTCCCCCACCCCACATTCCTGATGAGGGGCTTATGCCTGAAACATCGACTCTCCTGCTCCTCGAATGCTGCCTGACCTGCTGTGTTTTTCCAGCACCACACGTTTTGACTCTGATCTCCAGCATTTGCAGTCCCCACTGTCTCCTATTCTTCATCAGGTGTCATTTTTGGCATCCTTCGAGATCATGGCTCACTGACTTTCGTCATTGCAGCCAATACCTCGGTACTATCCCAACCTGTTTTGAGCTGCTGGTGTATTTCATATTTTATCTCTTACTTGCCGTGCTCACGTGACCAGAAATTGCAAATCTGAATGAGGCAGCAGCTCTTAAAATGCTGTAATGTGTTCGAAGTGCTGGTCGGGATGGGAGGATTGTGGAGGTGCGGAGGTGATGTCAGAAACATGGATTGATATCCTTGAAAGCAGAGTGGTGGATAGTCACCACTGACTCATATTCTGAGGTGTTCATAATTAGATACCACATAGGTTATGATATAACAGTGTCTATAATGCTGATCTTGGGTGGTGCTTTCCTCTCACCATCAGCCTGCTAAACATGGTGTGCTTGGTTCTGTTGATGCCTCTTTCCCACAGCAATTGGATGCTGTCTCTACATCCACATTCATTCATTTTATGGCACCTTTTCACAATTTATTATGCCCATCTCAAAGCTTACATTGTTGAATCACTGAATCCAAATTTGGCCTCAGTCATTGATGTGGTAATTGTGCGTTCAGTTCACTCACTTTGTTAGCAATGTAGGGATGAGCTTTTATTTATTGACTCTGCATTTCTTCTAACTGAGTAATGGGAGTGGATAGTTGCTGTCTGTCATTGTCCACCTTTCTTCTGCTTCTTTTTCATATCTGTTCTGCTATTCAATATGACCTTGGCTAACCTTGCTCCCCATATTGCTTGGTTTCCCAAGAGGTTAACAGTCTGTCTATTTTAGCTTCAAGCTGCCAGAGGAAGTGGTGGAGGCTGGTACAATTGCAACATTTAAAAGACATTTGGATCGGTATATGTATAGGAAGGGTTTGGAGGGATATGGCCCGGGTGCTGGCAGGTGGGACTAGATTGGGTTGGAATATCTGGTTGGCATGGACGGGTTGGACCGAAAGGTCTGTTTCCATGCTGTACATCTCTACAACTCTATGACTAAATGATAGCACATTCCTAACCTCCTGAGTAGAGAATTACCTTTTGAGAAATTTAATTTCTCCTTATCTCTATCCTAAAAGATCGATTGCTGATCTGAAGCTGTGTCCAATTGTTCTAGACTCAGATAATTCGGAATGGAGATCAGAAAAACAACTTTGCACTCGGGGCACTATAGAAATTCTCAGGGAAGGGTCAGTCGATCTGAAATGTTAACACTGATTTCTCTCCACAGATACAGCCAGACCTGCTGAGCTTTTTTTTTTGTTTCAATTTCTGTTTTTGTTTGTGATAGAAATTCTCTTCTCTCAAATCCACAGATGCTCAGTCAATTGCAACATTCAAGACAGGCATAGATTTTTGTTTTGGTAATGATATTCATAGAATCGTAGAATCCCTAAAGTGTGGAAACAGGCCATTTGTCCCAACAAGTCCACACTGACCCTCCGAAGAGTATCTCACCCAGACCCATTCTCCTATCCGATTACTCTATATTTCCCCTGACTAATGCACCTAACCTTCACATCCCTGAACACTATATGCAATTTAGCACTGCTAATTCATCTAACTTGCGCATCTTTGGCTGTGGGAGGAAAACAGACTACCCGGAGGAAACCCGCACAGACACAGGGAGAATGCGCAAACTCCACATAGACAGTCACCTGAGGCTGGAATTGAACCCAGGTCCCTGGTCCTATGAGGCAGCAGTGCTAACTACTGATCCACCAGGGAAAAGCCAATAGTTGCTTCCTGAAGCTGAGAGACTGATCAGTCATGATCTAACACAATGGTTCTTGAAGAGTGGTCTGCAAGCCAATGATAATTCACAAGGGTCTTCTAAATACAAGCTCCTGATGTATGATGCCATCATCAAGCGAACCGGAAATTCCTAAAATCACACAACTAGACTAGCTGCCATATCAGTGAGACAAGTCCCAACCACTTGATGAAGGAGCAGTGCTCTGAAAGCTAGTGCTTCCAAATTAATCTGTTGGACTATAACCTGGTGATGTGTGATTTTTAACTTTGTACACCCCAGTCCAACACCGGCATCTCCGAATCAAGTCTTTGTAAGTGTGAGTAACATGAAGGCAGTTTTCTGAGCAAGGTATCTGTTATAACAAGCAACTGTGGATTTTCAATACTCAATGGGGCTGAAAACAAGGAAGGGGAATCTGATGAACCCAGATTGCAGCATGAGACTGAACCTCCATTGCTTGGAATCAGACATTGCCTCCTTGGTATCTCAACAAAGGAGCTTCTATCTTGCCATTACTTCTGATGAGAGTCAAACTAAAGTGGATGGAGTAACGCTGCTTAGTAGTCCATTGGACCAGCCTTCCCTCCCTTTGCCCCCTTCCACAAGTGATCAACACATGCCCATTCGAGAACCACTGAACTTCAGTGGCCCTGGATGACTAATTCTGCTCCTGATACTTTTCTACATTTCTAGCTCATGCAGGATTTCTGGAGAGGCGGGAATACAATTGATGGGAACAAAGGAAGTGATGTACTCAATCACTGCATTGAGTGGAAAGAAGGCACTTTTTTTATATTAACGCTGTGCACATTTCTCATTCTCAGAATAGAGAAGCAGATGCTATAACTGTGGATGGTGGAGATATCTACAAGGGAGGCCTAGTGCCCGAACCACGCCTGAAACCAATTGCAGCCGAGAATACCACTGGTAATCGCTTATGAAATGCTGACAGCAAATGATTGTGATGCCTGCATTTTATGTATAATACTAATTATAAAATGACTAACCCCCTGAATCTGCTGAGATACATCTGTTGAGGACTGAGATGAGGAGAAATATCTTCATTAAGAGATTATTAAGTCTATAGAACTCTCTGCCACAGAAAGTGGTTGAGGCCAAAACATTGAATGTTTTCAAGAAAGAATTGGGTACAATCTTTAGGGCTAAAGGGATCAAAAGGTATGGGGAAAAAGAGAGGACACAGGTACGGAGTTGAATGATCAGCCATGATCATAGTGAAGCAGACTTGAAGGGCCAAATGGCCTACTCTTGCCTATAATTTCTACATTCATGTCTTCCAATGGCACCCACAGTTCTTCTACTACCCAGATCTGTCTTCTATTGCCAAAGTAGAACCCAACACACCATCACTGTCTGATCACACGAGGCACTGTGAATTGTGAGACCAATGTTTTGTCTGTGATTAAGAAAGGTTAGACTTGGCGGCATCTGATGTGACCATCAATCAGGCGTGACAGTTGCAACTCACAGATATGTAAAATCGCCAAATGGGAATGCTGATTTCAGCAATCTCGAATTGTGAACTCCTGCTCTTACCGCCTGCTTCCCTTTTTATTGAGAATTATTGCTGCGTCTTTTATCTTAGTTGGATCTCTGTAAAACCCTAACTGTTGCTGTGTATCATTTCCTTGTCCCAAGAATGGCAATTGGTGCATTGCTCCAACATAGACCTTCTCAATTTGAAGCCAGCTGAGGGATTTCTGCATGTGGTCATTTTTAGGGTTATAATAATGCATTGTAAAGAAGAGTATTTCAATTAGACTTTGAGACTGTGTTCTAACCATTGAGGAGTAGATAATGGGTAACTGAGTCCCATTTCTTATATAAAATGAAGATGTCTGTGCCAATCTTTATAATAAAGGCAGCTAGCCTGGTAATAAAAGAGTTGCAGATACATAAATATTTTCTAACTTGACCACAACCTGGATATATGATGCATGTGAACATAGAAAAATGACAAGCCAAGGCCAGTTTTTCCATCATACTTCACCCACACTCATGGTGGTTGGAGTATTATAATGCAAAAAATCCCATCTTTCAGCCACTATGTAATCCCTTGGGAGGAAGAAAGATCCCACAGCTAACGAAGGAAAACAAAATCTGGGCAATTTCTGTCTGTAATTCCAGCTAAGCAGCAATCGTAATAGACTTTGACAGATTGACAGATTTTGTTCGATGTGGAGGTGTTGGCGTTGTACTGAGGTGGACATAGTTAAAAGTCACACGACACCAGGTTATAGTCCAACAGGTGTATTTGAAAATACAAGTTTTTGTACAGCAATCTAGGTTTGTTCAATATATCGTTTCAGTTGCATGACACTATGATCTTTTGCTATAAGTTCTGTGTCTTATGATCCTGCTCCACAGCTACCTGATGAAGGAGCACCGTTCCGAAAGTTTGTACCTCCACATAACCCTGTTGGACTGTAACTTGGTATGGTGTGATTTTTAACTTCATTTTTTCTCAATCCTCTGTTCATCATTTTTTAAGGCACCAAGCGATATTATCACTTCAAATTTATTTCCGGAGCTATCTTCAAAGTTTTTGAGTGCCTTATTCTCTCAGCTCTACTATACATTTATAATAAAAATCAATGCAGTACAGGCATGGGCAGTGATTCCAATATGATTGACAGTGCATTGTATATTACAGAGGGCTCCTGTTATTATGCTGTAGCAGTAGTAAAGCAAAGGAGTGACTTTGGCTTCCATGGTCTACTGGGCAAAAGATCCTGCCACACTGGCATTGGTAAATCTGCTGGCTGGGTCATCCCGATAGGAACCATTCTTAGATACAACTTGACATCTTGGAACAGAACGTCTCCAATTGAGGAAGGTAAAATGTTGTCTTTCATTGTTAAAATCTTTGCAAATTTAATAACGTTTGAGTTATTTTGTCTGATTTCATTTGTGGAGAATTGAGCTTAGTTGTTGGGAGACAGATTTCACATAACTTTGATCCACGTTAATGTGTTACCTCCTGGTAAAAGGTATGGTGAGTTATGATGAATGAAATAGAATCTCAAAATGAGATAGAAAAAAATAATTGGGAGTAATGGTACATCTGTCAATATGTAGCTCACATGGGGGAATAATTATAAAGTTAATCTAGTTCTGTGACATGGAAATAGTTCAACATTTTCAAAAATTCTTTCTATACTGGGTCTGTCATTAGATTCTCCCTCAGTGAAGATTACTGGTCTAACATAAATATTTCAATCCAGAAAAAAAACTTTCTTTTGTTATTTCTCCATCTCTTTTATTCTCTCTATCCCTTTGATTTTGCTTTCTTTCCTTTGTTTCTCATTTATTTACTTCCTTTTCCTTTCTCTTTACCTTTCTTATTCCTTCTATTTTGCCTCCCTCACCTTCCATCCCTTTTGTCTCATACTTTTCTATACCCATCTTCCATTTCTGCCACTAGATTAGATTATCTACAGTGTAGAAACAGGCCATTCAGTCCAACAAGTTCACACCGACCCTCTGAAGAGTAACCCACCCAGACCCATTTCCCTCTGATTAACGCACCAAACACTGTGGACAATTTAGCAAGGCCAATTCACCTGACCGGCACATCTTTGGATCATGGGAGGAAACCCACGCAGTCACAGGGAGAATGTGCAAACTCCACACAGACAGTTGCTCAAAGCTAGAATCGAACCTGGGTCCCTGGCACTGTGAGGCAGCAGTGCTAACCACTGAGCCACTGTGCCACCCCATTCTTTCTGCTTCTCGCTCCAATCTTATTCTTTTCTTTTTGTCTTCTATATCCTTTCTTTGTTTTACTTTTAATCTCACTCTCCTGTCCATCAGCTTTTGTTCTTTCTTTAATCATCCTTTCTTTCCCCTTCTTTCCTGCTCTCTTTCTTTCCTCTGTATTTCATGGGAATCATTGGCAAGTCCAACATTTATTGCCCTTGAGAGGGTGATGCTGAGCTGCCTTCTTAAGCTGATGTAGTTCATGTGGTATGCATGTGCCATTTTGACCTAGTAACACCAAAGGAATCAAGTCAGGATGGGGAGTGACTTGGAGAGGAATCTCCAGCTGATGATGCCCCCATGTGTCTAGTTCCCTTCTCCATTTCATAGAATCCCTACAATGCGGAAGCAGGCTATATCAACCCTCCAAAGATTATCCCACCCAGACCCACGCCATTCTACCCAATCCCTGTAACTTTGCATTTCCCCTGCCTAATCCACCCAGCCTGCACATCTCTGGAGACTATGGGCAATTTAGCGTGGCCAACCCACCTAACCCGCACATCTTAAGACTGTGGGAGGAACCCAGGCTGAAACCCACACAGACACGGGGTGAATGTGCAAATTCCATACAGACAGCTACCCAAGGGCAGAATTGAACCCAGGCCCATGGCAGGAAAGAGTGCTAACCACTGATCCACTATGTCATTTAGATGGCACAATTTGTGGTTTGTGAGGTGCTGTTGAAAAAGCCTTGGTGAAGTGCAGCCATGTACCTTAGAGATGTTTGTCTCCCTCTGTCCATGCTTTTTTAAAAATCTTTTTCTGTGTTTCTTTGTCTCTTCCTCTTCCTACTTCTCTCTAATCTCAGCTTTAACTGGTTGATACAAACTAACTTTTTTTTTTGTCATTCAATCATTACTTGTTTTTGTCTCTCTCCAGATCTTTGCTTTGCTTTCTTCTACCTTGCCTCTATTTTTTCCTGTCTTTTGTTCCATTTTATTCCCTCCTTTTCTTTCCTGCTTCTCTATTTCTAATAGAGTCATAGAGTCAAAGATATGTATAGCAGGGAAACAGACCTTTTGGGCCAACTCATCCATGCTGACCAGATATCCCAAATTAAATTAGCTCCATTTGCCAGCATGTGGCCCATATCCCTTTAAACCTTCCCTATTTATGTACCCATCCAGACGCCTTTTAAATGCTGTAATTGTACTAGCCCCCACCACCTCCTCTGGCAGCTCATTCCATACATCCACCACTCTCTGCATGAAAATAGGTGCTCCTTAGGTACCTTTTAAATGTTTTCTCTCTCACCTTAAACCTATGCCGTCTAATTTTGGACTCCACTACCCTGAGAAAAAGACTTTGGCTATTTACTCTATCCATGCTCCTCATGATTTTATAAACCTCTATAAGGTCACGACTCAGTCTCTGACGGTCCAGGGAGAATAGACCCAGCCTATTCAGCTTCTCCCTGTAGCTCATACCCTCTAACCCTGGCAACATCATTGCAAATATTTTCTGTACTTCTTCAAGTTTTACAATGTCTTTCCTATAGCAAGGAGACCAGAATTGAACACACTTATCCTAAAGTGGCCTAACCAATGTTCTGTACAGCCATCCAACTCCTATACTCAATACACTGACCAATAAAGGAAAGCATACCAAACACCTCCTTCATTTATCTGTCTACCTGTGACTCTACTTGCAGGGAATTATGAACCTGCACTCCAAGGTCTCTTTGTAAGTCACCACTCCCCAAGACCTTACCATTAAGTGTATAAGTCCTGCCTTGATTTACCTTACCAAAATGCAGCACCTCACATTTATCTAAATGAAACTTCATTTGCCACTCCTTGGCCCGTTGGCCCATCTGATCAAGATCATGCTGTACTCTGACATTAGCTTCTTTGCTTTTGAGCTGATTTTTTTCTTTGAAGAGATGGCTGAATGGCAGCAAAAGGATGAGTGAACAAGCTGTGATGGGACCAGATGAGGTTGTGGAACATGGGATAGGAAGTAAACTGGATCTTCAGGCTAACAGTGGGAGGGATTATACCACAGCTGTCACTGGAGCAATGGACATTTGGAACAATAAACTGGGGTTTACACACCAGAAAGCAAAAGTGAGGACTGCAGATGCTGGAAACCAGAGTTTAGATTAGAGTGGTGCTGGAAAAGGACAACAGGTCAGGCAGCATCAGAGGAGCAGGAAAATCGATGTTTTGGGCAAAAACCCTTCATCAGGAATCCTGATGAAGGGCTTTTGCCCGAAAAGTCAATTTTCCTGCTCCTTGGATGCTTCCTGACCTGCTGTGCTTTTCCAGCACCACTCTGATCTAAACTCTTTACACACCAGAAACCTATCTTAATTAAGACCTTTTGGTTTACTATAATGAAGTATTTGTCTTTCAATTCCTGTGTAAGTGTTTGCTCAGCCATGCATGGCAATCTTTTCACTTATATGTTTGTTCACATTTTGCTTCCAGTTGTACGAAAGTTCTTCTCCTCCAGCTGTGTCCCAGGTGCCAGTCCAGATTTCCCTGAGCTGTGTGCACTGTGCAACGGAACAGGGGAGAACCATTGCAAGAGATCACATGTTGAACCCTACTACGATTACTCTGGAGCATTTCAGTAGGTATTCCTCATATCGGAAGACAGGGTTTATCGGAACTGACTCCAGAGTAGCAAATTTGATTTCTCTGATTATTAAGTGCACTTAGTCAAATTAAATTCAAATTTGTTCCTCTTTAATTGTTTGGTATTGAAGACCTCTGAGCAATGAATATCATGGAATCACAATATCATGATCACGAGAGGACTGAAATAAAAACAAAGAATACTCAAATACTCCTCAGGTCAGGCAGCATCTGTGGAGCAGGAAGTGTATGAACATGCAAACTAAAGTCAGGAATAGCCTTCCCTTCATTCAATATAGTAATGTGTGCTCTGGTTGTGAACTGAAGTCCACTTACTTGCCGACACCCAACATTCTTTAACTCCCTCATTTGTCAAGAATCTGTATATATCTGCCTGAGAAATATTCAATGAGCCTGCCTCCAACATTCCTTTATGAAGAGTCTTCAGTCTCAAATGGGAGATCCCTTTTTAAACTGTCTCCCATTCTCTCGAGGTAAAGGAACCATAATTTGAGCACCCACCCTGTCAAGACCACTCAGATCACATATCTTTCAGTAAAATCGCCTTTCACTCTTCTGAACTCCTTTCAACTAATCTCTCCAGACATTCTCCATAAGTTAACCCCCTCATCCCGGGAATTGATAATGTGAACCTTCTCTGCACTGCAGCAAAGCAATTATGTTCTTTCTTTAAAAGGGCAAACTGTACATAATACTCCAGATGTGGTCTCACAACATGGTACACAATGACAGCAAGACATTCCTTCCAATTAAATTCTTTTATCCCTGCAACAAGTGACAACATTCTATTTAAATTCTTAATCACCTGCTTGCCAACATGTTAACTTTTCATGATTCATGTTCCAGGACACCCAGATCCCTCTGTACCTCAGTTCTGTAATCTCTTTCCATTTAAATAATCCAGTTATACAGCACAGAATCAGACTCTTCGGTCCAACCAGTCTATGGTGAAAATAATCCCAAGATAAACCAGTCCCACCTTTCTGCTCCTGGCCCATATCCCTCCAAACCTTTCCCATTCATGTACTTATCCAAATGTCTTTAAACCGTTCTAATTGTGGCTGCTTTCTTATTCTTCGTGCCAAGTTCATTTTTTACCCATGTTATGCACCATTTGCTAAATTTTTGCTCATTCACTTTACTAATCTACATCCCTTTGTAACCTCTTTCAGTTTTCTTCATAACTTACTTCATTACCTACTTTTGTGTCATCAACATATCTATCCGCCATCCATTCAGTCCCTCTTCCCACTCACTGATGTAAATTGTAAATAGTTGAGGCCTTGGGATTGAGCTCTGTGGCATTCTACTTGTTATATCTTGCTAGTCATAAATGATCCATTTATGCCAAGATTCTGTATCCTATAAACGCAATATAACAGATCTGTTACAACCTAATATGTTATGCTGTACACCAGAGCTCTTATTTTGTTTAGTCATGTTCAATGTGGCATCTTGTCAAGACCTTTTGGAAATCTAAGTCCACTACAACAACAGATTTCTCTTTATCTATATTGCTTGTAGCTTGACCAAGTCAAGTTTCTTTTTCTTTTTCATTGGTTTCTGCACTATCTGCTTCAGGCCCAGTCTGACAGGTATGACCTGACAGCCTGATCATTAGTGCTGCTACTAAGCTTTATAAACAGCTCTTTATAAAGCTGTTTATCGGTACCTGGGACTACGATGTTGTGGCCATCACGGAAACGTGGATAGAAGAGGGACAGGAATGGTTGTTGGGAGGTTCCTGGTTACAGATGTTTCAGTAAGATTAGGGAGGGTGGTAAAAAAGGAGGGGAGGTGGCGTTGCTAATTAGGAATGGTATAACGGCTGCAGAAAGGCAGTTCGAGGGGGATCTGCCTTTGGAGGTAGTATGGGCTGAAGTCAGAAATAGGAAAGGTGCAGTCACCTTGTTGGGTGTTTACTATAGGCCCCCCAATAGCAGCAGAGATGTGGAGAAACATTGAGAAACAGATTTTGGAAAGGTGCAGAAGCCACAAGGTAGTAGTCATGGGCGATTTCAACTTCACAAATATTGATTGGAAGCTCTTTAGATCAACTAGATTGGATGGGGC
>NC_057722.1:10678255-10715150 GCF_004010195.1 Chiloscyllium plagiosum | reverse complement strand
GTTACAAGGGGACATAAATTTAAGGTGAAGGGTGGAAGGTATAGGGGAGATGTCAGGGGTGGGTTCTTTACCCAGAGAGTAGTGGGGGATGGAATGCGCAGCCTGTGGGAGTGGTAGAGTCAGAATCTTTGGTGACCGTTAAGCGGCAATTGGATAGGTACATGGATGGGTGCTTAAGCTAGGACAAATGTTCGGCACAACATCGTGGGCCGAAGGGCCTGTTCTGTGCTGTATTGTTCTATGTTCTATGTTGTATGTTCTATATCCCAAAACCCTAACTGTGATTTTCCATTTTTTTCAATCTTTGCTTCCTGGTGTATTCCTGTAACCCCCCCTTCCTTTATTTGCAATTCTGTTGTATAGATATTATTCTGGAACTCCCTACCTAAGACCATTTACTGTTTTACTGCTTTAAGTTAAAAGATATTTCTTTAAGGAAGATTTTGGCCACCCCGTAACCAACCAAACTCCACCACTGACCCGTGACCCCACTTCATTCTCTCTCTTTTCAGATTAGATTAGATTAGATTTTCTACAGTGTGGAAGAAGACCCTTCGGCCCAACTAGTCCACACCGACCCTCTGAAGAGTAACCCACCCAGACCCATTCCCCTTATTTACCCCTGACTAATGCACTAACGCTATGGGCGATTTAGCATGACCTGATGGCATTTTTCAACAAGTTACTACTTAAATGCAAGTTGTCATACCCAACCATGGATTACATGTTGAAAGTTTGAAGGAGGCTTCCTTTCTGTATTGTACCTCACCTGGCTGCTGGTGTGAGGGGAGCCGAAATGGGACTTTGTCATTTTATTTTTAAAAAAAGTATTCATTCAGGAGATGTGGGCCAGCATTTAACACCCATCCATAATTGCTGGAAGCCGGTGAGCTGCCTTTGTGAAATGCAGCCGTCCACTTGATAAATAAGTTTGTAAACTGCTCTTAATGATTTACTGGTCTGTATGGTTGCATCCTTCTAGATGTTTGAAAGACGATGCTGGTGATGTGGCCTTTGTAAAACATAGCACAGTGCCAGGTAGGTGGATCTGAACAAACCACTTGAGTCCTTCTCTTAGACAAAGACTGTTTTACAGCTGGTGAGCAAAGAGAAACCTCAGCATGGGGTTGGAAGGGGAGGCAAATGGGGGAGGTATGCAGGAAGCCTTGACCACAGTCATGTGGAGTCTGGAGGTCAAAAGGGATGCCATCTTAAGTATGTTGACTTTGCCTTTATCTCACAAGGATACACTGATCTGCATCAAAGTGTTCTCTAGGTCAGTCATCGCAGTGATGATGGCGAAAGGGATCATGAATGTAGGGAACCCCATCCAAAGCTGCTTCAGTTCTCGCCCACTGCATTTGCCAGAATCCCATGTGCCACCTTGTCTCCTGAGGGCTGCATCTACAGTTGCTGGTGGAACAGTTTTCAATGGGGTCCTAACTAGCAAGAGGTATGAGCACTCTGCCTCCATGTCTGCTGATACCATGGGAGTTATACAATGGAGTGGGAGAAGTTAAAATTTTTGCAATTGCACAAATGAGTGAGTAATAAAAAATGTGATAAAAGACTGTTTGATTAAATTTCTTCAAGGCTATACTTTGGAATCACTTTCCTATCTTGCCCATTTCATTGCTCTTTAACTTCTTTGGTGTTGAACAGGAAAATATCAAATAGTGAGGACCAATGAATGATGGGGACAGGAGTGATCTTTAGGATTGTTTTGTATCAAAATTAGTGGCAGAAGGAATGAGAAGACCCACCATTATATGTTCTTCTGATTTAAATCATCTCTCCAACTTAATGGAGTCCTGAATGCTGAGTAGCATATCAGCTGGTGCATATTACTACCTGCCCCTGATGTTAGGTGTGGCTGTACACAGGTTTGCATCTGTGATTGGTCTCAGTGATTTGTGACAATGAAATTGTGTTGTGACTGTGTCAGTTTGTTGTCTCTGTGACTGTAACAGTTTGTTGTCTCTGTGATTGTGTCAGTGTGTTGTCTCTATGACTAACAGTTTGTCTCTGTGACTGTAACAGTTTGTTGTCTCTGTGACTGTAACAGTGTGTTGTCTCTGTGACTGTAACAGTTTGTTGTCTCTGTGACTGCGTCCGTGTGTTGTCTCTGTGACTGTGTCAGTGTGTTGTCTCTGTGACTAACAGTTTGTCTCTGTGACTGTAACAGTTTGTTGTCTCTGTGACTGTGTCAGTGTGTTGTCTCTGTGACTGTGTCAGTGTGTTGTCTCTGTGACTAACAGTTTGTCTCTGTGACTGTAACAGTTTGTTGTCTCTGTGACAGGAACAGTTTGTTGTCTATGTGACTGTGTCAGTGTGTTGTCTCTGTGGCTGTAACAGTGTGTTGTCTCTGTGACTGTATCAGTTTGTTGTCTCTGTGACCATAACAGTGTGTCATCTCTGTGCGTGTATCAGTGTGTCGGCTCTGTGACTGTAACAGTGTGTCAACTCTATGACTGTATCAGTGTATCGTCACTGTGACTGTAACAGTGTGTTGTCTCTGTGACTGTATCAGTTTGTTGTCTCTGTGACCATAACAGTGTGTCATCTCTGTGAGTGTATCAGTGTGTCGGCTCTGTGACTGTAACAGTGTGTTGACTCTATGACTGTATCAGTGTATCGTCTCTGTGACTGTAACAGTGTGTTGTCTCAGTGACTGTATCAGTTTGTTGTCTCCGTGACAGTAACAGTTTATTGTCTCTGTGACTGTATCAGTGTATCGTCTCTGTGACTGTAACAGTGTGTTGTCTCTGTGACTGTATCAGTTTGTTGTCTATGTGACTAAAAGTGTGTTGTCTCTGTGACTGTATCAGTGTGTTGTCTCTGTGACTAACAGTGTGTTGTCTCTGTGACAGTAACAGTTTGTTGTCTCTATGACTGTGTCAGTGAGTTGTCTCTGTGACAGTAACGGTTTGTTGTCTCTGTGACTGTATCAGTGGTGTTGACTCTGTGACCGTAACAGTATGTTGTCTCTGTGACTGTAACAGTGTATTGTCTCTGTGACAGTAACAGTTTGTTGTCTCTGTAACTGTATCAGTGTGTTGTCTCTGTGACTGTATCAGTGTGTTGTCTCTGCGACTGTATCAGTTTGTAGTCTCTGTGACAGTAACAGTGTATTGTTTCTGTGACAGTAACAGTTTGTTGTCTCTGTGACTGTATCAGTGTGTTGACTCTGTGACTGTAACAGTATGTTGTCTCTGTGACTGTAACAGTGGATTGTTTATGTGACAGTAATAGTTTGTTGTCTCTGTGACTGTATCAGTGTGTTGTGTCTGTGACTGTAACAGTGTGTTGTCTCTGTGACTGTAACTGTGTTGTCTGTGTGACTGTAACAGTGTGTCGTCTCTGTGACTGTATCAGTGTGTCGGCTCTGTGACTATAACAGTGTGTCGTTTCTGTGACTGTATCAGTGTGTCGTCTCTGTGACTGTAACAGTGTGTTGACTCTGTAATTGTAACAGTGTGTTGTCACTGTGACTGTGTCAGTTTGTTGTCTCTGTGACTGTATCAGTGTGTTGTCTCTGTGACTGTGTCAGTTTGTTGTCTCTGTGACTGCATCAGTGTTTTGTCTCTGTGACTGTAACTGTGTGTTGTCTCTGTGACTGTATCAGTTAGTTGTCTCTGTGACTGTAACAGTGTGTTGTCTTTGTGAGTGTATCAGTGTGTTGTCTATCTGACTGTGTCAGTGTGTTGTCTCTGTGACTGTAACAGTGTGTTGTCTTTGTGAGCGTATCAGTGTGTTGTCTATGTGACTGTATCAGTGTGTTGTCTCTGTGACAGTAACAGTTTGTTGTCTCTGTGACTGTAACAGTGTGTTGTCTTTGTGAGCGTATCAATGTGTTGTCTATGTGACTGTGTCAGTGTGTTGTCTCTGTGACTGTAACAGTTTGTTGTCTGTGACTGTATCAGTGTGTTGTCTCTGTGACTGTAACAGTGTGTTGTCTCTGTGACTGTAGCATTGTGTTGTCTCTGTGACAGTAACAGTGTGTTGTGTCTGTGACTGTATCAGTGTGTTGTCTCTGTGACTGCAACAGTGTGTTGTCTCTGTGACTGTAACAGTGTGTTGTCTCTGTGACTGTAGCAGTGTGTTGTCTCTGTGACTGTATCAGTATGTTGTCGCTGTGACTGTATCAGTGTATTGTCTCTGTGACTGTAACTGTGTGTTGTCTCTGTGACTGTAGCAGTGTGTTGTCTCTGTGACTGTAACAGTGTGTTGTCTCTGTAAATGTAACAGTGTGTAGTCTCTGTGACTGTGTCAGTGTGTTTGCTCTGTGACTGTATCAGTGTGTTGTCTCTGTGACTGTAGCAGTGTGTTGTCTCTGTGACTGTAGCAGTGTGTTGTCTCTGTGACAGTAACAGTGTGTTGTCTCTGTGTCTGTAACAGTTTCTTGTGACAGTAACAGTGTGTTGTCTCTGTGACTGTAACAGTGTGTTGTCTCTGTGAATGTAACAGTGTGTAGTCTCTGTGACTGTGTCAGTGTGTTTGCTCTGTGACTGTATCAGTGTGTTGTCTCTGTGACTGTGTCAGTGTGTTGTCTCTGTGACTGTAGCAGTGTGTTGTCTCTGTGACTGTAGCAGTGTGTTGTCTCTGTGACAGTAACAGTGTGTTGTCTCTGTGACTGTGTCAGTGTGTCGTCTCTGTGACAGTAATAGTGTGTTGTCTCTGTGACTGTAACAGTGTGTTGTCTCTGTGACTGTATCAGTTTGTCTCTGTGATTGTAACAGTGTGCTTGCTCTGCGACTGTGTCAGTGTGTTGTCTCTGTGACTGTGTCAGTGTGTTGTCTCTGTGACTGTAGCAGTGTGTTCTATCTGTGACTGTAACAGTGTGTTGTGTCTGTGACTGTAGCAGTGTGTTGTCTCTGTGACTGTGTCAGTTTGTTGTCTCTGTGACAGTAACAGTGTGTTGTCTCTGTGACTGTAACAGTCTGTTGTCTCTGTGACTGTAACAGTGTGCTTGCTCTGCGACTGTGTCAGTGTGTTGTCTCTGTGACTGTAACAGTGTGCTTGCTCTGCGACTGTATCAGTGTGTTGTCTCTGTGACTGTAACAATCTGTTGTCTCTGAGACTGTAACACTGTGCTTGCTCAGCGACTGTGTCAGTGTGTTGTCTCTGTGACTGGAACAGTGTGCTTGCTTTGCGACTGTGTCAGTGTGTTGTCTCTGTGACTGTAACAGTGTGCTTGCTCTGCGACTGTATCAGTGTGTTGTCTCTGTGACTGTGTGCTGAATTGTTTGCACTTTTGTTTGTAAATGCTCACATTTACTATCAATCAATATTTACCAACATGTAACTGTTATTGGTGAGGCGGGTTGCTGGATTGGGCAATGGTGCACAAAACTATCTGATCATTCATCTTTCCCAATCCTGTGACTAGCTGCTGAGAGGCAAAACTATGAGCTTCTGTGCCTGAATGGTACCCGAAAGCCAGTGGAAGATTACAAGGAATGTCACTGGGCTAAAGTGCCTGGTCATGCTGTGCTGGTAAGAAGTGGGAGTGCTGATGATGAGAAGACCAGGGAGATTCGGAGATTCCTAACAAGAGCTCAGGTATGACTGAGTGGTGAATAGCATTCTTAAGTTGTCCTCTTCAACCTATCCTTCAATGTCAGCTCCACTTTTTGGTCAAATCCAGACTCTGAAAAGAGAGAATGCCACATAGTCCTGTGATTGGGTAGCTGGTCCATTAATAAAGCCTTTGGTGAAGATCATGGAATTGTGGCAACTTCCGCTAATTGTTTCCATACCACACATAACTGCACGGAGGGCACATTCATGCTTACCCCTTTTCTTTTCTGTTCTTTCTTCCAGAAGAACATACATAGTAGGTTTCCTTCTGAGACCTAAATGTTTCACCGGCAGATTATTTCAGATGGCAGGGCTTCCCCACTCCCCACCCACCAGTTGAAGAGAGCCCATTGATATCAGCTGCCCCACAGCAATTCAGATTAGATTCCTCACAGTGTAGAGTCAGGCCCTTCTGCCCAACAAGTTCACACCGAACCTCGGAAGAGTAACCCGCCCAGACCCATTTCCCTCTGACTAATGCACTGAACACTATGGGCAATCTCCCATGGCCAATTCACCTGACCTGCACATCTTTGGATTGTGAGAGGAAACTGGAGTGCCTCCACACAGACACGGGGAGAATGTGCAACTCCACACAGACAGTCACCCGAGGCTGGAACCGAACCTGGGTCCCTGGCGCTGTGACGCAGTAGTGCTAAACACTGAGCCACTGTGCTGCCCTGATATAATTGAGTGACTTGCTGACAGATACTAACAAATCATGTTGATCACACAGACTGGACTGGTTAAGGACACCAGCCCTGCTTGGCAGGGGAATAGTTCAGAGTGCCTCCACATTTGGAGAACTGGAATTGTATGTAGGGTCCTGGGTGGTGTTATGGACCAGGCCCGACCCCTCACAACATTTTTAGGCAGGTAGCCCAGACCCTAACTTTGCTATTTGATTTACATAAGTATAATGCAGATTTTCCTGGAGAGAATTAGCTGGTCAGACTACTGAATTTTAAACAAAACAGAATTTATTTACATGATAATGGAACTAGACACAAAGAGTAGAAAATAGAGTACCGAAACTAATCCTATTCACACCCGACAGGTAATCCCAACTTAATGATGCTGTTCCAAAATACTTGCAACAATCCCAATAAACACCCCTTGGCATAAAAGGTACAAATGAAATGAAGCCATACAGGTTTGAAGTCAGAAGAGGAGAGAGAATAGAACAAAGAACAAAGAACAAAGAAAATTTACAGCCCAGGAACAGGCCCTTCGGCCCTCCAAGTCTGAGCCGATCCAAATCCACTGTCAAAACCTATCGTTTAATTCCTAAGCATCTGTATCCCTCTGCTCCTCACCTACTCATGCATCTGTCCAGACGCACCTTAAATGTACCTACTGTGTCTGCCTCTACCACCTCTACTGGCAACATGTTCCATGCACCTACCACCCTCTGTGTAAAATACTTTCTGCGTATATCCCCCTTAAACTTTTCACATCTCATCTTGAAAGTGTGACCTCTTGTTAGTGAATCCTTCACCCTGGAGGAAAAAAAACTAATCTCTATCTACACTGTCTATACTCTTCATGATTTTGTAGAACTCAATCAGGTCTCCCCTCAATCACCTTTTTTCTAATGAAATCAATCCTAACCTACTCAACCTCTCTTCATAGCTAGCACCTTCCATATCAGGCAACATCTTTGTAAACCTTCTCTGCACCCTCTCCAAAGCGTCCACATTCTTTTGGTAATTTGGTGACCAGAACTGTGCCCAGTATTCAAAATGCGGCCAAATCAATGTCTTGTACAGTTTTAATATGACCAGCCAGCTCTTCTACTCAATAACCCATCCGATGTAGGCAAGCATACCATATGCCTTCTTGACCACTCTATCCACCTGTGCAGCCACCTTCAGGGTACAATGGACCTGAACTCCCAGATCTCTCTGCTCATCAACCTTTCCAAGGCTCTTCTGTTTACAGTATAGTTCACTCTCAAAGTAGACTTCCCAAAATGCATCACCTCACATTTGCCCAGATTGAACCCCATTTGCTACTTCTCCACCCAACTCTCCAGTCAATTCCATCTATATTCTCCTGTATTCTTTGACAGTCCCCTATGCTTTCTGCTACTCCACCAATCTTCGTGTCATCTGCAAGCTTACTGATCAGACCAACAATTCCCTCTTCCAGATCACTTATGTATATTACACACAACAGTGGTCCCAGCACTGACCCCTGTGGAACACCACTGGTCACCTTTCTCCATTTCAAGAAACTGCCTTCAACTACAACTCTGTCTCCTGTTGCTCAGCCAGTTCTTTATTCCCCTAGCTAGAACACCCTGCACACCATGTGACATCACTTTCTCCATTAGTTTACCACGGGGAACCCTTTCAAACACCTTTCTAAAGTCCACGTATATGACATCTACAGCCCTTCCTTCATTTATCAACTTGGTCACTTCCTCAAAGAACTCTATTAATTTGGTAAGGCAGAATCTACCCCACACAAAGCCATGTTGCCTATCACTGATAAGCCTATTCTTTTCCAAATATAAGTAGATTTTATCTCTCAGTACCTACTCCTGCAACTTTCCCACCATTAATGTCAGGCTCACAGGTCTGTAGTTACCTGGAATATCCCTACTACCCTTCTTGTACAGGGGGACAACGTGAGCAACCCTCCAGTCCTCCAGCACTTCACCTGTGTTTACAGATGCTATAAAGATATTGATCAGGGCCCCAATTATTTCCCCTCTAGCCTCCCTCAGCAACCTGGGATAGATCCCATCTAGTCCTGGGGATTTGTCCACCTTAATATCCTTTAGCCGACCCAACACATCTCTCTTTATGTCAACGTGATCCAGAGTAAACAAACTTCTATCTCTAATCTCAGCATTCATCACCTCTCGTTCCTCGGTGAACACTGATGCAAAGTAATCATTGAGAATCTCACCCATTTTCTCAGGTTTGACACAAAACCTTCCTTCCTCATCCTTTAGTGGACCAACCCTTTCTCTAGTTATCCTCTTGCTTATTATATAAGAATAAAAGGCCTTGGGATTCTCCTTAATTCTGTTCATTATAATTATTTCATGATCCCTTTTAGCTTGCTTGATTCCTATTTTAAAATTGGTCTTGCTCTCCTGATATTCCTCCAAGGCCCATTCTGTTCTCAGCTGCCTGGACCTTATGTATGCTTCCCTTTTTCTTTTGGCTAGAGTCATGGAGTCATAGAGATGTACAACATGGAAACATACCCTTCGGTACAACCTGTCCATGCCAACCAGATATCCCAACCCAATCTAGTCCCACATGTCAGCACCCGGCCCATATCCCTCCAAACCCATCCAGATGCCTCTTAAATGGTGCAATTGTACCAGCCTTCACCACTTCCTCTGGCAGCTCATTCCATACATGTACCACCCTCTGTGTGTAAAAGTTGCCCCTTGTCTCTTTTATATTCTAACAGTGGCCTAACCAATGTCCTGTACAGCCGCATCATGACCTCCCAACTCCTGTACTCAATACACTGACTAATAAAGGAAAGCATACCAAACGCCTTCTTCACTATCCTGTCTACCTGCGACTCCACTTTCAAGGAGCTATGAACCTGCACTCCAAGGTCTCTTTGTTCAACAACACTCCCTAGGACCTTACCATTAAGTGTATAAGTCCTGCTAAGATTTGCTTTCCCAAAATGCAGCAACTCACATTTATTCTGAATTAAACTCCATCTGCCACTTCTCAGCCCATTGGCCCATCTGGTCAAGATCCTGTTATAATCTGAGGTAACCCTGTTTGCTGTCTGCTACACCTCCAATTTTGGTGTCATCTGCAAACCTATGAACTGTATCTCTTATTCTCGCATCCAAATCATATATGTGAATGACAAAAAGTAGAGGACCCAGCACCGATCCTTGTGGCACTCCACTGGTCACAGGCCTCCAGTCTGAAAAACAACCCACCACCACCACCCTCTGTCTTCTACCTTTGAGCCAGTTCTGTATCTAATCTCCTGTCATCCATGGTTCACGAATCTTGCCTTTCCTGTCCCTTCTTTTCAAAGGGACATGCCTATCCTGCACTACCTTCAACCTATCTTTGAAAGCCTTCCAGATATCAAATGTGGGCTTTCCTTCAAATAGCTGTGTCCAATCCACATTTCCCAGCTCCTGCTTAATTTTGATATAATTAGCCTTGGCCAATTTAGTACTTGTCCCTGAGGACTTCCCTCATCTTTGTCTATGAGTATTCTAAAACCTACAGAATTGTGGTCACTATTCCCAAAGAAATCCCCCACTGCAACTTCTACCACCTGGCCTGGCTCATTCCCCAACACCAGGTCCAATATGGCTCCTTCCCTTGTTGAACTATTGACATACTGCTCTAGAAAACTTTCCTGGATGCTCCTTACAAATTCTGCCTCATCCAGACCTCTGACACTCAGTGTATCCCAGTCAATGTTGGGAAAATTAAAATCTCCCATCACCATCACCCTGTTGCCTCTATATTTTTCCATAATCTGTTTACCTATTTGTTCTTCAACCTCATGCTCACCATTAGGAGGCCTGAAATACAGCCTAACCAATGTAACTGCACCCTTCTTATTTCTCAGCTCCACCCATAATGCCTCACTGCCCAAATCCTCCATACTTTCCTTCTTTAGCACAGCTGTGATATCATCCCTGACCAGCAATGCAACTTCTCCCTGTCCTGCCTGAAGCATCTATGTCCTGGAACATTTAGTTGCCAATCATGCCCTTCCTTCAACCAAGTTTTTGTGACCGCAATAACGTCATACTTCCAGGCACCAGTCCAAGCCCTAAGTTCATCTGCCTTACCCACTATACTCCTTGCATTAAAGTATATGCACTTCAGGCCACCAGTTCATCTGCTCTCTGCCTACTCTTCCCCTTGGTAATGCTAACTTCATGATCCTTACAGTCTCCAGTTTCCACCTCACTGTCTAGTAGTCTTCCCTTCTGGTTCCCAGCCCCCTGCCACATTAGTTTAAAACCTTCCCAACAGCAGTAGCAAAAACTCCCCCAAGGACATTAGTTCCAGTCTGGTTCAGGTGTAGATCGCCCAATTTGTAATGGTCTCACCTTCCCCAGAACCGGTCGCCATTTCCCACAAATCTGAACCCCTCCCTCCTACACTATCCCTCATGCACGTGTTCATCCTGCCTATTCTTTCATTTCTACGCTGGCTAGCACGTGGCACTGGTAGCAATCCCGAGATCACTACCTTTGAGGTCCTCCTCTGTAACTTCTCTCCTAGCTCCCTGAATTCTGCTTTTAGGACCTCATCTCATTTTTCACTTATATCATTGGTGCCTATATGCACCACGACAGCAAGACCAAGACAGCAGCTAAACTCAACTGACTAATCTAAACCAAGGCTAGCTATGTAGCTAGCTAGCCACTCCTCTTTGATTATACGTTTTTAAAGACTTGAAAGCCTTCTACCGGAGGCATTATCTGTTAGATGTAAACAAAATGAGCCCCAATAAACCATCCAAACCCAGTCTAGTTAGAGCCTGGCCAACTACTCCCTCTCCAGAAAAAAACTTAAGAGCCATGGTAACTTTGAGAAAGGACCAGCTTTGTCACAGTGGCTTGCCATAGCTATGTGACCCTGACCCCTGATGAAGGGCTTTTGCCTGAAACATCGATTTTCCTGCTCCTCGGATGCTGCCTGAACCTGCTGTGCTTTTCCAGCACCACTCTAATCTAGACTCTAACATAATTTGTTTACACTATTGACTGGGGCCAGCTGGCAAGAACTAGTGAGAGGAGGAGAGGTTCTGGGATTGAGAGACCCGTGAGGGCAAGGTTAATGGGGGTATGATTTTGAGTGGTGGGGGCATTCTCTAGTGGACAGAATAGTACCCAGTTGTCATCCCTCTTGCCTTCCATCAGCTGTTGGGCTACCTTTAGGACCTTGATAGGTCCAGGGTTGGATGGGGTCCAAGTTAAATGTTGTGACATTGACAGAGGACCAATTTCAAATTTGAGATTACACTCTTCACAAAGCAGATATGAGTTTTATTCATGAAGAGTCCATCCCTGGGATCTGTATCCAACAGTTCTCTCTGCACTTGCTGGCTTACTTTTGGTCATTTCCAGCATTTTCTGTTTCTGTTGTTCAGATGTTCAGCTTTTAAGTTTTAATCTTTTGCTTTTGAGTAGAGGATCTTTGTGCGCAGATTAGAGAACTCTTGGCTCTGAATGTTAGATTTGATCACCAAAAGTGAGTCAAAACATCATTACCTGCTTTTAAATGTTCTTGCAATATTATTGCATTGAAAATGTGGCCAAGATGAATTGTATCTGCATGAATTAAAAAAAAATAAATCATGCTTGCATTTTAAGAGACTTTATATATGGACTGCTGATTTTTTCCATGTGTTTTCAAGGAATTATTTGCGTCATCAAGTAAAAACTCTTTCAAACTCTTTGACTCAACAAAATATGGACAAAAGAACTTGATGTTCAAAGATTCAACAGAGAACCTCATACAGCTCCCAAATGGGATGGACTCTTTGCTATATCTCGGCAGTGAATATGCAAATGCTATACGGACTCTTCAAAATGGTAAGTGTTTGATGCAGATTAATATTAAACAGTGATTTCCTAGTACATGTGCCAGGATGTGGCTGCTGACTTCTTCTGCAAGTCAAGGGATTGGGGCAAGGTCCCATAATGTGATGAGGATGTCCATGCTTGAGATTTTGGGCAAGACTGTTGCACAGGGACCTCCTCAGGGCCATGAATGTAACTGTCTATCAGCATACACACACACACGTGCATGTACAATCAGATGGTGTGCATGAACTTGATTGTCTTTCAGACAACAAAAAGCAAATTAGGTTTAGGTTTAGATTTTTTTTATCTGGGACCTTCATTAGCAATTGCTATCAAACTGTATTTTTTGAACTGCGATCAAGCTTGGTTTAAGTACGGTGAAGAGAGCTCCAAGTATAGTTCCACAGCTGATGCCTCGGATCATGGAGAAAGCATTGTCTTCTGAAAGCAATATCACAACTGTAGCCCTGTGCATTACCTCCAACATCCATTGTTATATCACCATCAATGTGGTTGTGTGATTTTTAATCTTATCAGTGTAGTAGGTAGTGGTGGTGCAAAGGATGCCTGAATTTCTGTGGCAACATACCTGCATGTTGCAGTATAGAGCTATGGTAGTATGGTAGATCCAATGATCTTTCAATCACACAAACAACCAGGGATCTTTCCCTCTCTTAGTGCCTGCCATAGACATGTCTTGGAGGGATTTGTAGGTTTATATTCAGTCTGTTTAGCTACAGTACAGATATGATGCTTTGTGTAGCCTTCAAGTTCAGGGATGATACTTAAACCCAGAGCTTCTGGTTCAGAGGAAGAATGTCATGCACCATTATATCAGTGGCAGAAAAGTGACCATCAATAATTCTGGAGCTCAGCCCTATTAAGGTGAGTGGTGCGAACACTACAAAACATTTTGAATTGCATTTTTTAAAAAAAAACATATATAGGTACTTATTATGTTCCACATCACCTGATTTTTCCTGAGCCCGTCTATGTCTTATTGTTTTTGATGAAGACAAAATTGGGAAAGCAACGCTCTGCTCAATCCCAACAAGGATCCTTGGTGAGGAATCTATTAAGAAGACCTCAGTTGATTTTTCATCTGCCTGGTCCTGGGGCGTTCTTTACACTGAAATCTGCTATCCACAATAATAATGTTTTGTGCAATAGTGAATAAATAACTTAAGGCTTGACGTGATAAATGGAGAAGGGGTGGTGATGTTAGGGCTATGGTTCTTAAAGCTGTACCTCATTGGGATTTGTTGTGACTTAGGCCTATGTCCGCTATAACTTCACCAGTGAAGACTAATACCCATGATTAGTCAACAAATATTGTTGTAATTCTATCTTCTTATTGCTAGGTTGGTACTTGTTGAGGTCCCTGTTTTAGACCGTGAACCAGAGTGAGAGACAGAGATAGTAAATGGCCTTCATTTGTCCTGAAGCAACAGCATTGAGTGGAAATGGCTTGCTTATACCATACCATAACAGACAGCTCAGGAACCGGTTCACCAAACATCTCAGCCAGGCCCACAGGGGCCGACCACACCTCCCAGTCACCACCCATTTTAATTCCCCCTCCCACTCCCTTTCCAACATGTCCATCCTTGGCCTCCTCCATTGCTACAGTGAACCACACTGCATATTGGAGGAACAATGCCTCATCTTCTGACTGGGCAGCCTCCAGCCCAGTGGACTCAACATTGAGTTCTCCAATTTCAAATAGCCTCCCTTCTCATCCCCCCGACTCCATTCCCAGCTCCTCCCCCTCCCTTCCACTCATCGTCACCAACTGGACTCATTCTTCCCACCAACACCCTGCCCCTGCCACCCCCTTTATCTGCAGCTCCCCCCAAACCCACCCCCAGTCCTGAAGAAGGGTTACACCCTCGACTTCTCCACCTCCTGATGCTGCCTGGCTTGCTGTGTTCTTCCAGCCTCCTGCTTGTCTAGCTCAGTAACATGATCAACATTTTCAAGACACAGCTCTCAATACATTAAAAGATTTAACCTTTATAGGATGCAGTTATCTGTCTAATATTTACAGGTTGCAGTTAGCAGTTCATTGAAAAGTACTTGAAACTGACCCATTTGATAGGTACTTGAGAATTATCTGGTTGGTTAAGTGGTTCAAACCAAATGTAAGCACTCTCTGGTTACCTCCTGCTGTGCGCTTAAGGGCTTTTACTATGTTAAATGTCACACCCAGCTGCTCTCTTTAGTTCCCTTTTTATCACTATTGTTGCCACAGGAATGTTTGATTCTGATCTAATTAATTCTCCCCTTTGATTCTTTCCTATCCTTTGGGTTTCTGCTGAACCCCACAATACTGGAGGAGCTCATCGGACTTTGGAATTGTGAAATGTTCATAATGTTCATAAAGCTGCAATGTGAAATATAGACTCTTTTGCCCTGTATTCCTAGTTCCACAGTGACTTTACCCAATGCAGCGACTGCCAGACAATGATATTCCCAATTCCTTCATTGTATTATCGAATGCTGGAGATCCTAGTTTGTCAGTTTGTGCGCGTTATTAACAAATCATTTTGACAAGGACTCATAGATTGAACACCTGTTGCGGTCTTTCAATTATAATTTGCTAAAGGATTATAACAACCAATTCAAACACTTGTATTGCAGAAAGTGAGAGTCACTCGAATCCTTCAGAGATACACTGGTGTACCATTGGAGACCTTGAACAACAGAAGTGTAACACCTGGGGGGCAGTAAAATGTGTAATGGGCCTCAGTGCTGAAGACTGCATCAAAAAGATTATGGTAAATGACAGCAATGCTATACCCAATTTGTCTTAGGGAACTGATTGAATGTTCTGTTTGTAAAATTAACATTCTTCCATCATTTTGACCCTGAGTTTCAGTCCAACCCAAGTGAGTTAAATTTCATTTTGATTGCTAGAAGCTTAACTGAACCAGGTATATTACCAGCATGGCTAATGGAACAGGGCAGTAACTGGCTACTCTGTGACAACAACAGACTAAACTCTCGGGTCCTCAAAGTCTTGCCACCATTTATAGCTCAGACAAAAAGGTGATGGAACACTGAATGGGTCTTGTCACAATATGGGTCAAGGAATTCAATGCCATTCAAAATAAGCAGCTTATTTGACTGAGCCTCATATCACTGGAGTCAAAAATCACCCAGCTCTGCCAGAGGGGCAGCAGTAAGTACAGTACAGAGATACCACAGAAGAACGGTGACTCTGCTGAGGTCACTTTGACAGTAATTGTCCCACCCACAATTTGTACAGCTGAGCAGAAAAGCTGGTGACGCCATTGTCTCCCAGTCACACAGCATTGTATTTTGGATGGCTACTGCTATTCCTTCATTGTCGTTGGGCCAATATCTTAGAATTCTTCACCAAACACCATCACCATAAGGACTTTAAGTGTTTCAAGGAGAAAGCCATTTTGTCAGGCGCCACTAGGAATGGACACAAAAATGCAGCCTTGGCAGCATCGCTCCATTCCAAGAATAAAGTAACATGGGATAGGTTGACTTTACCATCGTTACACTGTTCATTTCAAGATACACTTTTCCTTTTAGCTTTGTTATTCTAAGAATGATTCCAAGTTCAAATTCACTAACTGCCTCCTCCCCTCTTCAACATCCACCTTCCAAAAATTAGCAACCTCTCATTCTTGCCTTCTTACTCACAAGCAAGCCCCATCATGCAATGCCTCCAGTTCCCAAAGATTCTTGAATCGGAACTTGATAAATTATCTTTATTTGTTACACAAAGATCTTATGGATGCTGACTGTCCCTGAAGCCTCCAGTTCATCATTATTTCAGAATAGCCTCAATAGCAACAAATAGCTTAAGGAAATCTGTAAACATCTTGGCCCATTGACCACGTCATGATCCTGAGCTAGATTCATAGTGGAGAGTGGAAGATTGTAGTCTTCCCACACTGAATGATTAACTTCAAGTTTGGAGAGAAGCCTTTGGATCTGTTCTACAGAAGAGGGGAAAGAGACAGAGAGAGAGATTCTAATTAAAATTTATGATTGCAGTTTGGAGATGCTGATGCAGCAAGTCTTGATGGCGGGGAGGTCTATACTGCAGGAAAGTGCGGTCTTGTCCCAGTCATGGCAGAGTATTATAATAAAAGTAAGTGTCTTTCATACGGTTTCAAACTGTTATAATTATTATGCGATTTTGGGGTTTAAACAGCATTTGGAAAGGATCCTTGTGTCAACATGACTGGGACCTGAGCTCAATTGGTCCATCTCAAGCTAACCCACTATGGAAAATTCATTGTATTTGACAAGGAGTAAATAATCTCATGTATGTTAAGGGGCAGTGAGGGGAAAATCTGTCTGTATTGCGTGCACTGTTGAACCTGGCTCTTGGAAATGAGGTTGGTCAAATTGATCAAATGTGAATGAGGGATTATTTAGGAAACAGTGATCATTGTATCGTAAGGTTTGGGAATAAGGTGGGAAATGTCAAAGAAAAGTAAAAAAACATGAATTGGTGGACACCTGACATCAACGGGTAAGGGTGGAGCGAGGCAAGATTGACTGGAATGAGTAGTGGGTGGGCAAAAGATCTGAACAGTGGGTTACCCTCAAAGAGCGGATAGTTCAGATAAAGTCAAGGAATACTGCCTGTAACGGGACAAGTAAATCCAGAGCTCCGTGGATGGCAAAGGAGACAGAAAGTAAGAAAAAGTGAAAGAGAGTGCCTCTGACAGGCGGCAGGTAGAAAATACAATTGAGAACTAAGCGGAATACAGAAGGGAGGTGACAAAATAAATAAGAGAAACAAAGAAAAATAATGAGAAAGCTGCCTACCAGAAGGGGAATCTCAAAATCTTCCAAAGGAGAATAAATCATAGAAGAGTGGTTAAAAAGAGGTGTAGGGTCAATTAGAGACCATAAAGAGGATTTACAAATGGAGATAATGGGCATGGCTGAATTGTCAAATGAACATTCCATCACCAAAGAAGGAGATACTACCTGGGGCATGATGATAGAAGAGAAATTTCTATCACAAGAAGGGTTCCAAATTGAAAAGAAAGAAGCAATAGATAGACTGTTGGTACTTAAAGTTGACAAGGCACTGGGACTGGTGGAGAAGCATCTGAGGATATTGACAGAAGAGTGGAGATTGCAGAGACATTGGTCAAACCTGATAGTTGAAAATGTGTTGCTGGAAAAGCGCAGCAGGTCAGGCAGCATCCAAGGAGCAGGAGAATCGACATTTCGGGCATGAGCCCTTCTTCAGGAAGGGCTGAAGGAAACCTGAGCGTGCCCAGCATAGGCAGAGCTGCTAGAAGGTTGAAAATTCCAAACATCATGCCCTTGTTCAAGAAAGAATGTAAGGATAAGATCCAGGAATTGTAGACCAATGAGTGTGATTCAGTGGTGGGAAACTTCTAGAAACAACAATTTGAGAATTAGTAGGCACATGGGAAAAGATATATGATAAGGAAAAGTCCACATGAATTTCTAAAGGGGAAATAGTGTTTAGGTAACCTGCTGGAGTTTTATTTTGGAAGAGTTATCAGCAAGATTGAATGAGGGAAAAGTTATTGATGAGGTGTACATGGATTCCCAGAAGGTGTTGGGTACAGTGCCACAAAACAGGTCTATGAGGAAAGTTATAGGTCATGACATAAAAAGGGATTTATACATATATTAATGATCTAGATTTAGCAAGGGACAATTTCAAAGTTTGCAGATGACACAAAACTCTAAAGACTTGTAACCTGTGAAGAGGACAGTGTAGAACTCCAAAAGGACATTGACAAGTCGGTGCAGCGGGCAAAAAGACAGCAGATGGAATTCAATGCAGAAAAGTGTGAACTTTTGCATTCTGATACGAAGAACATTGAAAGGCAATAGAAAACAGGGCATACAATTTTAAGGAAGAGGGTGAAGGGGAGCTTGCTGGAGCAGAGGGACCTGGGTGTATACATACACAGTTGGTTGAAAGTAGCAGGACAGGTGGAGAGAACAGTAAGTAAAGCAATAAAACATCTTTGGTTTTATTAATAGTGGTATACTGTGCAACTGTATGAAGGTGATGTTGAGACAAAAATTGAAATTGCTGGAGCGACTCAGCAGGTCTGAAGTAATGTTGAATTGCACAAAACACTTGTGAAACCTCAGCTGGAGGATTGTGTACAGTCCTGGGAGAAAATGTATGAAAAATGCAAATGCACTGGAGAGTTCAGAAGTGATCTACAAGAATGGTCCCAAAGATGTAGAACTTCAATGATGAGGATAAATTGAAGAAGTTGGGATTCATCTTCTTGAAGAGAAGGAGGCTAAGAGGAGACCCAAAAGAGGTTTCCAAAAACATGACAGGGATGGATAGAGTGGCAGAAAGTGATCCTGCTCATAAAGGTGTCAGGAACCAGATGACACACATTGAAAGCGATTTGCAAAAGGAGCAAATGTGATGTGAGAAAAAAAAACTACTTGTAAGTGTGATAAGGGCAGGTTCAATAAGGTATTTGAGATGGCATTATATAATTATTTGGATAGAAATAATGTGCAAGGATATGAAGGAAAGAAACCAGAAATTGGCAGAAGGTAGTGATGCTCAGTTGAACAGCTATTACAGCCATGATGGACTGAGTGGCCTCTTTCTGCACCTGCAGAAAATCTCTGATTCTGTCATTCTATGATGCATCGGCAACTTCAGTCTTGCTTCTTGAAATGATGGCATAATGCCCAATGAGACAGCTCCAGTCTCTCCTGATAGCATAGAATATTGTATCTGAACTTAGTCAGGAAATTCCACCTCCTACAGTATCTCTTGTACTTATTATTGCATTAGGGCTGAAAGGTTTGAACAATTATGTACTTTGCAGATCATTGAGGAATTCTAACTGAAATGCCAGAGGAAACATGAAGTGTCCTATAGCCTTCTGGGGAATAGCTCAACATCTCATTTTAATGCAGCTTCTGAATACCATAAAGACATAAAACTTATATGAAAGTCCAAACGTTTATCAAAATCAATATAATTCTAGAAGTGTAATGCTCAGGGACAATTCCCTGGAGAGATTTTCCTGGATCCAGTTGGATTTCCTAGAAGCAGCCATGTGCTTTGAGGTTCTTTGCCTGCCATTTCATGGACAACAGATGCAAAGATGTGATTGGTGTTTACAATTTTCTTTCCTTTCTTCTCGCAGCTAATCTTGAGCCATGCAAATCCACAGGCATGAATGACCAAATCAAGATACGTAAGTTTTCAAACCTACACTATTCTGTCAAGTCCTACTGACTTGGTATGATCACTATTGATGGGCTCTTCACTGTCCAAATAAATACAATATCAGCTGCTTAGCTGCCAGTGAGTTCCATACATTTCTTCATGCTGTTACCTGGCAAATTCCTGGTCCAGTCCATAAGGTATAACCATAAGACTATAACGTATTGGAGCAATTTGTCCATTTAGTACACTGAGTCTGCTTGCCATTTGATCATGGCTGATTTGTTTCTCAACCCTACTTTCCTGCTTTTGTGTGTAAAACACCATTTCCCAGATTGTTATGGACCAAAAGTTCCCTACACATTAGCCCTTGTATAGTGTTGCACGAACATTGGGATTTTGTTGAGACATAAGAACTAGTAGCAAGAGTAGGAAATTCAGCCCTTAGGGCCTGCTCTGTCATTTAATACAATCATGGCTGATCTCATCTTGGCCTCACCTCCACTTTCCTGCCCACTCTCCATAACCCTTCAACTCATTACTAATTAAAAATCTGTCTCTCTCCTCCATAAAGATACTCAATGTCCCAGCATCCTCCACACTGTGGGGTAGCGAATTCCACAGATTTACAATCTTTGAGAGTAGTAATTTCTCCTCATCTCTGTTTAAAATCTCCTATCCCTTATTCTAAAACTGTGATCTCTCATTCTAGATTGCCACATGTGAGGTAACGTCTGCTCTATGTCAATACTTTGTCCATCTCATAAACAGACGTCTGGATGTTTATTAATAACATTAACTACTGACAATGTTACACAATCTCAGCCTTACACATTGTCCAGGTTCTGTGCTTATTATTGTTACTGCAACTACAGAAACAGCAGCTGAGAACCAGTAACATATGCTGGAATATCACCTTGTGGTGGTCTTAAAGATAAACTACCTGTCTGGTCTACAGCATATGCAATAATGTAACGTCTCCTCTTTTACTTTAAAGAAAGAGAGCGCTTTTCCAAGGATGTATATTGACACATTATCTCTTCATAACGAAGAAAACATTCTGGATGTATAACATGACTAGATCTATTATTTATACAGTCAGTTCAGGAGACAGAAAGGAATAGGAAGAGATGGAGGGTGTCCCTACACTAAGTAGCAGTGCCACAACCTGATTGTGCAGAAAGAAGCATCTAACTCCTTGAGTACTGCACTGAGAAAATGCACAAAAAATTCCTGGCAATTTCTACTTATTTTAAAACTCACCTGCTTTTTAGAGTTAAAATCAGGCCGAAAGTATGTTCCAATTGTTATAACAGTCCCCAGGCAAGTATCCCCAATTTGTTACGATTCTGGATGGACCATCTCCAAACGGTTCTGCTCCCAAGGGAAAAGGGGTGAAGTAGTTCCCCTTCTTAATTCAACTCCTCTCTCAGTTTGTTACAGCAGGTTAACTTATAAAGGATCCTCTTTCACAATCCAAATTTGTTTATGTTTGCTAGGGAGCCAAACTGATCAGTCTTTCTTGAGTTAAAGAAAAGGTGAGATTAGTAGCTATTAAACACAATAAAATAAAATAAAATCAGTCTCTAGGTTCTGTGAACGATAGATGGTGGACTGTTGTGACCACTGAGTTGGACGATGATGGTAATGCTGACACTAGCCATGGAGCAGTTGATTAGCTGACAAGCTTCTGTTCTCTTGCCTTCTTGAGAGCAGCTTCACTGACTTGCCTGGCCTCCATTATTCAGAGTGAGAAAGAGTCCTTCATTACCCATGACACCAAAGTGTCTCAAGCTGTGACCTTACTGTAGGTCACTGTGGCATATCAACCCACTAACACACACAGACTAGTTGATGTAATTATTTTATTTTCAAGCCTTTTGTTTATATACTCCTGGAAAGGTAAGTACAAAGATGTCTGCACTTTGGGACACAGTACACAGGAGGTATCTTTCTGCTGTCAGGGATGGTGAGCTGTTCATTACTACAGTGACCACAGGAATTCACAGTCCAGTTTGTTTTAAATTGCATCTCTTCCCTTTGAAGGATAGCTGTTTGAAGTTCCTTTGGCACCTTCAGGTACAACATTCCAAGATTCCTCTCAAGACTAAGTGTGATTCACATAGGGTTTTGCCAAATAGCCACTACATTTACATCTGCAGCGATAGAGTTATGCTCATGATGAAATATTTGAGTGGAGTTTAAGCTGCCCCGTTGTTAACTTTTAGTTTCAGAACCCATTCGAACATAGCATCTGTGCTTGAACAATCTAAAACCAAGCCTATCCCTAGCTGCCTTACTGTCCTGAATACTGCTCTGCTCTAAATATGTATCCTCTTTTCCACTGAGAATATTACATTGTTTGTATTCTTTCACAGCCTCTTACTTTGCTGTGGCGGTTGTAAAGAATACTAGCCTGAACTGGGAGACACTGAAGGGGAAAAAGTCCTGTCACACAGCTGTTGGCCGGACTGCTGGCTGGAACATTCCGATGGGATACCTGATTTCAGAGAGGAAAATCAACGCTTGCGATGTTTTTAATTGTAAGTGTGATTCCTCATGTTTAAAAGCTAATAAATTTTCATGTTAAAGAGTAAAGTTAAAAGTAAACAGTTCTCTCTCCATGCAAATGGATGGCTCTGCCTCATGTGTTAGAAAAGGGCTCCAAGGTTTTGACCAGGTGACAATAAATGGATGGAAGCTTTAGGGAGCCAGGAGGAGAGTATTTTCGCCTCTGGCCTGGTCTTGTAGCCATTGTTTTTATTGGTGAGTCCAGCTATGTTTCTGGTCAAACCCAAGATTTTGATAGTGGGGGACTCAGTTATGGTAATGCAATTTGGATCACAAAGGATAGTGTCTAGATTGTCTCTTATTGGATGGTCATAGCCTGGAATTTGTGTGGCATTAATTGCTGCAGACTTGTGTGGCAAGTTACTTGCCACTTGTCAGCCTAAGCCTGGATGTTGTCCAGATCTTGTTACATTTAGACACGGGTTGCTTCAGCATCTGAGGAGTCACAAATGGTGCTGAGCATTTGTACAACCATCGGCGATCTTCCCCACTTCTAACTTAATGGTGGAGGGAAGTCAGTGATGGAGCAGCTGAAGATGGCTGGGCATAGGACACTACTCTGAGGAATTCCTGTAGAGATGTTCTGGAGCAGAGATGACTGACCTTTAACAACCACAACTATCCTTCTTGGTGCCAAGTATGACTACAATTAGCAGAGAGTTTTCTCCCATACCCATGATTCCAGTTTTACTAGTGCTCCTTGATAGCACACTCAGTCTAATGTGGCCTCAATGTCCAGGGCTGCCAGTCACACTCTGAAATTCAGCTCTTTTGTCTATTGTTGAACCAAGGCTGTAATGAAGTCAGGAGCTGAGTGGCCCTGGTGGAACCCAAACTGGGAGTCACTGAGCAGGTTATTGCTGAGCAGGTGCTGCTTGATAGCACTGGGTTGACCCCTGCCATCACTTTACTGATGATCGAGAGGAGACTAATGGGGCAGTAATTGGCCGGGGTGGATTTGTCCTGCTTTTTATGTACAGGACACACCTGGGCAATTTGCTACATTGCCAGATAGCTGCCAGTATTGTTGCTCTGCTGGGAGAGTTTGGCTAGGGGAGCAAAATGTTCTGCAGCACAACTCTTCAGTTTTTGCCCGGATGTTGTCACGGCCCATATCCTTTGCAGTATCCAATGCCTCCAACCATTTCTTAACATCACGTGAGTGAATCGAATCAAGGAAGTGTTGAATTGTCCACCTTCATTCATGACTGGATGTGGCATGACTCCAGAATTTAGATCTATTCCATTGGTTGTGAGATCACTTAGCTCTTCTTTTTCAGCTATGCCCGTTGCTGCTCCTGGCATGCCCTCCTGCATACTCCATTGAATCAAGGTTGATCCCTTGCTTGTAGGTAATGGTTGGGTGCGGAATATGCTGGACCATGAGGTTTGCAGATTCTGCTTAAGTACAATTCCCTGAGTAGGAGATCAATGGGAATGTTCATCAGGATCTAACATGACAATCTGATTGGTTTATAGTGGCAGTGATTGGCGTGGGCTATTGTTTTGTGCTGCAGCGCAATTGCGTGATATTACAGATCAATAATCAATGTTATAAACATTGACACATTTAGTGTCACAGGCCAAAAAAGAATTTAGAGATGAAGTTAACTCCTAATTAAATCTTTTTGAATTAAGCAACATATTTCAGTCAGAGCTGTGCCCCTGGAGCGAATGCTGCCCTGCACCCAAATCTGTGCTCTCTGTGTATTGGAAATGAAAGTCAAAATTCAACGGCACCAACAGACAAATGTGTGGCCAACAGCAATGAGAGGTACTACAGCTACAGCGGCGCCTTCAGGTAAGGAAACAAATCACATGTATACAGGTGCTTTTGTAACCCTCCAAAGAGCTTTCCAGCTGTGTTGTTTGAAGTGTGGTCATTGTGTTATTGCAGCCAATCTGTACTCAGTACTGTCCCACCAATAGCAATGAGATATGGACAGAATTAGCTGTTTCTGAGATTGACTGTGGAATAAATCTTGGCTGAGATGCCATAGCAAACTCTGCTTTTCTTCAAGAATGGGACTATAAGAGCAGGAGAAGGTCACTTAGCCCTGTGACACTATTCTGCCATACACTGAGATTTTGTCTCATCGATGACTAAATTTCAAAACCCTGCCATTGTTGCCCTATTTCCTTTTTCTGTTGAAAAGGCATCAACTTGAAAAGTTAAATGTTTCTGTCTCCACAGATGTTGCCTGACCTGCTCATTCTATTCGAAATTGAGATTTCACAACAACTGCAGTTTTCTTTAAACCTCAGTTATAGAAGTCCCTCAATCCTGGTTTAAAAATGATCGTTTGATCCAACATTAACTTGTACACCAGAAGATACCGTACATACTCGAGTAATAGTCAATTTTTTTGACTACTTTTTAAGGTTAAATTTACAGAGTCGACGATTACATGAATACTACTTTTGAGTGGCTGAAATTTATGCCTGTCAAAATTCATACCATATCATATCATTAGCAGAAGCCCAACTGATCACTAAATGAATGAAGGGAAAAAAGAATGATTGATGGTAATACTGAAAACCCAGAGCGGAACTCAACAGCCAGTGGACTGGAAGACCGGGAGTGGCGTGGAATGACTGGCAGACTGAAAGATTGGAGTGGGACGTGATCGCAGCACACTGACTCAAATGTTGATCTGGTAGCTGCGAAGAACTAGAGTTGACTTTTACGTGAGATATATGGAAAATTCCAGATTATTTGGCCAAAAATAGGGGTCGACCTTTACATGAGATGGACTATTACTCGAGTATATACTGTAAATGTTTTGAACAGAGTCCAATACCACACTTTTAGTGAGAGCTTTGTTTCAGTTAATGGCATTCCATAAAATCACACCCATTTTATCTACATCAAAGGGTTCAGAGATGTTATTATGCACCATATTGAACTCAGGCCTCCTGGCTCAGAGATAAGGTTATTACCACTGTGCTGCTAGAGGTCGCCACCCACCCCATCACACCAAGTATTTTCACATATTCAGAAGTGCTGTTATACACCCCATCACGAAATCACCCACGGTATATTTTAAACTACTCACCACCACCTGTTCTTCAGTTAGTTTGTTTACTTGCAAAGCCTATTAAGGACAATGCAGACCATTGAGGGTGAGGGAGATGTAGGGAGCAGGGCTAAATCAAGATGGAGTTGGAAGGGGACATGCCCCCTGAGCTGCCCACCTCTCCCTAAAGGCATCGAGTGTATCAGTGGACACTGCATGCTCCCTCTCCAACTTCACCCAACACGAACATAGCTGCTGAAGAGGGGCAGTCAACTGCTATGAACCCCATGGATTATTAACTCCCCACATTAGCTGCAATCAATTAGCCCTTAATTAATATGCTTGATCCCCAATTCCATTAGGGTCTCAAACATTTTTTCCAAATCACATGAAGTGATATCGCATTAAATATCATTTGTGGAAGAGAGTACAAAACCACAACCCCTCTTTGCATTGATTATTTATGCTTGCAGAGAAAGTGAGGACTGCAGATGCTGTACATCGGAATCAAAAAGTATGGTGCTGGAAACGCACAGCTGGTCAGGCAGCATCCAAGGCCCAGGAGAGTCAATGTTTTGAGCATAAGCTCTTCACCCCATTCCAGATGAAGAACTTATGCTCGTGATGTCGACTCTCCTGCTCCTTGGATGCTGCCTGACCAGTTGTGCTTCTCCAGCACCACACGTTTTGACTCATTTACGCCTGCCATTACTGGGAATAAGAAGAGTCCTTGATTGAATGTCATCTTTGAACAACAACACCTCTGACAGTGCTGAACTCCTTTGGGACTGAAGCAACAACCTGGTTTTTGTGCCCAGACTTCCAGAACTCACAACCTTCAACTCAGCGATATGGGTGCAAAAGGATGACTTGTTAGTTATTAATTTGGAGTGAGCTGCCAAATACTATGGTGGAACAAAGACAAAAGCAGATCATAGTGGATGCATAGGCAGTAGAACTTTAGCACACAGCTGAATGCTGGCTTGGTGAAAAAGCTTAGTACAATGTAGAGGGAAAGCAATCTGATAGATAAGTGCCTGCTGCTGGAAAACGTGGATGTGATTAAGGTTATTGATAGGACTCAACTTGGACATAATATTTAGCAGGATCAAACTGCCTGCTGCCATTACAGAGAGGAATTTTAACCAAGCTTTCTGCTGAGGAAACTGATGGGATCGGGTGCAATGTAAGTTTGCCAAACCAAACAGTGTTGTTCTCCATTGAAGCCAACATGGAACATTGGATGAGTATATGTGTTTCTTACCTGGTGAGCTAGGGTAAACTTGCCCACTCACTGTCTAATTATATTTTATGAAGGGCCACACAGGTGGGATACCAGAGGGCTGCATTGTATGAATTGGAGTCAGCCTGTATTAAAGAGGAAGAGTGAAAATTGGGGAAGGGAAGCATTGAATGCAGTCTCCTTGAAATTCTGATATCTGAATAAGTTCATCCCAATCTCCTCCAGGTGCCTTGTGGAAGTAGGTGATGTTGCATTTGTTAAACATACCACGGTGTCGGAGAACACTGACGGTACGTAATATTCTTGGAAACTTTTCATTGTTCGTGAGTGAGTGAGTGAGTGAATTAAATGGATCTCACACATGCTCGTGGCTTAAGGTGTCATAACAGATTTCACCTGCAGCATGAATGCCTGACAGAGTTTAATCAAACAATTGTGGTTTGGAGACTGAGAGACAGAGAAATTGAAAGGCTGAAAGTGAATACATGCCAAGGCTAACAATTAATATGAAAGAAAATAATTGGGGCATTTAGAAGTATTCAAAAGGTAAAAGAATCATTATAGGGTATCATCCTTCCTGAATAAATGAGGGAGATTAGTTATGAAGAACAAAGACATAAAGGAGACAAAACATTTCTACAATTTTAATAGTGGCAAGAATGCAGGAGGATAGCAAACAATCATTGATAGTTCACTGTATAAAATTATTGGCTCTGAAATAATGAACAGAAATAAGTTAGATAAGTAACTGGCTAGCACGTACCCTTGATGGCAGAAGGAAGTTAGAGATGTGATGACTTGTACCTTCACCCTTGGATCATTTGATCAGGATTCAGTGCCCAGGAACACCATGCAGATAATGAAGGGTACAGCTCCCTCCTGTAATTCAGTGAGGATTTAGAACTGCATGCCCAACTAACAACATCAATATTTTATTCAGTTGTGTTTATCAGATTTAATAATATTTCCTGGAAGAATGGGCCAATTAGATAGGAAATTGGAATGCGGTATATGTAAGACATTTGCATTTCCCCAAAATCTTTGAAATCTCTCACAAAGGGCTTGATAGGAAAATTCAGGAGATGGTGTTAGTGGGTAACTATTGGAATTCTTTTCACTTGTAGGTAATGGAAAGCTTAACTGGAATCAGAATCTGAAATCTTCAGATTATCACCTCTTGTGCAAAGATGGTACTACAGCCCCAATTGATCAGTTTATGAACTGCCATTTGGCTGATGCCCCATCACATGCTGTTATGACCCGATCAGATAAGAGAGCAAAAGTTCTCCAACTGTTGAAGAATGAGCAGGTGAGTATTTTATTGGTCAGTTTTAGGAAATGCTGATGGGATTTTGAGAAAAACAACAGACATAAAAACAGACTGGAAAGCTTCAATGGTTGCATAAAAAAGAAATGTTTGATTAAAATTAACGTGGCTTCATTACAATTAGAGTCAGGAGAATTTATAATGGGAAACAGAGAAATGGCAGAGAAGTTAAATGGTTGCTTTATGTCTGTTTTCACCAAGAATAACACAAGAAAGCTCCAGAATTAGAAATCAAAGTGGCTAGGGTGAATGGGGTGTTGATGGAAATTAGTGTTTGTAAGAAGTGGTGAAATGAATAGGGCTGAATGTAGATACTATCCCTGGATCTGATGGTCTTCATCCCAGAGTGTTGAAAGAGGTAGCTGTAGAGTTAGTCAATGGATTAGTGATTACCTTCCTAAAGTCTATAGGTACGGAATGATTTCAGTGAATTGGAATGGAACATATGTTCTGCACCCCAAGCTATTTAAGAATGGAACAAGAGTGAAAGCAGAGAACTACAGATAAATACACACTTGGAAGATAATGATCTAACTGGAGATAGGAGGTGTGGATTTGTGAATGGGAAATTGTGTTTGACTAGCTTGTTTGAACATGTTGCTAACAAAATTGATAAAGAAGAGATGGTGGTTGTGGCATACTTAGACTTTCAGAAGGCTTTTGATAAAGTTCCCCACAGAAGTCTAGATAGAGAAATTAAAGATAAATTTGGAGTTGCCATAATCCCAAAGGAACATAGGCCACCTTTCTCATTGGAGAGAGAAGTGATTGCTGGTGGTTTAATCCAAGCTTCATCACAATAGAAAAATTAAAGCATACAGTAAAGGAGATAATGTTTTGGCATAGGTTAATGACTGGTGAACAGACAGAAAACAGGACAGGAACAAATGGGACATTCTCAAATTAACAAGTTGTGATTTGTGAGATGGTGTAAATACCCATAACACAAATGTGATTTGCAGTTGGGAACTGAACGTAATATTTCCCAATTTGCTGATGCTACAAAGTGGTGTGATGAAAATATTAAGCAACTTCAGGAGGATTTGGACAGACTTAATGAATGGTTAAGGTCATGGCAGATGGAATATAATGTGGAAACATCTGAAGTTATCCATTTTGGTTAGTGAAACCAATATGCAGAATATTTATTAGATGGCAAGAGACTGGAAAGTGTAGATCTACAAAAGAATGCAGGCATCCTTGTCAATAAGTCACTAAAGGCTAACGGGCAGGTACAGCAAGCGATCAGGAAGACTAATGGAATGTTAGTCTTTATTGCAAGAGGATTTGAATACAGGAGTAGAGAAGTTTTGCTTCAATCATTGTAGAGGTTGGTTAAACTGCATGTACAGTACTGTATGGAGTTTTGGTCTCCTTTTCTCAGAAAAGACTCTTTACATAGTGGGGAGAGCAATAAAAGGTTTATCGGACTTATTCCCAAGATGGCAGGACTGGTCTATGAAGAGGTAAAAACAATGACTGCAGATGCCGAAAACCAGATTCTGGATCAGTGGTGCTGGAAGAGCACAGCAATTCAGGTAGCATCCGACGAGCAGCAAAAAAAAAAAATCGACGTTTCGGGCAAAAGCCCTTCATCAGGAATAAAGGCAGAGAGCCTGAAGCGTGGAGAGATAAGCTAGAGGAGGGTGGGGGTGGGGAGAAAGTAGCATAGAGTACAGTAGGTGAGTGGGGGAGGAGAAGAGCTTCAGGGCAGAGGAAATGACCTGGGAGTTGCAGTGGGCAAACTAGGCCCCTATTCACTAGAGTATCGATGAATGACAGATCTTATTGAAATGTAAGAAGTACTGAAAGGAACAGTCAGGGTACATGCAGGTAAGATATTTCCCCTGGTTAAAGCATCTAGAACTCTAATAACTGCACAAAATGTCACCAAATCACCTTTGTTTACTGGTAAACATACCTTGGCCCATTCAGAGCCACCACCCCACCAAAAACTGAGGTGGTTCAAAATCTCCTGGCTATATATATTTTTCTTTCTTTGTAGTGCTTATTTCTCCCCAGCAGCCATATCATGTGCATGTAGGTGTAGGACATAGTGAAGAAACATCATGTGCTGAAAGCTTCATTTTTATTTCACTACCAGGTAGAAAAAAAAACACTTGAGTGGCCAGTGGCAAGCAATGCCCTTCTCATCACAGGAGCAATGCCTATGTGAAAACATACATGAAGGGGAGGATAGGCATTAAGTCAAAAAAGTTAAATTGAAGGGGGAAATAAGGCACCCACAGTCCCAACCTGTCCCTAAATACCTCTAGGGCGTTAGTGGACACCACATGCTCCTTCTCCAGGGAGGCCCAGATGTAACCACAGAAGAGGGGCAGGTAGTCAGCCGTAACGACCTCCTCTACAGCCTGCTACCTTTCCTATTTTATTTTGTTTAACAGTATAGTTTACAAACTAACATTAACAGCCATATACAGAGAAACAGCAATTTACAAGGAAGAGGAGCAGTAAAAGCCAGATCCCAAACCAACAAACAGAGTCCCTTCTGGTACAGAGTTCATTACCATAAACAGTTCTTTTCCAAGTGTAGAGTCCATTCCCAGGAGTGGAGTCCACTCTAGTATACAAAGTGTATGGTAAGAAATGAAGTCCATTTCAAACTGCAGAGTCCACTGTCAAAAACAGAGTCCACAACCAAGGGCAAAGTCCACTCCTGAAGGCATCAAGTGTACACAGGTGCTCAGTCTCCCTAGAGTCCCAGACCACCCATAGAGAACTAGGCCCATTTACAGAAACACAGTACATTGTAAAGGTGTAGTTAACTCACAGGGGTTTAGTCTACTCCCAAACTCCAGGATGCAGTATCTCCCAACACACACATGTTCAGTCTTTACAAATGCCTAATCCACCAAAGAGCCAGGCCTACCCATAGAAACAGCTAAACTGGAAAGGTGCATTTTCTCACAGGGGCTCAGTCCAAACACCAAGAAAGTAAAAACACATTCCAAAGAAAGAAAACCAGAGTACAAGAGCTAAACCCTGCCAAAAAAGTGAAAAGACTAACACACAGGCTGTCACCAGTCAGTGAAACAACAGTTCCCCAATGAGAACAAACTTACACCTGAAACACATTGACTGTGGAAATCAACCAGTTTAGAAATTAGTCCTCAATTAAAAAAAATGCCAGTTGACAAATTGGCTGTGTAGATCATCCAGTTCAGGAATCAGGTTTCCCCCAAAAAACACAGAGCAACATACACTGGCTGTGGCAGGGAACTCTAACCTCCTGGTTGTATTTTCTTTTCCCTTTAGACCAACATTTCATCACTGAGGCACCCATTTATTTAGTTGTGCACTGTAAACTGGCTATGACCAGCCAGCTCAGAGTCAGTCCCCTACCTCCTGGTTATATCAGTCAGCTGGGGCTTTCCTGATTATCCCAGGTTAACAACCCCAATCAAGGACATTATAGTCAACAGGATCCAGCTGGTCCAATCACTACAAGAACAAAGCAGCATAATTTAAACATAAGGGAGACATTAATTATGTCCCATGTGAGGAGAAATATTATCGCTCAGAGGATTGTAAACCAATGGAATTCTCTACAAAGAGGGCTTAGTCTTTGCGTATGTTTAAGGTGGAGGTTGATAAATTTCTGCTAAGCAATGAAGTACAGTTTTATGGGGAATGGAGTGATTAAAAGACATCAAATGATTCATTGAATGTGACTCCTGTCCCATAGAAGTGTGGTCACTTCTGAACAAATATTTTATTTCAAGGTGGATGATAAATGTTGTCAGAAATAGCCACACACCATGAAAGATTAAGAAGAAACCACCAGCCTTGTTGGTTTTCCCATTTTACAAGAGAGATTTATTAAAGACAGAGAGGTGTTGCTGACAGATCAAAAAAAATTCAGGCTGAGATGCTCTAAGTGTATCAGTGTGTATTAGTCATAAGTCAATGTCAGCATTGTTATTGAAAAAATTGGAGCTATTTAAAACTGAGATTGATAAATTTTTAATTCACAGCAGTGAAATGATTTGGAGTACAGACAGATTGAGGTACAGATCTGCTATGATATGGTTTTAAGGTGCAGCAAGCTTGAAGAGCTAAACAATGTTTTCCTAGTGGCAGATTCACATTCCAGACAATTGCAATGTGTTTACGGTCACCATCATTAACAGGTTTGCTTCAAATTCTAGTTGAAACATGGTCGTGGTGGATCTGAGGAAAACAACTTCTCCATGTTTGATTCAACAAAGTTTTCTGGGAAGGATCTCCTATTTAAAGACTCCACTCAATGCCTCATTGAAGTCCCAGATGGTGATTACAAAACGTACCTGGGTGACAGTTACATCAGTATAATGGAAGGACTCCAGTCCTGTGAACCCCTTGGTAATTATTATTGAGTTATAGACTTCACTAAACATGGCTTCTTTACTTCAGAATGTTGGACTTTTACTGGGAATGTAAAGCACGGATGAATGGGTTCAGAATAAATTTTTTCAGGCGATGCTATACTATGGGAGAATTAATAAGGAAGCTTGCCTGCACTATTTAATGTAGGCTGCTTTCCATCAATCTTTGAGCTGAACTGGAATAGCAACAGAAGTAAGATCACAGTTGAACATTTCTGTTTGTGATGTGGTTCATTCAATTGTCAGTGGCCCAATCTATATTCATGGATATTGAGGGTAAGGGGCCCACTTACTTAGATCCCAGGATCTTTGGAGCTTCATTTAATGCAGCCTTTCATATTTAAAAAAACACACAACACCAGGTTATAGTCCAACAGGTTTATTTGGAAGCACTAGCTTTTGTAGCGCTGTTCCTTTATCCTTCCTAGATAAAGGAACAGCACTCCGAAAGCTAGTGCTTCCAAATAAACCTGTTGATTTATAACCTGGCATTGTGTGGTTTTTACTTTGTCCAGCCCAGTCCAACACCCGCACCTCCGCTCATGCCTTTCAGAGCATTATAGATCTGAATAGCTGAGATCTGGAAATGTAGGATAGTTCAGTCATCTGACATCGTTGGATATTGGAGTTCAGCCAGGCATCGCAGTCTTCAGCAGAAAGACCACACATTGTAAAGGTGTACAAATTCTATGTTGATTTTGATGAGGTTACTAGATATTTTTCTGTCAGAACTCGAATTACTGCTCCAGTTGTGAAGTTTCCAAACTTGTCCTTTTTGTGCAGTTATCACATTATTCTCTAGTCTCCTGAACCAGAATCTGGCTCTTGCCTCATTGAGTTGACGTTGGCCAACATCTCTTGTGTTCAAAGCCCAGTCTTGATTGTGCTTCCAAAAGAGAAAATGCTGGAAAATCTCAGCAGGTCTGGCAGCATCTGTAAGGAGAGAAAAGAGCTGGTGTTTCGAATCTAACTGACCCTTTGTCAAAGGGCTTTGACAAAGGGTCAGTTAGACTTGAAACGTCAGCTCTTTTCTCTCCTTACAGATGCTGCCAGACCTCCTGAGACTTTCCAGCACTTTCTCTTTTGGTTTTTACTTGATTGTGCTTTCTTGGCTGCTCCAACCTTTCAGCTTTGCAGATGTGGACAACATGTTAGCTGTAGTGATGCTCAACAAATTCCCAAAGAAAGAAAGTTATGATTGCAACACAGATCTTCCTTGATTGAAAACAGTTTTTAATAACATAACCTCTATAACTCTATTGGATAAAACATACAAAAAATGGGACTAGTTTAAATTGTGAAAACTGGACAGCATGGAAAAGTTGGGCTGAAGGGCCTGTTTTCATGCTATCGACCTCTATATCTGTAATTTACCAGTTCATTAATCATCCATGGGGGAAAATAAGGAGGAAATTGGATTATGCGTTACTTTAAACCTTAATGCCAGAAGTGTCCAAATCTGCCCTGTACTAATGGGGTGAATTACAGGGTCACAGACTCAAGCTCATTCGTAATGGCTTAGATCTCAGTAAAAGCATGTTCTATTTACAAAATAGCATCAGAGGTTGTGATTCAGTTGGTTGGGAAATCATAAAATGTTGACTGCTGATTTTTGAACTGTTGCTCGAATTCTGGGGCTGAGTGGTGTTGGAACAATGCAAAATTGTGATTTCAAACCAGGCAATACTTAACCCAGACAGTCTTGGTGGACAATGTACTTACTGGGTTGGGATGGTATCAAAGATATATTTTGTGACTAACTTATGCTAGAAAGGTGACACTGGGTGTTTGAAATGTAATTGCTATGTTTCTCACTCATAATCTCCTTCACCTATAAGAACACAAGAGAAACTACATAAACATAAGCGCTCCATTGCTACAGGGGGCATTTACAGTGAGGACCTTTACAGCAACATTCTAAGCATCTGTTCTTCCCTATTTCAGAGCTTCTGGAAGCTTGTTCCTTTAAAACCTGCTGAAGCCCATAGTGATGACTTTGGGAGGACTTTCCAACGATGACCAGGAATTTCTTCATTCTTTCCATTGATGCCTGTCCAACTGCAATGATGTTCATGTAATGCTTGCTTGAATAGTCTTCTGTATGTAACAGATTTGCTATAGATAATGATGAGCTACGCTGCTATTGAAAACATAGTTGATTCTAACCCTATAACACAAAATAAAATATCCATGGTAATAATTCAGACTTTCTCGGCTATTTTTATACAGCAACTTTACTTTGACTTGATCATTAATTCACCAATGATACATTTATTTCATTTTTACATAATTCCTTCCAGTTAGATTTCTTACTCCTGCCAACTCACAACTCCAAGAGGTTAGGGCAATTGCATTTCTTATTTTAGTTTGCTTCTTATTTTGAGTAATCCATCACCAAGCACTACGTTCTAAGTCCTGATTACTCTTTTCCAAGTCATTGGGAGAATGGCAGAAACTTGCTCTCCTTAGAGGAGGGAAGATTATGGGGAGATTTAATCGAGATATTCAAATGAAAAGGTGTCTACACAGAGATAAATAGGTAAAATAGCAGCACTTCCATTTGATGGAAGGGTCTGGAAATAGAGAGCATTAATTTAAGGTCTAATAGTGACACAAAGAAGATTTATTTCATGCAGTGAATTGTTACAATCTGGAAAGGATGAGTTGTGAGTTGAATGAAGGCAAATTCAGTAAGGGTTTTCAGACAGGAGTAGATAAGTGCTTGAAAAGAAAACAATAAAAAGGCTACAGGGAAAAGGTGGGTGAGTGAACCTGCTGTTGCAGAGTGGGTGCAGAGTCAACAAGGCAAATGATCTTCTGAGCTCTAATCATTCCATGAAAACAAGACCCTCCCTGCTCTTGCCTCATGTAGCTTACTGACCTACCAGAGGGTGAATGCTAACTCTTCCGCCTTTCTTCGAAAAATAACTCAACTGGCTAAGGAAAATGAAAGACAGATTAGAATTGATAGAATGGAAGGTCATAGCAAGCAAAGACAGAGATGGAGAAACTAGGAGAATGGAATAGAATCCTTACTGGGGGTGCAGGTGTAGAGATTAGCCAACATAGCTGTCGGGATTGGTGGGCTGATTGAGAAACCCAGCCGGTTAGCAGAATCTGTGGAGGGAAACACAGTTCATGTCTGAATCTATTGACTTTTAGAGCTGACTCTGTTTACTCTGCACAGTTGCTGCCAGACCCTCTGAGTTTCTCCAGAACTTTCTGTTTTCTTCAGTATTCATGTATTTTGATTTTATTTTGGCCTGTAGTGTGTATTTGGTAATAACCTTCTCAGAAATCCAGACAGAGGGGTCAAGGAAAGGAAGAGTTGGACATGGGGAGTAAGAAAATACCTTAATTGAGATTTTAGGCACTGCAACCCAGATCCTAGCCACTCATAACCTGAACAAAATTCTCATTTCACCGTTGCTTCATTTGACAATTACCCTAAATCTATGCCCTCTGGTTCTTAGACCTTTCACCAATGGGAAATTTCTCCTATACACTCTGTCCAGACCCCTCTCAATTTTACATTTCACCAACAAGCCTTTAGTCCTTCTGTTTCCCAGGAAGAACAGTTCCAACTGCTGAAGAAAACTTTATTTCCTCATCCACTTTGGTGGATCCTTTGCTTTCTTTAATGCCCTCACATTAACAGCACCAATACAATTGCCATCCTTGCACTTCTAAAGGTGAGTCTTTTTTTGTTTTAGAATCCGTACAGTGTGCAAACAAGCCCATCAGCCCAACAAGTCCACATGACCCTCTGAAGACTAACCCACCCAGACCCATTTCCCCCTACCCTATATTTACCCCGACTGATACACCTAACTTACCCATCCCTAAATATAATGAGCAATTTAACATGGCCAATTCACAAAACCTGCACATCTTTGGAATGTGGGAGGAAACCCACACAGACACAGGGTTGGGGGAATATGCAAACTCCACACAGACAGTCGCCAAAGGCTGAAATTGAACTCAGACCCTGGTGCTGTGAGGCAGCAGTACTAACCATTGAGCCACCATGCGACTCCACTAAATTAGGTAACTGGAAAGACTTATATGAGAGATGATTGTCCATAATGCAAAAAATTGAGGGTTTTAGACAAAGGGCAACCAAACATTTACACGTGACGATGCAAGAAGCTGAAGCCTTGGAAATATTGCACATTAATTCAGCTCAGGAAGTAAGGGGTGGTAACGTTGGAGCTCCTGGCACTGAGGTAGATCCCTTCTGAATTGACCATAAAATCTTAGATTGGTTGGACAGCAAAAGAAGGCCATTCAGTCTGCAGTGTCCATGGCAGCCCTCTGTAAGTGCCCCTCAAATAGTCTTATTCACCCAACTTTTTCTCTGAGCCCTGCAACGTTTTTATCTTCAGACGTTAATGTAGCACCCTTTTGAAAGGCGTGATTGAGTCTGCCTCCTCCACACTCTCAGACAGTGAATTCAAAATCCTAAAGTCACTTGTTGTTCAAAAGGTGATTACTTCTGTCATCTTTGTTGCATACGAAAATATGATTAGGAACAAACTAGGTCATTCAACCCTCGATTCTGGATTAGTGGTGCTGGAAGAGCACAGCAGTTCAGACAACATCCAAGGAGCAGCGAAATCGACATTTCGGGCAAAAGCCCTTCATCAGGAATAAAGGCAGAGCCTGAAGCGTGGAGAGATAAGCTAGAGGCGAAAATATGATTAGGAACAAACTAGGTCATTCAACCCTCGATTCTGGATTAGTGGTGCTGGAAGAGCACAGCAGTTCAGACAACATCCAAGGAGCAGCGAAATCGACATTTCGGGCAAAAGCCCTTCATCAGGAATAAAGGCAGAGCCTGAAGCGTGGAGAGATAAGCTAGAGGGGGGTGGGGGTGGGGAGAAAGTAGCATAGAGTACAATAGGTGAGTGGGGGAAGGGATGAAGGCGATAGGTCAGGGAGGAGAGGGTGGAGTGGATAGGTGGAAAAGGAGATAGGCAGGTAGGACAAGTCTGGACAAGTCATGGGGACAGTGCTGAGCTGGAAGTTTGGAACTA
>NC_057722.1:10668478-10675279 GCF_004010195.1 Chiloscyllium plagiosum | reverse complement strand
CCCTCCTCCAGCTTATCTCTCCATGCTTCAGGCTCACTGCCTTTATTCCTGATGAAGGGCTTTTGCCCGAAACATCGATTTCGCTGCTCCTTGGATGCTGCCTGAACTGCTGTGCTCTTCCAGCACCACTAATCCAGAATCTGGTTTCCAGCATCTGCAGTCATTGCTTTTACCTCATTCAACCCTCGAGTCTGTTTCCCCATTCAATAAGATCATGACTGACTTGGCTGAGGCTCCAAGGTCACATTGCCCTGATAACCATTGACTCTTTTGTCACCTATGTTAAATCTTTGCTTTCTGGTTCTCTCTGTACAGCTTCTCTCTGTCTACTCTGACTAGATCCCTCATAATTTAATATCACTAGCAAATCTTCTTTCAACTTTCTCCAAGAAGAGACCCAGATTCTCTTTGCTGATAGAAGTTGGTGTAATGGAGACAACTTCAAGCCATATATCTTTGAGAGGGGTAAGGGAATGGAGACAATAATCTGTAGATGATTATTTTTACCTGTGAAGAAGGAGTGGCCATTCAAGCATTACAAGAAGGCCCAGTGATAATAGCGAATGGGAGCCTCTGAACACACTAGATATTTCCCAGATTGCCCCATGCACTCCTAGCACTCAACACTGGAAGAGACACATAGAGTTAGCAAGTTAGTTTAGATAAAGAGTCGTCATTGAGTCAGTCATTCGATGCAATAATGCCAGAGGATGTGAGAGGGAAAGAAGTATCTTGCCATTCCTAAGTAGAGATCCAGGAGCTATGATATTCTGTAGCAAAAACACAGCAATAGTGAAGCCTTGGTTCAGTTGTATCAGAAATTGGTTAGATTGCACCTGGAGTATTGGGTGCAGTTTTGGTCTCTTTACCTCAGGAAAGACATTATTGCCATAGAGGAAGTACAGGAAGGCTCACTCAACTTGTTCTCGGGATGGCGGGACTGCCCTATGAAGAAAGACTGGGAAAACTGGGACTGTGTTCTCTAGAGTTCAAAGAATGAGAGGTGATCTTGTTAAAAGTTAAAACAGTACTTAGACACATTGAAAGGATAGATGTAGATAAGATGTTTATTCTGGAGAGGGATCTAGAACCAAGGGGCACAATTTAAACATAAAAAGATCTGCCAACAAGATGATGAGATTTTGTTTTTACTCAGAGGGTCGGGAACTTTTGATAACTCGACCATAAAGGGCTATGGAAGTTTAACCTTTGAGCATGTTTAGGGTTGAGATTGATTGATAGATTTCTGATTCCCAGTGGTGTATAGGATTATGAGGAGGGGGCGGGTAAAAGCCATTGAAGGGTTCAGTTGGCCATAATCCTTCTGAATGTATAGCAGGCTCAATGGGCTGAATGGCCAATTCCTGTTCCTATGTTCCCGAGAGTGAAATAGGCAGATGTTTAATCAGCAAGAGAAAAAGTAGAAAGTGGAGTTGAGGACTTTATCAAACTATCCACAATTCCATTGACTTTCAGGAATGCAAATTATTCCATTAAGTTTGCTCACCCTTAGCTCAGTGAGGGCCTCTACCTTGGTGCTAATTCCAAAGGAATTACAAGTACTAGAAATTCCAGTTAGCAGTGACTCAAGTTCCAAAGAGTTTGGATTGCGCCATTGAATCCTGGGATGACCTGTGATCATAAATTCATAGGGTGCGATAAGTGTGAGGAAGCCTGATGAAGATTCAGAAAGGCCATATAGTCCTAGGTCTTCATGCTCATGATGTTTCTGAAGATATGAATGACAGAAATCCAACATTGCTAGCTGTCTACCTACTCCAGGTCCTACTGAAAAAACAAGAAGGTGATTTTAGTGTCCGAGGTGCTGTTAACGATGTCCATTCAAAGTCTCCACAAAAATGGTGAGAAGAGAATTTCATTTCAAGTGAGTATTTGTTATTGTACTAATCCTTATTGTTTGCTGATGTCTGTGATTAATGATGGAAATGCTGTCACTATATACTGGAGAAGTCAGGTCTCAGAATGAAACCTGGCTTGATAGACCATATGTTTGATGTTTGCAGTTTGATTAAGATGGTGGTCAGCTACTGAACACACTCATGAGGCTATCAATATAATTTTATCTAAAATCACAAGTTTATTACATAAAAAGAAAAGCTATATATATATATATTAAAAACACAATTTAGAAAAATCTTAAAATAAGCAGCAAGAGGAAGAATTCAACCTTTTCCTCAGCAATGTTCTTCACAGTCACTCAACCCCAGCAATCTCTCCAATGTTAACTCTTTAATTTTTGACTCAATTGATTCTTTCCAGCTGTTTCCTCTTGGGTTGTAGAAGCAACTTTCCAATTCCAATAGCCCCTGGAGATTTCCACTAGCTCTTGCCATCTGAGAACTTCGATAAACAACACTCTCAAGTCTGGAGATTTTCAAAAACCACTTTCCTATCAGAATGACTTCTTTCCTTATGCATTCAATCTACTAATGGTTCCTGTTCATTTGTTTCTCTGTGGTAAAGCTCAACTTTGTAAACATTCAGTAATTGTCTCCGCAGTTAGCCGATCAAGTCATTTAATTTAAGTCATATGCTTCCTTGGAAGGACTGTCTCAGATTCACTTTGCACAAAATGACTTTCTGACCTTTATTTAAAACAAAGTAACCTTCAAGAACTGAAGGCTAAAATCTATTTTTCCTCCACTTTTGAACCAAACTTCCTAAATAATAACCACATACCAAAGACCAGTGTCACAAAGGTTAATGTCGACTTGAATATTTTAGTTATGATAGCGCATTCAAATCTGTTAAGTATGCAATTTCTTAGTAATCAGTGGTTGTTTGAGATGCATAGCTACTGGAACAGCAGCACACAGGTGGGGATGTTGTGGGGTGGTTATGCTGTATGTCTGTCCAACTCGTGCTATGTGAATGTTCCTGGGGCCTCATTGGCAAATGGTAATGGTGAGGAGAGCACTGCGGAGGAGAAGTTATTAGGGCCGGGGCAAGGAGGGAAGTGTTCCTTCAGGTGGGAGAGTGTGGTCCTTGGTAGGCTTGCATGGGTGGAAGTCAGGGTAGCAGGAGTGAGCTGCAGCTTGAGCAGAGGCATCAGGCAGAAGGGACCATGAGTGAAGAGTCCTGTCAGTATTTGGAGGATCAGTGGGGTGAACTGGAGTTGGCATCCAACTACTAAGGACTGGCAAGGATGACCTGGGCATGAATGAACCCCCCTGAGTTTGACATAGCACAAGATGCAGAAGGTCTGGATGGTAAAATAATCTGACTCGGTGTCCAGGAGGAGCCAGTGACAGGAATACAAACAGTGTACTGACCTTCAGCTTTATTTCTACGCTGCACTTCAAATCCAATTGTAACCCCAAAATTAAATGTGCAAAGAGTGGAGATAGGAGCTACAGAGAGAAATGTTCAAGTTTGCTACCTGTCACCCCTGCTGAGTACAAGGCATCCTTGCTCTCATTGTTTAGCAACCAGTGCAAACTCCAAACAAAGAGCTGAGCTCCTCTCAATGTGTTTTTCTGTGTTTGGTGTGATCAGACAATGGTCGCCCATGATAAGGAGTTGTTTCTTTTGACGAAGCTTTTCATGAATGTTTTCGAGGTTCGATGCTGAGGAAGTGAGGGATCACCAAGTTGGAAGATATGTGCATTCCAGATGCTTTCTCCTTGTGTTATATTTTAAAGCAGAGGCTCTGAGCTGCCTGATGGCTCAATATTTGCTCCAGCAGGCAGCCAGTCTGCCTAGGCAACAACTCAGCAAAATCCAACACACAAAAGCTGCGAGGCTGTCCAATAACAGGCAGCACTACAAAGGAACAAGTTCTTAAAGCAAATGTAATGTTGTCATTTATCTCAAGAGGGTCGGAATGTAAAAGCAGCGATGTATTACTGAGACTTTATAAAGCTGTAGTTAGGCCCCATTTAGAATACTGTGCCCAGTTTTGGGCCCCACACCACAGGAAGGACATACTGGCACTGGAGTGTGTCCAGCGGAGATTCACACAGACGATCCCTGGAATGCTAGGTCTAATATATGATGAATGGCTGAGGATCCTGGGATTGTATTCGTTAGAGTTTAGAAGGCTGAGGGGAGATTTAATAGAAACTTACAAGATAATGCATGGCTTAGAAAGGGTGGATGCTGGGAATTTGTTTCTATTAGGTGGGGAGACTAGGACCTGTGAAGTAGAGTGGGTCAATTTAAAATGGAAATGAGGAGACATTTCTTCAGCCAGAGAGTGGTGGGCCTACGGAATTCATTGCTATGGAGCGCAGTGGAGGCTTGGACGTTAAATGTCTTCAAGGCAGAGTTTGATAAATTCTTAATCTCGCAAGGAATTAAGGGATACGGGGAGAGTGCTGGTAAGTGGCATTAAAATGCCCATCATCATGATTGAATGGCAGAGTGGACTCAATGGGCCAAATGGCCTTACTTCCACTCCTATGTCTTATGCTCTTATGAGGGCATCACTGGCTAGGCAGCATTTATTGCCTATTCCTAATAGCCCAGAGGGCAGTTAAGAGTCAACCACATTACTGTGCATTTGGATTCACATGTAGACCAGACCAGGTAAGAATGGTAGTTTCCACCCGTAAAGGGGATTAGAGAACAGGATGGATTTTTCTCACAATAGACTCATGATCAACATTAGACTCCTTATCCCAGATTTTTAAAAATTGAATTCAAATTCTACCATCTGCCATGCAGTAACTTCAACAAACTAGGCACAAAACAATGACATTGCACCATGTATAAAAGAACCAGGAGACGATGCATGTGTCAGAGTAATAGAGGAGGAATGAAGATAGAATAAAAATGGACAGGATGTAAAGACAAACTCCAAAATGCTGCAGCTGCTGGAAATCAGAAACAAAAACAGCAGTGTAAAAATACGCATGCCATGAAATGAAATGAAAAGATGTTGATAGTTCAGAGTGGGAGTTGGCTATCTGGGCTGTGTGAGTACGATGCAGACTGATGCCGACGGCATGGATTCAGTCTCTAAAACAGCAATGTGCCCTGAAGTGGAGTGGAATCTGCCAACTTCTACTCTGACAGGGAGATCCTTCTGTTGCCAGGTCGACGAAACAGGTTTTCATCAGTTCTGGAACAGCATTTTAGGAATGTACCTAAGGCAATGGAACATTAATGCATAAGTGCAAGATATTGTGGATGCTGGAAATCTGAAGTAAAAAAAACAAATATAAGTCAGGGAGATGTGTGGAAAGAAGCAGAATTTATGTTTTAGACACTCGACTCTCACTCTGCCAATTTAAAGCTCCAGTTTGCAGTTATAGAATCCAAAATGACTCTTAGCCACTTGTGTGCCACGTTTGTTTACATTTTTCACATTGACCTCATGGTCTTGTGCTATAACTAAACTTATGTCCTGTTTGTGGAACTGGAACTCAGTGTATTGTTGAGAAACATCCTGCTATTTAAACAGTTACAGTGAGAGGTTTGAGAGTGACTAACAGCCTGAAATTTCATCTATTCAGAGATCATAATTTGTCTCTTGGGTGCTTTTTCATTCATAAGTGCTACTATTGAAATTTGTTTTAGTGAATCACTGCGGGTGTCAACGGTAACTGGTATTAATTAGAACATCGAACATGATAGCTCAGGACAGACCCTTCGACCCTGGATGTTGTACCAACCTGTGAAACCAATCTGAAGCCCATCTAACCTATGGCTATTCCATTATCATCCATATATTAATCCAAATGACCATTTAAATGCCCTTAAAATTGATGAGTCTGCTACTGTTATAGGCAGGATGTTCACAACGCTATTACTCTCTGGGTAATGAGCCTACCTCCGACATCTGTTCTATATCTATTACCCCTCAATTTAAAGCTGTGTCCCCTCATGCTAGCCATCACCATCTGAGGAAAAAGGCTTTAGCTGTGTCCCCTCATGCTAGCCATCACCATCTGAGGAAAAAGGCTTTCTCTGTCCAGCCTATCTAATCCTCTGATCATCTCATATGTATCTATTAAGTTAGCTCTCAAACTTCTCTCAAATGAAAACAGCCTCAAGCCCCTCAGCCTTTCCTCGTAAATTGATCTTCAGAAAGTGGTCATGGTCTATCACCTTGGAGCTGGATGCCTAGGTGGTGAAGATATTTCTATTGTGCTGGTACTCAGCAATGATAGAAAACTGACTATTTGATCTGGACAGGAACTTGTTTGTGCATCCCATGCACATACTACCCTTGTCTTTTAAGGTGGTGAGGGCATTGCTTCAGAAAATTTGAAAAGCTCCAGCGATAGAGTCATAGAGTCATAGAGATGTATAGCACGGAAACAGACCCTTCAGTCCAACCCGTCCATGCCGACCAGATATCCCAACCCAATCTAGTCCCACCTGTCAACACCTGGCTCAGATCCCTCCAAATCCTTCCTATTCATATACCCATCCAAATGCCCCTTAAATGTTGCAATTGTACCAGCCTCCACCACTTCCTCTCCCAGCTCATTCCACACATGTACCACCCACTGTGTGAAAAAGTTGCCCCTTAGGTCTCTTTTATATCTTTCACCTCTCACCCTAAACCTATGCCCTCTCGTTCTGGACTCCCTGACCCCAAGGAAAAGACTTTGCCTATTTACCCTATCCATGCCCCTCATGATTTTGTAAACCTCTATAAGGTCACCCCTCAGCCTCCGACGCTGCAGAGAAAACAGTCCCAGCTTGTTCAGCCTCTCCCTATAACTCAAATCCTCCAACCCTGGCAACATCCTTGAAAATCTTTTCTGCACCCTTTCAAGTTTCACAACATCTTTCCGATAGGAAGGAGACCAGAATTGCACGCAATATTCC
>NC_057722.1:10660541-10666361 GCF_004010195.1 Chiloscyllium plagiosum | reverse complement strand
CCATGTTCCTAACCATGCCCTGAGTTCATCTGCCTTCCCTGTTAGGCCTCTTGCATTGAAATAAATGCAGTTTAATTTATCAGTCCGACCTTGTTCTCTGCTTTGTCTCTGCCCGCCCTGACTGTTTGACTCGCTTCTGTTCTCAACTGTACCAGTCTCAGATTGATTTCTTTCCTCACTATCTCCCTGGGTCACACACACACCTTACTAAATCCTCCCGAGCAGCTCTCGCAAATCTAGCTAACAGTATAAACCACCTGATGAAGGAACGGCGCTCCGAAAGCTCGTGCTTCCAATTAAACCTGTTGGACTATAGCCTGGCGTTGTGTGATTTTTAACTTAGTATATTAGTCCTAATCCAAAAACATTTAAAATCACACTCCAAAGAAAAACAAGACCTGTTGCAGAAAAGTGGTAAAGTAACATCCTTTAACCATAAAAGAAGCAAATTGTAAAAGTAGAGAGGTTTTGTCAAACTATACAAGGCACCAGTCAGACCACTGCTGGAATTCAGTGATCAGGTTTGCAGCTCCTTGGAATTATAGAGTCACAGGGATGTACAGCATGGAACAGATCCTTCAGTCCAACTCATTCGGGTCGATCAGGTATCCTAAATTTGTCTAGTCCCATTTGCCAGAATTTGGCCTATATTCCTCTAAACCCTTCCTATTCATATACCCATTGACGTGCCGTTTTAATACTGTGATTGTAACAGTCTCCACCACTTCCTCTGACAACTCATTCCATACATGTACCACCTGCTGTGTGAAAAGGTTGTTCCTTATCTAAGGAAGGATATACCACCTATGGAGGTAGTTCACAGAAGATTTGCTCAGGTGATACCAAGAATAGAGGATTGTCTTGTGATGGGGGGTAGGATGGGTTAGCCCTGTACTTCTTGGAGTTTAGAAGAATGAGAGACAGCTTTATTGAAACACGCAAGCTTCTAAGAAACCTTAAAAATCACACAACACCAGGTTATAGTCCACCAGGTTTATTTGGAAGCACTAGCTTTTGGAGCACTGCTCCTTTATCAGGTGGTTGAAGGAGCGATGCTCTGAAAGCTAGTGCTTCCAAGTAAACCTGGTGGATTATAACCTGGTGTTATGTGATTTTTAACTTTGTACACCCCAGTCCAACACCGGCATCTCCAAATCATGACTAAGAAAACCCGACAGGGTAGGTACAGCAAGTTTCCCTTTGCGGGAGGGTCTAGGTCCAGAACCTTAGAAAAAAGGGGTTGCACATTTAAGACAGAAATGAGGTGGAATTTCTTCTCTTTGATGGTAGTGAAACTATGGAATTCTTTACTGCAGAGGACTATGGAAGCTATGTCATGTTGTATATTTGAGGCTGTGGGACGGTTTTTAACCAGGAAGGGAATCAGGGGGTATAGAGAAAAGACAGGAGGTTGGAGTTGAAAGCCATGATTGCATTAAATGGCATTTCAGACTCACCTATTTCTGCACCTACTGTTTATATTCTTATGGTCTTTTCTAGTCATTATCACATTGCTATTCATGGATTGTTGCTATGCATAGCTAAGCTGCCATGTTTCCTACATTACAACAGTGCTCATATTTGGAAAGGACATGCTAGCTGTCAAGTATTCTGGGAGGTTTTGAGAGTATGAAAGATGCTATATCATTACAGCTTCAAAAAGGGAAGGGAGAATTTTGTGAAAATAAAACTGCTTCATCAAGAGAAAGGGGCTATGTCAGAGAAAAACATTAAAACCAATACAGACTGACACTTCAAATTCTGTACACAATATAAGCCACAATAAGTAATACATAAAGTGCACCTGGATGCTCTGTGTTACAGACCCATATTTCTCAAACCAGAGAAGTATTCATTCTTGGAATCTGTTGTCCGAGACAGGTTGATGAAAGAGTTCATTGTGTACTGTGACAAAGGAACAACTCTTGGCAATGATTGAATCATTCATTGATGTCAGCTCAGGTACTCACTTCATAGACTTGGCTAAGTTATAACTTTCTCTAACATATTAAGAAGAGTGAAGCAATTATTTTCAGCCTCTTGCTACAATCTCCATAATCACACCACAATTTCCATCCCTGTTCATTGTCTCAGGCTAAACTAACTTGCTCAATATCTCAAATGAACTACCAAAATAATCCCCTCTTTAACACAAAGAGCAGTAACTTCCACCTCTAACAGTGCCTTTATCTGTGCTTGTTCCATTTTTGCTGCTGAGAACAGTGTTTACTCAAAGGTTTTCTTGACTGGCCCATCACTCTGCACCTCCATTGAATTAAATATTGCCCAAACCTCTGCAGGCTACGTCCAATGCTGCATTAAGTATCATTCACCCATCACCCATCCAAGGGTGGTGAGAAGGCTCATTGGTCAGTACTGCTGCCTCACGGTGCCAGGGACCCGGGCTCGATTCCAGCCTCATTTGGCTGGGTGGCATTTGTACATTCTGCCCGTGTCTGTGTGGGTTTCCTCCAGTTTCCTCCCACAGTCTAAAGATATGCAGGTTAGGTGGATTGACCATGTTAAATTGCCCATAGTGTCTAGAGATATAAAGATTAGGTGGATTTTCCGTGGGGAATGCAGAGTTACAAGGATCGTGTAGGGGGTTGGGTCTGGATGGGATGAGATGGAAATGTGTTGCTGGAAAAGCGCAGCAGGTCAGGCAGCATCTAGGGAACAGGAGAATTGACGTTTCGGGCATTAGCCCTTCTTCAGGAATCTGGATGGGATGCCCTTCAGAGGGTCAGTGTGGATTCGATGGACCAAATGGCCTGCTTCCACACTACAGGGATTCTCTGACAATTCAAAAATCTGACCCTTATTATCCGTGTTGGCTGTGAAGCATCATATATTATCCTGTGTTTACATCTCTCCTATAAATTTGCCACAGCTCACTTGCATTACACCTCTGCTTAAATCCTCCACTCCTATGTCTCTGACCACTTCACCATTTACCCCCATGACTGGCAGCCATGCTTTCAGCTACAACACTCAGGAGCCTGAATTATTTCGTCCACTTCATTCAGATTCTTTAAGATCAAACTTCTAAACAAACTTCAAACTTTTGGCTACCTCTCCAATTCTCTCCTTTGTTGACTCTTTGCTCATTTTCTTTTCTCATTATGGTCTAGTCAAATGCCTGGGATGCTTTTCTCTTTTTTTTATATATTTCAAAATTATACTTTATTCATAAAAAATATTTTGATGATCTGTACAATTGGTCATGCCATACATACGTCAACATCTTTGCCTACAGAGATCGAGTAATCATTCATATATACAGATCTGTACATTTACCATCCATATGTTTAGTTGAGGCATCAGCAGAACCTACTGACTGCGTGGCCCCCTGTTCTTAGGCAGGCAGGTCTTTCCCCACCGCGCCTTGGCGGCAGCTGCCCCAAACTTCAGCGCGTCCCTCGACACGTAGTCCTGAACCTTGGAATGTGCCAGTCTGCAACACTCAGTCGGGGTCAACTCCTTCAGCTGGAAGATCAACAGGTTTCGGACCGCCCAGAGAGCGTCCTTCACCGAGTTGATGATCCTCCAGGCACAGTTGATGTTCATCTCGGTGTGCGTCCCGAGGAACAGGCCGTAGAGCACTGAGTCCCGCGTCACGGCGCTGCTCGGGACGAACATCGACAAACACCACTGATTTCTTTTCGTCAGTATTCACTCAGGAACAGGACATTGTTGCTGATGTGAATATTGAGTCACAATTAATTAGAATGGACGGCTTTGAGGTATGTAGGGAAGAGGTGTTGGAAATTCTGGAAAGGGTGAAAATAGATAAGTCCCCTGGGCCTGATGGCATTTATCCTAGGATTCTCTGGGAAGCAAAGGAGGAGATTGCAGAGCCATTGACCTTTATTTTTATGTCCTCGTTGTCTACAGGAATAGTGCCAGAAGACTGGAGGACAGCAAATGTGGTTCCCTTGTTCAAAAAGGGGAGTAGGGATAACCCTAGTAACTATAGGCCGGTGAGTCTCAATTCAGTTGTGGGCAAAGTCTTAGAGAGAATTGGAAGGGATAGGATTTATGAACATCTGAATAGGAATAATGTGATCAAGGATAGTCAGCATGGTTTTGTGAAGGGCAGGTCGTGCCTCACAAACCTTATTGAATTCTTTGAAAAGGTGACGAAGGAGGTTGATGAGGGCAAAGCGGTAGATGTGGTATATATGGATTTTAGTAAGGCGTTTGATAAGGTTCCCCATGGTAGGCTACTGCAGAAAATACGGAGATATGGCATTGAAGGTGAGTTGGAGGTTTGGATTAGGAATTGGCTAGATGGAAGAAGACAGAGGGTAGTAGTTGATGGCAAAGTTTCTTCATGGAGTGCCGTCACTAGCGGTGTTCCGCAAGGATCTGTTTTGGGACCATTGCTGTTTGTCATTTTTATAAATGACCAGGAGGAGGGGTTAGAAGGTTGGGTGAGCAAGTTTGCGGATGATACGAAAGTCAGAGGAGTTGTTGACAGTGAGGAAGGATGTAGCAGGTTACAGCAGGATATAGAGAAGCTGCAGAGCTGGGCAGAAAGGTGGCAGATGGAATACAATGTAGCTAAGTGCGAGGTGATTCACTTTGGGAAGAATAACAAAAAGATGGGGTACTAAGGGGTGGTAGGTATAGGACAGATGTTAGGGGTAGGTTCTTTACTCAGCGAGTCGTGAGTTCATGGAATGCCCTGCCAGTAGCAGTGGTGGACTCTCCCTCTTTATGGGCATTTAAACGGGCATTGGATAGGCATATGGAGAATAGTGGGCTAGTGTAGGTTAGGTGGGCTTGGATCGGCGCAACATCGAGGGCAAAGGGCCTGCACTGCGCTGTATTTTTCTATGTTCTATGTTCTATTCCTCTCCAGACTTCTTCTGCGTAGGCACATTCCAGAAGGAGGTGTGTGACAGTCTCATTTCCCCCCTCCCCTGCAGCCACTTCGAAGGCTGTGTGTGGTGCGGCTGAGAGTCCGGGCGTGCATAAAGGATCTCACAGGCAGAGCCCTTCTCACCAGCAGCCAAATCATGTCTTGGTGCTTGTTGGAAAGTTCTGGCGATGAGGCATTCTGCCAAATGGCTTTGACAGTCTGCTCAGGGAACTGCTCGATAGGATCCGCCCTCTCCTTTTCCCGAGGGTTTCAAGGACACTACGTGCTGACCACTTCCTGATGGACTTGTGGTCAAAGGTGTTTTTCTTCAAAAACGAAGGACAGGTGATATGGAACGGTCCAACTACTCGGAGCGTTCCGCGGCAGCGAGGCCAGACCCAACCTTCGCAACACCGGGGACAGGTAGAACCTCAGTATGTAATGACACTTGGTGTTTGCGTACTAGGGATCCACGCACAGCTTGATGCAGCCACACACAAAGGTGGCCATCAGGGTGAGGGTGGCATTGGGTGTATTTTTTCCCCCGTTGCCCAGATTTTTGTACAGCGACTTCCTTTGGACCCGGTTCATCTTTGACCTCCATATAAACTAGGGGATGGCCTGGGTGACTGCAGCGGCACAGATTCTGAGAATAGGCCAGACCTGTGCCTCGTATAATAGCAATGACAGTGCCTCACACCTGATGACCAGGTTTTTTCCCGCGATGGAGAACGACCGTAGCTTCCATCTGCCCAGTTTCTGCCTCACTTTGCTGATACGCTCCTCCCAAGACTTGGCGCACGCCCCAGACCCCCGAACCAAATACCCAACACCTTCAGGTGGTCGGTCCTGACGGTGAAGGGGATCGAGGATTGGTCGGCCCAGTTCCCGAAGAGCATGGCCTCGCTCTTGCCTCGGTTTACCTTGGCACCCGAGGCCCGTTCGAACTGGTCACA
>NC_057722.1:10657371-10658489 GCF_004010195.1 Chiloscyllium plagiosum | reverse complement strand
AACAGGTTTCGGACCGTCCAGAGAGTGTCCTTCACCGAGTTGATGATCCTCCAGGCACAGTTGATGTTCGTCTCGGTGTGCGTTCTGGGAAACAGGCCGTAGAGCACCGAGTCCCGCGTCACCGCGCTGCTCGGGACGAACCTCGACAAATACCACTGGCATTTCTCTCCAGACTTCTTCTGCGTAGGCACATTCCAGAAGGAGGTGTGTGACAGTCTCATCCCCTCCGCAGCCGCTTCGAGGGCAGCGTGCGGTGTGGCTGAGAGTCTAGGCGTGCATAAATGATCTCACAGGCAGAGCCCTTCTCACCACCAGCCAAATCATGTCTTGGTGCTTGTTGGAAAGTTCTGGCGATGAGGCATTCTGCCAAATGGCTTTGACAGTCTGCTCAGGGAACCGCTCAATAGGATCCACCCTCTCCTTTTCCAGAAGGGTCTCAAGGACACTACGTGCTGACCACTTCCTGATGGACTTGTGGTCAAATATGTTTTTCTTCAAAAACTTCTCCTCGAAGGACAGGTGATACGGAACGGTCCAACTACTCGGAGCGTTCAGCGGCAGCGAGGCCAGACCCAACCTTCGCAAACACCGGGGACAGGTCGAACCTCAGTACGTAGTGACACTTGGTGTTTGTGTACTGGGGATCTACGCACAGCTTGATGCAGCCACACACAAAGGTGGCCATCAGGGTGAGGGTGGCATTGGGTGTATTTTTTCACCCGTTGCCCAGATCTTTGTACACGGAGCAGACCTGCCTGAGTGGGAAGTGGGTATTACAAACTTTTTTTTATTTCAAAATATACTTTATTCATAGAAATAAATCTTTGGTACTTGTACAATTTGTCATGTCGTCCATAGATATATACATTGCATGTCTTAAACATTACAAAGAACAGATTGAATTACTCTAATTTACAGTTATCCTATTTACAATTCCCTTTATTAACCATCCAGTCTCTTGTTATTTAGCTGTGGCTTCAGCAGAACCCACCTACTGAGTGGGTGCCCTGTTATACTAGAGCAAATGAACCCTTTTTAATCCCCAGTTTATGGGGTTACCGTTGTCCATTTGTCTGTCCTGTCTCTGGGGTAGCTGTCTGCATCCCCATGGTGAGCAC
>NC_057722.1:10643627-10656599 GCF_004010195.1 Chiloscyllium plagiosum | reverse complement strand
ACCTGCCGCTTACTGGTCCAGATCCCAAAGGGGTCGATCACGTCGGTGGCTTCTCCCTCAACTTGGACGTACCTTCCCAGGAAAGTCAGGACATCAGCCGCTGGAACATAGGGGTTGTACATATGGATTGTAACAACCCGACTCCTCTGTGCAGGGAGCACACACAAGGGGACCGCCGACAAGGTGGAGAACAGCGGCTCCCCTTCCTTTTCATTGAAGACCTTCAGGAGCTGATCGCATTGCATCATGCTCCTGAAGGTGATGTCAAAGTAGCCTGCACTAGGAAAATCCTGCAGGCAGTACACGTCCACTGTGGCGAACCCACAGCACTCAAGCAAAATCTTCTTGACGAACACCTTCCGATCGACCGATGTACGCTCCTCCACCTTCTTGACAGACACCCTGACGGTGTTTCGAACCCCCTGCCCAGGGCTGCGCGCCGCTGTTGAGGCCATAGCTCTGAGGTTGGCTGGTCCCTGAATTGGCGTTAGGCCGAAGCCGCATGAAGATCCACCAATAGCAGGTCAGCACAACCAAACGATCCTCCAACGTCCAATCACGATCCAGCGATGATCTCCACTAGCTCTGATGACTCACAACTCGACCCCTGTCCTGATAAGAACAGACACTTGATCTTAGCCAAAAGGCCGAGAAGCAAACACTCAATAAATGCCAGTTGCTGGCTTACTGAGGTCCTGAAACTGATACAGTCTTTGTTACAGAATGGCTTTAGGGCGCAAGTGAATGAGTGGACACCTGTTTATTCACAAAAGCAACTTGTGTTGATCAACTTGGGAAAAACGTTCGAGGTTAGATGGTGTCATTCCCTTAGAAAGTCTGGAAGTGCTTCACAGTCAATGCGATTATTCAAATATAGCCAGCACTGGGTTGAAAAATAAACAGAGGCTATCCATTCCCACAAACAGCAAGGTGATCGCGACCACATGATGTCTGGAAGATATTAAGGATTAAATATTAAATATTGGCCAGGACATGGAGAGAACTTGATATATGCTGTGAGGCCATAGAGTCATAGACATATACAGCATGGAAACAGACCTTTCGGTCCAACCTGTCCATGCCGTCCAGATATCCCAACCCAATCTAGTCCCACCTGCCAGCACCCGGCCCATATCCCTCCAAACCCTTCCCATCCAAATGCCTCTTAAATGTTGCAATTGTACCAGCTTCCACCACTTCCTCTGGCAGCTCATTCCATACACGTACCACCCTCTGCGTGAAAAAGTTGCCCCTTAGGTCTCTTTTATATCTTTCCCCTCTCACCCTAAACCTATGCCCTCTAGTTCTGGACTTCCCAACCCCAGGGAAAAGACTTTGTCTATTTACCCTATCCATACCATTCATAATTTTGTAAACCTCTATAAGGTCACCCCTCAGCCTCAGACGCTCCAGGAAAAACAGCCCCAGCCCGTTCAGCCTCTCCCTAGAGCTCAAATCCACCAACCCTGGCAACATCTTTGTAGATCTTTTCTGAAACCTTTCAAGTCTCACAGCATCTTTCCGATAGGAAGGAGACCAGAATTGCATGCAATATTCCAACAGTGGCCTAACCAGAGGCAATATGACCTCCCAACTCTTGTACTCAATACTCCGATCAATAAAGGAAAGCATACCAAACGCCTTCTTCACTATCCTATCTCCCTGCGACTCCACTTTCAAGGAGCTATGAACCTGCACTCCAAGGTCTCTTTGTTCAGCAACACTCCCTTGGACCTTACCATTAAGTGTAAAAGTCTTGCGAAGATTTGTTTTCCCAAAATGCAGCACCTCGCTGAACACAAAGCTGTTGATCCCGGGACAAAGCCATGTTGACTATTTCTAATCAGTCCTTACCTTTCCAAATACATGTACATCCTATCCCTCAGGATTCCCTCCAAGAACTTGCCCACAACTGAGGTCAGGCTCACTGGTCTATAGTTCCCTGGCTTGTCTTTACCGCCCTTCTTAAACACTGGCACCGCATTTGCCAACCTCCAGTCTTCCGGCACCTCACCTATAACTATCGCAGATGCAAATATCTCAGTAAGAGGCCCAGCAATCACTTCTCTAGCTTCCCACAGAGTTCTCGGGTACACCTGATCAGGTCCTGGGGATTTATCATCCTTTACCCGTTTCAAGACATCCAGCACTTCCTCCTCTGTAATCTGGACATTTTGCAAGATGTCACCATTTATTTCCCTACAGTCTATATCTTTCATATCCTTTTCCACAGTAAATACTGATGCAAAATACTTGTTTAGTATCTCCCCCATTTTCTGTGGCTCCACACAAAGGCCGCCTTGCTGATCTTTGAGGGGCCCTATTCTCTCCCTAGCTATACTTTTGTCCTTAATGTATTTGTAAAAACCCTTTGGATTCTCCTCAATTCTATTTGCCAAAGCTATCTCATATCCCCTTTTTGCCCTCATGATTTCCCTCTTAAATATACTCCTACTGCCTTTATACTCTTCTAAGGATTCACTCGATCTATCCTGTCTATACCTGACACATGCTTCCTTTTTCTTAACCAACCCTCAATTTCTTTAGTCATCCAGCATTCCCTGGGAAGTTATTTGGGTGGAACTGAGAAATAAGAAAGGGATTGATCACCTTATTGGGATTGTATTACAGACCCCCAATGGTCAGATGGAAATTGAGAAACAAACTTGTAAGGGGATTTCAGTTATCTGTAAGAATAATAGTGGTTATTGTAGAGGGTTTTAACTTTCCAAGCATAGACTGGGACTGTGATAGTGTTAAGGGTTTAGATGGAGAGAAATCTATGTTTGGAAAGTTAAAATCCCCTACCATAACGACCCTATTATTCTTACAGATAGCTGAGATCTCCTTTCAAGTTTGTTTCTCAATTTCCCTCTGACTATTAGGGGGTCTATAATACAATCCCAGTAAGGTGATCATCCCTTTCTTATTTCTCAGTTCCACCCTAATAACTTCCCTGGATGTATTTCCAGGAATAACCTCCCTCAGCACAGCTGTAATGCTATCCCTTATCAAAAATGCCACTCCCCCTCTTCTCTTGCCTCCCTTTCTATCCTTCCTGTAGCATTTGTATCCTGGAACATTAAGCTGCCAGTCCTGCCCATCCCTGAGCCATGTTTCTGTAATTACTATGATATTCCCAGTCCCATGTTCCTAACCATGCCCTGAGTTCATCTGCCTTCCCTGTTAGGCCCCTTGCATTGAAATAAATGCAGTTTAATTTATTAGTCCTACCTTGTCCCTGCTTGCTCTGACTTATTGACTCACTTCTGTTCTCAGCTGTACCCGTCTCAGATTGATCTCTTTCCTCACTATCTCCCTGGATCCCATCCCCCCCACCTTACTAGTTTAAATCCTCCCGAGCAGTTCTAGCAAATTTCCCTGCCAGTATATTAGTCCCCTTCCAATTTAGGTGCAATCCGTCCTTCTTGTACAGGTCACTTCTACCCCAAAAGAGCTTCCATTGATCCAAAAGTGTGAATCCTTCTCCCATACACCAGCTCCTCAGCCATGCAGTCATCTGCTCTATCCTCCTAATCCTGCCCTCACTAGCTTGTAGCACCGGGAGTAATCCAGATATTACTACTCTTGAGGACCTCCTTTTTAAATTTCTGCCTAACTCTGTGTAATCACCCTTTGGAATCTCAACCTTTCCCCTTCCTATGTTGTTGGTTCCAATGTGGGCAATGACCTCCTGCTGGCCCCTCTCCTCCTTGAGAACATTCTGCACCTTCTCTGAGACATCCTTGATCCTGGCACCAGGGAAATAACGCACCATTCTGCTTTTTCTCTGCTGGCCACAGAAACGTCTGTCTGTACATTGGACTACAGAATCCCCTAACACAATTGATCTCTTGGAAGCTGACGTACCCCTCGTTGCATTAAAGCCAGTCTCAATACCAGAAACTTGGCTGTTCATGCTACGTTCCCCTGAGAATCCATCACCCCCCCACATTTTCCAAAACATCATACCTGCTTGAAATGGGTATATCCACAAAAGACTCTTGCACTAGGTGCCTACTATTCTACATTGACCTGAGAAAGCAGATGGGAGTTTTGTTTGACATTTCGCCTGATACTCCCTGGCACCTCCAGCAGCCTGGACTCCTTCAGCTCTCTAGTGAAGGGCCAGTCTCGCTCCTGTTCTCAAGTGACTGGAAGGGACTTCGGCCTATAAATTTCCGAATGAGAGGCAAGATTGCTGCTAATGAACACAGGTTAGCGCCACACATGCCATGTCTCAGCATGTGCGATATTTAAATCTTCTCATTCAGATGTGAGAATGTCACCAATTGAGCCAAACGGAAGAAAATTCAGTTTTTAGACATTGGAATTAGAACGTAAGAGGTGGAATAGGCAATTCAGCCCTTTGAGCCTGCTCTGCCATTCGATATGATCATGGCTTGATCTTATCCTGGTCTCAAATCCACTTTACCTCCTGATCCCCATAGGCCTTCATCCCACTTTCCATCCATTTCTTTCTTGAACCTGTTGATTGACTTTGTCTCTGCACTGTGGGGCAGTGAGTTCCGCAGATTCACTACATGTATAACCTGACATTCCAGATCTTAACTAAGAAGGCTGACCAAAATCTTCATCAATATGGTCCATTTAAGCACAGCCTTTGAGGAAGGTAATGAGAAAGTGGTTTATGTTTGACTTCCGGACATTGAGATTTCCAGGATGATATGAGGGCTGAGGGAGCAGGTGCATGAGAGAACAGAATGAGACAAACAGAGAGTTTCGGGGTTGGGGCGTTGAATTAGGATGTTACAGAGAGCGGGAGGATGGAACTATACAGAGCATTAAACATAACATTGAGAACTTTGAGCTTGAGATGTTGATGGACAGGCAACCAATATGGATCAATGGGTACAGCAGAGATCTATGTGCAAAATATCTGGTGCCCTTACAAACAGTCGTGATGAGATCTTGACAAGCCAGGAGTAGAGGTTGGGAAAGGCAGAAATTTGGAAATCAGTCCCCAAGCATATATTTACTAATATTAAATTGATGATGCATCTTTAAACAGAAAAGCTGGAAATGTTTTACTTTTTAAAAAAAAATTGCCTGCTCATTTCCCAAAATGAAGGGTTTATCTGAATTGCTAAAGTTGGTTTGTTCCGGTAAGTTTTTGTGAAATACTCAGTAAACAGAAGTCTCCATTGTCATCTGTTGACATGTTAATTCGGATCATTAAAAGGAACCAAAGAGCATAGAGATCTCCCGAGAGCTGCTGGAAATAGATTGTCTCTCACTTTCACCAGTCTTTCAACATATGGGACGGGATCAGGCTGCTGGCTTTTATCTTGGGAATTATTGGTCAGTCACTTTCTAATTCTTTTAGAGTAAAATTTGCTTAGTTTGAACGCTCACATTTTGGAATTTGAGCACTGTATTGGGGAAAGCTGTTAGCTTCTGTATTGTATGCATATTTTTGCCTAAGAGGGAGATTCATTGGGGTGGGGGGAAGGGGCGGGGTGTAATTTTGCATTATATTTATCAAACGCACTTAAAAAACCACTACACACTACACACACACATACACTTTCTCACACTCACAACCCCCAACCCAGACAGACAAACACACACAGACAGACAAAGACCCACATGCACACATATATTTTGTGGGGTGAATTTGTACTTTCAGGATTACATTGTACTTTGCTCAAAAACTGCATGCATTCATGTAGAACTCTGAGCTCAAAAACTGCATGAATTTATGTAAAACTCTGTTATCTTATCTCACTTTTTAGAATCAATCTAAACATCATGGCATAGACAGAGAACACAGGGGGCCCACACCTTCAACATATTGTCTAGCTATCACCATTATTAACAGCTAACCCGAGAATGCAACTTTTTTAAAAAAAGATTTTGTGATTTACACATGAAAGAAGTGAAACCATCACTGTATTCTAACAGATGAAAGGCTTAACAGACAATCAATTTTTCAATGTATAATTTCAGTTACATCACACTGCTATAAATTCTGTGTTAGGATTGAGCCATCCACTACCACCTGATGAAGGAGTGACGTTCAGAAAGCTAGTGTGCTTCCAATTAAACCTGATGGACTATAACCTGGTGTTGTGTGATTTTTAACTTTGTACACCCCAGTCCAACACCGGCATCTCTGAATCATGACTTAAAAAACCAACATCACTGGCCTCCTAAATAGAATGTTGATTATTAACAGATAGCATCAATTATTTCTCCAGTTTAAACAATGACTGTCCTTTTGTTTGAGGTCTGTGGTGCCATCCTGTCTGTAAATGTGTTTGGCTGCATCATCCCACAATGATTTCATCTGGCTCAGAGTTAGGTTTCTGCTTTTTTGTGTGAGAGGAAGATCTCTCTTGTCCTATTGGCAACACTGGAACTGCAGACAGATCACTGCAGTCACTGCGGAAGGCAGGTTAGGAGGTAAATTGGAATCTTTTGCTGGGCCTTTACTGGAAGGCCCTGGTGAGCGAGGTGTGTGACCCGGATTCAGAACAGTGGGTACATTATACTTGGGAGAGGGGTGTGAACAATTGGGGAAATAACTCTGTCAGGCAAAGGGAAACCAAACTGTAGGAACCCTCCTCTCAGCCTGCAAGAAAACGGCCACCTACTTTCCCAGGACAGCTTGCTATATAGTTATTAGAATAGGAGACCACAGGAGCAGATGTAGGCCATTCAGCCTAGGGAGTATGCTCTGCCATTCAACAAGATTGTCACTGATTTGATAATCCTTCACTCCACTTTCTTGTCTCTTCCCAAAATTCTTGATTCCCATGATGATTAAAAAAATTGGGGCAGAAGGTGATCATGGGAAGGGGTTGCTGTGACGGCATGTTCACTTTGCTGTTCTTTCGCCTGGCTTCTGCTTCTTCCTGACGGCACATGTTGAGATCCTTGACCCCTTCCCAGATGCTCCTCCTCCACTTTTGATGATCTTGGGCCAGTGATTCCCAGGTGTCTGTGGGAATGCTGCACTTCACCAGTGAAGCCTCAAGGGTATCCCTGATGCGCTTCCTCTACCACCTCAGCCTTGAATATATTTAGACGCCCTGCCCCTGAATTCATCAAATTCACTGTGGTTGAATAAATTCCTCTTCAACTCAGTCTCAAATGTGCAAGCCATTACTCTGAGATTATGCCATCTGGCCCCAAAGTTTCCCACAGGAGAAACAGCATTTCCGCATCTACCCTGTCAAATCCCCCAGGAATCTAGTGTTTCAATAAGATCACTTCTTATTCTTCCAAACTCCTGTGAGCATAGACACAAACTACTCAACCACTCCACAGAAAGCATACCTGGTTTCAGCCGAGTGAACCTCCTCCGAACTGCCTCTATCACCAGTACGTCACTCCTTACATAAGGGACAACAAACTCTTTACAGCTGTGGTCTAACTAGTGCCTTGTATAGTTTTAGCAAAACCTCCCTGCTTTTATGTTTCGTTCCCTTTGAAATAAAAGCCAACATTCCATTTACCTTTCCTATTACCCAATGAATTTGGATGTTAGCATTTTGTGATTCATGGGCAAGATTCACGAATCCCTCTGATCCGTAGCTCTCTGCTGTCTTTCTCCGTTTAAATAATGTTCAGCTGCTCTACTCTTCCTTCCAAAGTGCATAACCTCACATTTCCGCACATTATATTCAACCTGCCAAATTATTCCCACTCACTTAACCTATTCATATCTCTCTGCAGACTCTTTGGGTCATTGTTACCACTTGCCTTCTCTCCCACCCCCCTTGCTATTTTTGTTTCATCTGCAAACCTGTCTATTGTACATTCACTTTCCTCATCCAAGTCATCAATATATATTGTTAATAACTGCCGTCCCAGCATTGATCCCTTTGGCACACCATTAGTTATAGGTTTCCATCCTGAAAAACTCCCCCTTATCCTGACTCCCTGTCTACTACCAGTTAGTGCATCTTCTATCCATGTTTCCGTACTACCTCCAGCACCATAGGCTGTTATCTTATTAACCCAGTTTGGGTTCCACTAGGGCCACTCAGCTCCTGATCCCATTGCAACCTGCATTCAAGCATTGATGCAATGTATGAAAACTAGAAGTGAGACGAGCATGACTGTCCTTGACATCAAAGCCAAGTGTGATCAAATGTGGCATCAAGGAACCCATCAAAACTGGAGTCAACAGGAATCAAGAGTAAACTCTCTGCTGGTGGAAGTCTTACATGGCACATCACAGAATGGTTATTGTTGGAAATCATTCATCTCAGTTCCAGGCTATCTCTGCAGGAGTTCCTCAGGGTAGTGTCCTGGGACCATGCATCTTTAGCTGCTTCAACAATGACCTTCTCTCCAACATAAGATCTACAAGGCACAAGTCAAGAGGGTGATGGAATATTCTGCACTTGCTTGGATGGGTGCAGCTCCAATAAAATTTCAGAAGCTTGACACCATCCAGGACAAAGCAGCCTGCTTGATTGACACCAAATCCTTCCACCACTGCCTCTCAGTAGCAGCAATATGTACTATCTACAGGTTGCACTGCAGAATTTTACCAAAGATCTTTAGACAGCGCCTTCCAAATCCATGACCAATTCCATATGGAAGGACAAGGGCAGTCGATACATGAGAATAACATGCCAGTTCAGCTTCAAGCCACTCACCACCCTGACTTGGAAATATATTGCTGTTTCTTCAGTGTTGCAGAGTTAACATCTCAATACAGGAATTCCCTCCCAAAGGACATTATAGATAGCAGATGGACTGCAGCGATTCAAGAAGGCAGCTCTCCACCACCTTCTCAAGGGCAACTAGTGATGGACAATAAATGCTGGCCCAGCCAATGATTCCCAAAGCCAATGAGTAAATGAAAAAAAGTAACCTAATGTATGGTATCTTATCAAATGCCTTCTGACAATTCAAATATGTTGTATCGACTGCTTTGCCCTTATTTATCCTGCTTGTTAGTTCCTCAAATAATTCTGGTAATTTCTCAAGAATATTTCCCCTTCATTAAGCCATGCTGACTCAGCTTGATCATATTATATAGTTTTAAATGCTCTGCTCGTCCATTTTTTAAAATACAAACCAGTACTTTTTCCATAACAGATGTTAAGCTAACTTGCCTGCTTCTTGTTTCCTGCACTTTTTAATTAATGGTACTACATTGGCAGTTTTCCAATGTGCTGGAACTTTCCAGAATCCAAGGATTCCTGGAAGATTTCTACCAATGCGTCTACTTACGCTGTAGCTACTTTCTTTTAATACCCAGGATGCATTGAAACCTGGTTTTATGGATCATATTGATCCAAATCGTCTGCTATTTCCTGGTTGCCCATTATTATTTCCCTCTACCTGTATTCACTTTACCTTCTCTCCTTATTTTGATCTACTGAAAGAAGCTCTTACCATCCTTTTTGATGTTACTTGTCCGTCATGACGTTACCTGTATTTACATTTCCCTATGCAGATAAAATATCAACAGAGGTAGGTGGCTAAAGCCTTGGATCTAGCATCAGCGCTGTGGCACCTTTTTTCATAGCCAACTCCGATGCATTAGGAGAATTGAAAATCTGAATCATTGTTCTCCTCTCCCACAGCTGGGGTCATCTTATCTGTCGATGATAAATTACGTTGGTGCACCACCAGTGAGCAAGAAGGGCAGCAACTGGACATCAGTCAGCTGTGTCCAGGCTGACTCCATGAAGACTGCATTCAGAAAGTTGGGGTAAATGTCAACAGCATATTTACCAAGCTCATTTTATAAAGTGTGAAGCGTATTGGATTGTCCAGCCTATCCCTGTTGTTTCAACAGGGGATCAATACTTGAAAAACTTGGTTGCTTTGTCAACATTGGTGGGCGGCACGGTGGCACAGTGGTTAGCACTGCTGCCTCACAGCGCCAGAGACCCGGGTTCAATTCCCGCCTCAGGCGACTGACTGTGTGGAGTTTGCACGTTCTCCCCGTGTCTGCGTGGGTTTCCCCTGGGTGGTCCGGTTTCCTCCCACAATCCAAAGATGTGCAGGTCAGGTGAATTGGCCATGCTAAATTGCCCGTAGTGTTAGGTAAGGGGTAAATGTAGGGGTATGGGTGAGTTGCGCTTCGGCGGGTCGGTGTGGACTTGTTGGGCCGAAGGGCCTGGTTCCACACTGTAATGTAATCTAAAAAAAAATTAATTAAGTAAGCTAGGTGGAAAGGAGTGTGGGAATTCTATTGGAATGTGTATTTTGACGTGAGTGGTAATTTTGGATTTGAGAATTTGGGTGTATATTTGGAATGTTGGATGTGTTTGTGGAAAGTGCTGGATTATATTTGAAATGCAAGGGCCGGGGTTAATTGGGCAAATGTAACTATAGGGAGAACTGGTAGCAAGCTTTATTTGATCCTGACGTGAACTCACAGTTTGGTGGTTTCTGTACTAAAAGTAAAGGAATCTCCCTTCAAGACAGCCCAACAAATAAACAGTCATGCAAAGATAGTAGAATTTCACCTTGGATTGGATATTCCTTCCATACTTTAGTTCACAAAACAAATCAACTTTTTCTAGGACCTGTTCCCATTTTGAAAAGTACTGCCTGATTTTCATTTGAAGAACAAGGCCAAGTGTAGTCTTTAGGTGGGTCTGAGGGAGAGATGGGAGTAAGATGTCAGAGTTTATGGATAAAGTTTAATTCTTTTTAAAAATCAAATATCCTGTTCTCATTTGGAAAGTTCTGTTCCGACATCCTCAAACTGGCATTGCTGTAATTACACTCTTACACCAATAGTGGGAGTATGTTGAAGCCGCCATTAAGCTATGTTAAAGTTGTAGCAGCGATCCAGGCCACTTGCTACAATCAATGGTTACCGGAGTTTGCCTTTCATTCAGAAATGGTCTAAATCCTGTTTATCTCTTCTGTTCCTCAATTGCTTTACCGGTGGTTACTTTCCAATCAACTGCCTTGATCTTTCCCAGTTCATGTGGTTGCTGCCTCCACAAACATTGGAACAATATTCTACAGCCTCCCAACTCCCTATGTGAGGATTTTGTTCCTCCTCTGTCTCCTGAATCTCTGATATTTCCCTCTCTGTCCTAAATCTCTGATACCTTGTAGCTATGGCCTTTTGTTCTGGGGCTACTGGCCATCAAATACTGGGAATATCTGGTGTCCAGCTATCCTGTCCCTTCCTGCATCTTGTGAATAATAATCCCACTGTATTATTTATTCTGATGGAAAATAATTAAGTTTTCCTTTGCATTCTGATTCCTTCATACTAGGCTTCAACCCCAGTGAATCTGTGTTCTCTTCGTTGCAACATTACAGATCATTTCTGAAGTGTTATGAACTTCACTGATGTTATTATAGGGCAAGTCAGATCCCTGACTGAAACCTGGCTTTATAGATCATATTTTGATTTGGTTTGGTTTTTAAAAAATGGTCTTTCCCCAAAACAACTGCACACAATGCAGCAAATACAGCTTGATAATAAAACCGGATATATTGACAAAAGAAATGAAAGTAAATAGATTAAACTGGGCTGTCTACTCATGACAAAAATTCAAAGATTTTTAAATGCACGGTAAAAAGCAGAATTCCATTAATCCCAAAACAATGCTTCATAAATTTAAAAACAATAGCTCTGCATAGTACCCAAAAATATCACTTGTCCACTAACCAAACTGAGGTTGTAAGCTTTCTAAAAAAAAATCATTTATAGGAAGTGGTTGTTGCTGGCCAAGTCAACCTCAATTGCCCAGAGGTAATCACATTGATATGGGTCCAGAGTCACATGTACACTGGACCAGCTAAGGATGGCAGATTTCCTTCCTAAATGACATTTGCGAACCAGGTAGGTTTTTATAACAATTGATAGCAGTCAGTTTTCAGCTTGATTTTGCTTCGGAATTTTATTTAATTCAAATTTACCATGATGGGATTTGAAGCCCTCAGAACATTAACTCAGAGATTTGAATTATTCGCCCAGCAATGTTACTAATACCCTGCCACCTCCCCGTGAATTCTGTATTTTCTGTCATTAATACCTTGAACACCACTAGTTTTTATGGAAAGTTTTATTAAGTGTCTATTTCTAACTAAAGTTTGGATGTACAAATTGACATCAGAAAATATTGACAAACTTAAAATCTCTTGAAGAATTTCATCAATCCTCTACCTTACTGGCCCACTCTATAACCTTGACTACAGTCAAGAGAACGGATGCACCCTATCCTTGCCCGCAGATTCTAATCCATACTCTCTCTATGCTAAGAGAAGTTTTTGTCAAGGTTCATCCCGAGCAGCTCTGTGACACAGGATGCACACTGAGAAAAACATTGACTGTGTCTGAAGGACCAGCAACTTGGTGAAAGACATTCATTGGTCTGCCTGAAACTTGTTGGTCTTCCAGAGCAAGGAGTTGACCCCAACTGAGTGTTGCAGACTGGCACATTCCAGGGTTCAGGATGACGTGCTGAAGTATGCGCAAAAGCTTGGGGCAGCTGCCGCCAAGGCGCAGTGGGAAAAGATCACTGATTGTGGTCATTCTGCTGAAGTTAAATGAGAGTCCGTTCAGTTATCAAACCTTCCCGGTACCTCAAATGTATTTAAATATCATCTTGTACAAGTAAGAAATGCCTTTGGTTTGTTTGTTGGATAGAATCAAACTCCAATGTTTGTCTTGTTTCTTCATATGCCACTGTACAGAACTGTACTGCTTAAGTGACTATGTATGTATATAAAGCTATTTTGAAATTAAAAAATACACTAAGCTTCTCAGGTATACAAACTACTTTGGTTGACACAAATGTTAGCTTTGTACCTTCCTTCCATTCAGAAAAAATATCTGCGTCATTTATTTTGACTGGGCTGAAATGAGGTTTGCACCCATAGCTGGGCACAAAGAGTATAAGAATATGAAAGGATAAAACTCAAAGAAAAAAGAAAGACGCACACAGATTCACATGCACACACAGACAAATGAGGAAGAGAATGAGTGGACTGAGACAAGAATCTGAGATATAG
>NC_057722.1:10594529-10643127 GCF_004010195.1 Chiloscyllium plagiosum | reverse complement strand
GGGCCACTTTTGAAGATTTGTCTTCCAGTGCTGTAAGCTTGAAGTTGTCTCTTTCGTCAAGAGTTATTATAGATGATGAGATTCTATGTTTTAAAAGTATTGATGCGATGTTCCTGCCTCAGACAGATCACAGGGCTGATTGTTCACTGTCCACCACAGTGACTTAGAGAAGTGCAAATACTTAGAGTCATAGCGGTTTATAGCATGGAAACAGGCCCCTCAGCCCAACCTGTCCATGCCTCCCACTTTACACAGTAATCGCGTCCCGTTTGCCTGCACTTGGTCCATATCCTTCCATAATTACTCTATCCAAATATCTGTTTTTTAAATGACAAAATTGTACTTGCTGCCACCATTGTGTCTAGCAGCCCAGACACTGACCACTCTCTGTGTGAAAGAAATGTCCCTCTGGACCCTTTTGTATTTCTTCCCGTGAGGATGCTCAGGTTCTGATGGGTGTCAGTGGCTCACGTTGCGGCCGCTGTTAAAAGGAAACAGGTTTGTTCAGATTTCCAGTGGTCTTGTGGTTATGTTACTGGGTTAGTAACCTAGATGCCAGCCTAACAATCCAGAAATATGTGTTTAAATCCCACAACATCAGCTGATGATGATTAAATCCAGCATTTAAATATATCTGGACTTATTAACTGTATGCACGAAATAACGAGATCTTCACAAAACCTCATCTATTCACTACTGGCCAGGTGCAGCAGGCCTGTCGAAATGTGGTTGATTCTTAATCAATCACTTCTCTCTACATTGTACCAATTCTGCGACTGTCTGAACTACTGCTCTAAAAAGCCCTGGCCAGCCACCCAATTCTTGTGTTCAAGAAGGCTGCATTGCTCAACATAAATTATGGAAGAAAAATGAACACTGGCCCCGTCTGTGGTGCCCAAATTCAGAGAACGAATAGGGAAAAAAAAGACGCAAATAGTTGCCCTTAAAGGGGAAAACTATAATCCCCGTGAATTAGAAGGATCGAAGCAGAGAGCTAGGCCTCTGGATTATTCATTCAGTAAAATTACTGGCACACTCCCACCTTGCCTCAAAGAGAAAGGGCAGCTAGTTATACACGAGGATGGAGGATGAATCACTACATAAAGAACTTGTTCCCGTTGGTGGAAGAATGAGGAACCATTGGACACTTATTAAAGGTGATTGGCAAAAAAACCAAAGACAACATGGGGAATAACCTTCCTGCATTACAAATGGTTAGAATCTGGAATGGGAATGTTGTGGGAGGAGATTTGATTGCGGCTTTCAATGATCTGAGAAGATAAATATTGTGAGACAAATTTGAAGAAGAGATTGGAGTTTTGAAGCAAATGATTCGACACATATACAAAAACCCAAATGACCTCCCTCTGCACTATAACCATTCCTTCACTCTTTGATTCTGTGTCTTATAAAGGAGTATGAATAATTCAATTTTAAGGTTTTTACCAAGAGATCTTTATGTGTCAAATGCTATAACATCAGTGTTTAAAATTGGATTTATCTGACTCCACCTGCTTGCTAGGCATGCCTAATGCAATACTAATGATCTAATCTGAACCACGTTTTTGCCTCTATCACATGTCAAAAGATGTTAATTTTGGCTTCTGAGTTGTGGAGTTATTTTCCATTTTAGATTGCACAGTCCTTCAATATGAAACTTAAGTCCCACACTGTACCACTAAGTTGAATCTTTGAATCGCTTTTGTGTTCAGTCTTAAAAACCAATCACAGGTCAACCAGGGACAGATGATGAGTACCACGTTTGTTTTCTGCAGTTCATGCATGAAATGCAATTATACAACAAAATGGTCCATGCTGACATGGGAGTACAAACTAGAGACAAATTGTTCCTGGACGGAGAAAGTTATTTCCTCCTATAACACTGAAGGCTTTTGCCTAACAAAAATCTCTTCAAGCACATTTGTGTGACTCTTTGTTTAGACCTCTGAAATCGGTAGAGTCATTGAGATGTACAGTATGGAAACAGACCCTTCGGTCCAACTTGTTCATGCCCACCAGATAGTTTACATTATTCTAGTACCATTTGCCAGCATTTGGCCTTCCTATTCATATACCCAATGTCTTTTAAATGTTGCAATTGTACCAGCCTCCACCACTTCCTCTGACAGCTCCTTCCATACACACACCATTCTCTGCGTGAGTAAGTTGTTCCTTAAGTCCCTTTTAAATCTTTCCCCTCTCACCCTAAATCTGTGCCCTCTAGATTTGGACTTCTGTGCAATAGTTTTCCAGGGGAGAGAGTTATAGAATTCCATGGTGTCTTGTGCCTCTATCGCATTGAAGATTTGGATGTCGTAACAAATGGCCCAGATGTAAATTTAAGGTTGTGCATCTTGTTTGGGATTCCCACACCATCTGTGATTAGTTCTATTTATCTTATCTTAAACACTTCAATTAGATTATTCTTTCATCTTAAACTCTGAAGGAACTACAGGTCTTGATTATGTGGTTTGGCAATGACTTACCCCATTCAGTCTTGATTTTACAACGTACCTTGAAGATCGTGCATGCACTGTTGACTGCTGTTGTGTTTGACTTCAGTTGTATATATAGTGGCTATTGTGAAGGATCAGACTTTGACCTGGGACACTCTGAAAGGCAAGAAGGCATGCAATTCAACTCTTAAACGAACTGGTTGGATTATTCCAATGGGGTTGCTCATTGCCCAGGACAAAGTCCAGAATTGCAGCCTTTATAACTGTAAGTAGATGCTGTTTTGTTTGACTGGAAGTATATGTTATTGGATAACATTAGCTTTGTTCAGTCAGAACCTCGTTCCCATCCCTTTATCTGTGTTGTGAACACTGTGGCTAGTGGCTGCCTAATGGTGAAGTATTTCTGTTTTCTCAGCCATGATTTCCTATCCTCTAGCCATGGGGGGACATGTTGGCTCAGTGGTTAGCACTGCTGCCTCACAGCAGCAGGAATCCAGGTTCAATTCCAGCCTCAGGCGACTGTATGTGTGGAGTTTACACATTTTCCCCGTGTCTATGTGAGTTTCCTCTGGGCACCCTGCGGTTTCCTCCCACAGTTCAAGGATTACGTGGATTGGCCAAGCTAAGTTGCCCATTGTGGCCAGGAATATGTTGGTTAAGTAGATTAGCCATGGGATATGCAGGCCTACAGTGATAGGGGAGGGGCATGGGTCTGGTTAAGCTGCTCTTTGACAGGTCAGTGTGGACTCAATGATCTGAATGACCTGCTTCCACACTGTAGGGATTCTATGAGATGTGATTCCTTTACACTTCCTTTCACTGTTGATTGCTGTGGTGGGATCTCTGTCAGGAACTCACAGTCTTAGCCAAGTTTATCTGAGTTGTTACTGCAGCTCTGACCATTGATAGACTTAGCTCCATGTGAGCTCAATCTCTTTGGACTCTGCTACTTCCCACTACGCCGTAGGAAAACGTACTTGGAGTCAATAGGTGATTTGGAATACTGGATTGATGTTAAAAATAGAGAGACTGATCCTATGCTCATTTAAGTAAAGAGAGTTGTGGCCTTCTTGTTCTGACAGTGTCCTTTCAATCCAGTCCTCAAGATCTCACTTTTTCCCATAACCATCTCGCAACTCTCTCTCCTGTCACCAGCTTGGCAAACCTCCCTCATAGCAGCCGTACCTTTCCATTAGACATCTTCCTTCTAGGTTTTCCAATGTTATGTTAACTCCCTCTTTCACGTCCTTAACCAAACCCGCATCACCCGTATCCCTGCTTCCACAATTTGCTGTCTCTCCATTCTGTTATACACAGTGAGACCTGTCTTCCCATTCTGAAGGAGCTGGCCCAGACCTGGATGGGCCAAATGTACTCCTGCTGTACTGTGGTAGTGATGCAGAACCTTTCCTGTTCCAAATATCTGGCCCTTTTGTCTTGATTCTGCCTCCAATGGTGACTGTGTTGAATTCCTATTGCTGCTGCTAACAACTGTTACTTTTGCAGCAAATCAACGTTCTTCAGTGAAAGCTGTGCTGCAGGGGCAGATCCTGACTCCAAGCTGTACTCTCAGTGTGCTTTCAGATACACAGCTTGTTTCCGAGCTCTTTGCGTAACAATTCACAACAGGTGATTGGAAATCATCAGGCCACTTTATATTTGCCCGACCTTTTATATCCATTTGGAACTCAGAGACTGGGAGACCCACATGTCAGTTGTCTGGAGGCCGTTTTACAACCTTCCACAGCCGAGATGTGGTCACACTGGGAGTTTCAGTACTCAGATGTCAAACAACCTCTGCTGTAAATGTGGAGCCCTGTCTAATTTGACAGGTTGCGGGCATAAAGGCATAGGGTCGCATGGTGGCTCAGCCATTAGTACTGCTGCCTCACAGCACCAGGAACCCAGGCAACTGTCTGTGTGGAGTTTGCACACTCTCCCCGTGTTCTCTGGATGCTCTGGTTTCCTCCCACAGTCTGAAGATGTGCAGGTTATCCGGATTGGCCATGCAAAATTGCCCATAGTGTCCAGGGATATGCAGGCTAGGTGGATTAGCCTTGGAAACAGCAGGGTTATGGGGATAGGAATGTGGGATGCTGTTCAGGGGAGTAGTGTGGACTCGATGGACCAAATGGCCTGCTTCTGCACTGTAGGGATTCTACGAATGATTCTATACCTCACCAGTTCTATGTTTCTGTCCTCTGTTGAATCATACAATTGTTACAGTGTAGATGGAGGTCATTCAGCCCGAAGTGCCTATACTGGTTCTATTACCTCAGGCAAATCTTCTGCCTTTTTTCCATATCCCTGTGCACTGTTCCTAGCCAAATATTATCTAATGCCTGTTTGAATGCCTCACCACATTACCAGCTAGAGCATTCCATGCCCTATCTAAAAGGTAAAATCATTTACCAGAACAGAGCGCTTCTTTCCCATTAGAGAAAGTGACAACTACATGCTGAACATGCAGGTCATCATACCTCAGGCAAGGGGGAAAGAGTGACAAGAGTCCAAAAGTGGATGCAGGAACTGAGCCCACACTATTAGCATCACTCGACATGATAAACCTGCTATCCAGTCATCAGAGCTAACTGACTTGCTGAGTTAAAAAGTATTTTTTCACATCACCAGACAGGATTGAAGAAGCTGGGGATACTTTATGGCCCAAGGCCGGAATCAAACCTGGACCCAGGTTCTAGTCCCGCCTCGGGTAACTATCCGTATGGAGTTTGCACATTCTCCCGATGTCTGTGTAGGTTTCCTCTGGGTGCTCCGGTTACCTCCCACAGTCCAAAGATGTGCAGGTTAGGAGAATTGGCCATGCTAAATTGCCCAGTGTTCGGTGCATTAATCAGTGGGAAATGGGTCTGGGTGGGTTACCCTTTGGAGGGTCAGTGTCGATTTATTGGGCCGAAGGGCCTTTTTCCACACTGTAGGGAATCTAATCTAATTTAATCTAATCAGTCTATCCCCATATCCAAAGTTGTCAATATCCTGTGTCAAGGGAGAAGGTGGAGTGGCAGTTATTCTGTACCCCTGTGGTTGACCGATGCTCCTAAACCATAGTTAAGTCACTAGTTGGATGTAGATACGGTGAGACATTGGCAGCAGTTTATGAGTATTCCAATGAGGTCCTGCTTCAGAGAATGCTATTGCGGACAATGGGAGTGAGGTGCTTTGAGCAGTGTGGGAGATTGGGAGGGGTGTGAGATCATAGAATCCCTACGGTGTGGAAGCAGTTTGTTCGGCCCATCGAGTCTGCACCAACCCTCCAAAGTGGATCACACCCCAGCCAAACCCCACACTATCCCTGTACGTTTCCCATCAATCAGCTAGCTATGTTTCTGATAGATCCTTGATTGAATTTTTTTCATTGATTTCTGAAATCTTTGGCGTAATGACAACATGACTGCTGAGAGTGAAAATCAAACCAATTCCATAATTTCTAAAAACATATTACTGATTAAAATTTCTTTCAGGTGCCTGGCAGAGAAGGGGGATGTTACATTCATTAAGCATACAACTGTTTTCGACAACACTGATGGTATGTGTCCTTTAATGCTCCATATACGAGATAACACCATCTGATCATTCAATGAATGAACCTTCTATTCAGTCGTCCAGTTTGATCCATATTAATTATTTGATGAAATTGAGAGAGTAGGTATCGGGGTAACATGTGTTCCATCATTGTATGGTTAATAGGCCCTGGAACTCCGTGAGACCTACATTTTAGACCATTAGATGTTTTTTCCATTCATTTGTGGGACGTAGGCACCGCTGGCTGGCCAGCGTTTATTGCCCGTCCCCAATTGCCCCTGAGAAGGTCTTGAAGGCCATTCAGCCCACTGAGTCTGCTCTGGCTTTCAGTGAGCTCATGGCTGATCTGATAATCCTCCATATTCCCCATACACTTTAATAATCATACCCAACAAAATTCCATGGCTAAATTGGATGGCCCACCAGAGCAGGCATGATGGGAGCTGCTGTCCAGAAGAGTTGGATGGGTGCATCTACCTGAGAAAGGTTTGGCTCGGGAATCTTGACTCGTGAATACGATTTAAAGCCAATTATCCCCAAGGCCACCTGGATTTACAGGTGGTTCCAGGTTTCCTGGAGCTGGCCTATAATTCCTGAAGGCTGTCCAATGAACCCTGTCAGATATTGCAATGGCCCCATGATAGGGAAGGTGCCTCATTCTCAGGCACTCAGCGACTTTATCTAAATCCTCATTGTTTTGCAACCTCCTCTTCTCCGAAGAGAAGAACTCAGCTTCTCGAGTCTACCTTCATGACCAAAGTCCCTCACTCCAAAAATCATCAAAAGCTTAAACACATGTACCAACAGATTCAAGAACAGCTTCTTTCCCATTGTTGTTGGACTTCTAAATGGAATGGACCTCTCAAATTTTAAATTTAATGTTGATCTCACTCTTTGTGCACATTCTCTGCAGCCGTAACATTGTATTCCTCACTCTGTTCTATTAGCTTTCTGCACTTTGTGTGATATGATCTGCCCGTACCGCATGCAAAACAAAACATTTCACTGTAACTAAGTACATGTGACAATAATAAATCACATCATATCAAAAACATTTTTGTAAATATTTTCTGCAACCTCGCCAAAGCCTTAATATCCTTCCTAAAATGTAATGCTCTGGAATTCTTAGTTAAGACTGAACCAAAAGGTCATTATAATGTTCTTGTTTTTGTACTCTGTGCCTTTACTAACAAAGTTCAAAGCCTTGTGCCTTTCTCAACCTGCCCTGTCATCTTTATTGATTCATGCATATGTCGTCCCAACACTCTCTATTCAGGCCCTTTAGAGAATTGTACCCTGTCGGACAAACCCTAATGATACAGAGTTTTTTGAGACATATCAGTGACACATTTAAGCAAATCTATAGGAAAAATATGTGTGAATAAGTAAACTAAAGAAACCCTAAGAACTCAATAAACAGTAACATTGCCTCAACAATAGCACTCTGTCTCAGTCAGCACATGTGGTTTTAGATCTGACTGCAAATATTTGAGCAGAAACTTTTGTTGGATGCTTGAGTGCAGTATTGTGGATTAGAGACAAGATTAGGAAAAAAACTGAGATCAGAGGAATGGTTCTGATAAAATTAATGAGGTATTCAACAGACATGGAGGAAATGCTTCACCTTTGCCAAGTTACTGGGAACTGAGAGTCAGCACCATGTAAAACAAAGGGAGTAATTCACTATCGATCATTCCATTTTACTACCCAAGACAAATTTCACCTTCATGAAGTCAATCCAAAGCTACTTTCTGATCTAGTACAGAAGCTTATACAGCCTCATATTCAGTCCCATATTAATTTACTTTCAAAGTCATCTTGGAAATGTTAATTATTTTATTATTAACCATTCTGAGGCTTTCTTATTGGAGTATTAGCAAAGAAGCCTGGGATCACTTTCCTCAGTGGTTCTATTTCACGTGAGGTAAGAAGGGAATCAAACTGTGATGTGATGTGATGTGATGGAAGGACTGGATTATTTGAGGTCAGTTGCTCTGTAGGTAAGGTTTTGAATCTGTGTGTCACTGCTCTGTGTATTCTAAACCAATTGATGTTTCACTTTCAAGGTAATTCACAAGAGGAGTGGGCTGCAGGTCTCAACTCCAGTGACTTTAAGCTGCTGTGCCTCAATGGCACTCAGGCTCCAGTAACAGATTATAAGACGTGTCACTTGGCACAAGTACCAGCTCAGACATTTGCATCTTGTGTAGAGACAAGGGGTCAAGTGCTGCAGTTTTTAAAAGACCAACGAGTGAGTATTTGGGTTTGACTAAATGTTTGGGGCTTGCCTGTGTACACTGTGTTTAGTGTTTACTGTTTAATTATAATCAGAATCAATCTTTCGGTTTGAGTTATGGAGTCATACAGTTTGGAAAAAGATCCTTCAGTCCAACTTTAAGCTATCACAAACTTTAAAGAATTATATACCTGCACTCCTAAGTTCCTCTGTTCTACAACACTGCCAAGGCTTAACCATTAATTGTATAAGCCCTTCCCATATTTATCCAGATTGAATTCCATCTGCCATTTTTCAACCCATTGACCCATTTGATCAAGATCCTTTTGTGATTTTAGAAAACCTTCTTTACTGTCACCCGTTTTGGTGTCATCCGCAAACTTATTAGCTATGCATTCTATATTCTCATCAAAATAACTTATATAAATGACAAATGAAAGAGGACCCAGAACCGATCCTTGTAGAACACCACTGGTCACAGGCCTCCAGTCTGAAAAGCAACCCTCCACCATTACTCTCTGTCTCCTGCCATTAAGCCAATTATGTATCCAATTGGCAAGATCACCAAAAATCATTGACCTCATCGTTGACCTCATTGCAAACATTTCAGAATGGTGTACGATCAGGAATGGACTTTACTCAGTACCTGACTTATGATGCATCTGCCTTAGGAGAATTGGACAATGGAAAAGCATTTAATCAATGCTGTACCTTACTGGGAATATTTGAGGCAGTGTATGGGAGTATTCACTGTATTTAATCTGTGCTGCACCAGACCTGGTCTATTCCTCACCTGGCAGAGAAAATAATAACTTCCCTTGAAAATTTCAGCGTAGTTTATTTAAATGTGACACACTAATCAGTAATGGGCGTTCTCTAGCTTCAGAAAAAGACATGTCTGAAAATTGGAGGGAGAATGTATTGCTGAGCAATGATCAAATCTCAGGCATGGTGGCTCAGTGGTTAGCACTGCTGCCTCACAGCGCCAGAGACCTGGGTTCAATTCCTGCCTAGGCAACGGTCTGTGTGGAGTTTGCACGTTCTCCCCGTGTCTGCGTGGGTTTCCTCTGGGTGCTCCGGTTTCCTCCCACAGTCCAAACATGTGCAGGTTAGGTGAATTGGCCACGCTAAATTGCCCGTACTGTTAGTTGTAGGGGAATGGGTCTGGGTGGGTTGCGCTTCGGCAGTTCGGCATGGACTTGTTGGGCTGAAGGGCCTGTTTCCACACTGTAGGGAATCTAATCATCAGTGTGGGAGTGGTGTATCTCATTGGACAGGAGTGGACTATGTGAATTTTAACATGGTATCTGACTGTACCCAGGGTTAAACAACTCCAGTAGGATTTTTCAGGTTTGTCTGGCAACCAGCCAGGTGTGGATATTTCCTGGGAAATGTAAGAACCCCTTCTTGAAATTGAGTCATCACTCAACATAATCCATAAATCCTCACAGTTCAGAGACAGGAAACATCTCCTTCTATGTCCTGAAACTCAGTAAAAGGTTTATCATCTCATCCTGTAGCATTTGTGTTGTGGTCCAAGCATGAAAGATGACTGGATTAAACCAGAGTACCCTGGAAGGGAAAACTATCACAAAATGTTTTGACAAGCCGGTGAAGCTAGACAACTCACACTGTTCTTTTGCAGTAAACAGTTGAGTAGTTTCCTTAACAGGACACAACCATCAGTCTAACCAAAGATGTTTTGCTTACCACTCAGGTGTGATACCAGGTTTGTAGGCACTACATCCCAATAACTGGTGGATTGTATCAAATGTCTCTCTGCTTGTTTGTGTTGGCAGTATGCCAAATGTGTTCTACCAGACCCTGCTTGCTAAACCCAGAACATAGTGTCCTACATATTAAATTTGATTCTACTATTGGATAACATTAACTAAATAATTCCCACTGTGCTGAGGATTACACTAGAAACGAGCTGAACAAGATGTGACTGTGTGATTTATTTGCATGTTATGGAAGCGATATGTATTCGTGCACAGGACCCTTTTCTGTGTAGACAAGCAGAATTTGGCCATATATTGCACCTTTGTCTTTGGAAGCTGCCAAAAATGCTGTCTCTCCATGGTAACACACTGAGCAATCAGAATCTACCTGCCTAGCCCAATCTTTTTGAGCTAACGAAGACATTGAAAGTTAACAGTTCCGACAGTATCACCACGTCAATCATGGCTTAAGCTATCAGCACTTTGTTCTCATGTTATATAAGTTGGTGTTCCCTCTCCTAAGTTGGGTTCTTTGTGTTCGAATTTTGATGAGTGGAAGGCTTTGACTTTATGTCTCTTTTCAGCCATGTTTTAATAACCTAACCATATTAGAATTTACTTGGGGAGGGCAAGGTTTTATTTTACCAGCATCCGAATCTTAAATCTGAGTGATCAAAACTTATTTGAGGATAATGGAAGCATTAGTCTACTGGGCAGGAAATGTGACTTTTTTTGTAAAACTTCAATTTTATGTGCAACCATTTTATTAGAATTCCACAAATATCATGGGTATGTTAAATTCTAATTAACCTGAAAAACTACACTTACAGTGACATTTTTGGAATCTGTTTATAAATACTGTAGCTTTGTGAAATGCTTGCTAGTGGCATGGTGGCTTAGTGGTTAGCACTGCTGCCTCACAGTGTCAGGAACTCAATTCCAGCCTCAGATGACTGTCTGTATGGAGTTTGTACATTTTCCCTATGTCTGCATGGGTTTCCTCCGGGTGCTCCGGTTTCCTCCCACAGTCCAAGGATGTGCAGGTTAGGTGAATTGACCATGCTAAATTTCCCATTGTGCCCAAGGATGTGTTGGTTAGGTGGACAAGCCAAAGGAAATGGAGGAATAAGGTAGGGGTGTGAGTCTGGGTGGGTTGCTTTTCGGAGAGTTGGTGCAGAATTGTTGGGCTGAGTGGCTTGTTTCCAAGCTGTAGGGATTCTGTGGCTTTCCCAAAGGCTAAATGATTAGAAATCCTTATCAGCATTAACAGGATTGATTTTCACTACCTCTAAATACAACCAATTGATTAGGTCAAGAGATTAAATACTGTTCTAGTTGTTAGAGAGTCATTGAATCATGCAGCACGGAGTCTGGCCCTTTGTCCCAAATTGGTCCATGCTGACCAAACTGTCCATCTATACTAACCCCATTTCCCTGCACTTAATCTATATCCTTCTAATCCTTTCCTATCCATGCATTTGTCCAAATGGCTTTTAAATGTTGATAATGTACCCACCTCAACCACTTCCACAGCTCATTTTACATGCATATCATCCTCTGTGTAAAAAAAGTTGCCCCTCAGGTTCCCTTTTATTCTTTCCCCTTTAATCTTAATCTGATGCCCTCTAGTGCTCAATTCCCCAACCCCGGGAAAAAGACTGAGTGCATTCACCCTATCCATGCCTCTCATGATCTTATATACCTCTATAATGTGCCCCCTCAGTCTTCTACACTTCCTGCACAAAGGAAAAAGTCCTAGCTTGTTCAACCTCTAACTATAATTCAAATTATTGAGATCAGGCAATATCCTTCTAAATTTCTCCTGAACTCTTTCCAGTTTAATAACATCCTTCCTATAGCAAGGTGACCAAAACTGAACACAATACTCCAAGTCTGGCCCCATCAATGTCCTGTATAACAGCAACACAACTTTCCAGCTTCTATACTCAATCCCTGACTGATGAAGACCAGTGAGCCAAAAGCATTCTTCATGGCCCTGTCTACCTGTGACTCCACTTTCAGAGAACTGTGAACCCAAACTCCAAGGTCCCTCTGTTCCACTACAATCCTTAAAGCCCGGCCATTTACCATGAAACTCCTACCTTGATTTGACTTTCCAAAATGCAAGGCCTCACACTTATCTCTATTAAACTCCTTTTGCCATTTCCAGGCCCACTTCCCCAGCTGATCAAAGTCCTGCTGCAATTTCTGATAACCTTCCTCACTGTCCATGATACTACCTATTTTAGTGTCATCAGCAAATTTACTAATCATGCCTTGTACATTCTCATCATTGATATAGATAACAAACAACAATGGGTCCAGCATCGACCCCTGAGGCACTCCACTAGTCACAGGCCTCCAATCCAACAAGCATCCTTCCTTCCAATATTACCCTCTGCTTCCTACCATTAAGCCAATTTTGTATCCAATGCTCCCGGATTCCATATAATCTAACCTTCCAGAGAAGCCTGTCATGTGGACACTTAACAAAGGCCTTATTGAAATCCATATAGACAACCACCTGATGAAGGAGCAGCACTCTGAATGCTAGTGCTTCCAGGGCTATAACTTAGTGTTGTGCGATTTTTAACTTTGTACACCCCAGTCCAACACTGGCATCTCCAAATCATATAGTCTACATCTATGTCTCTGCCCTCGTCAACTTTCCTGTTGACTTCATTAGAGAATTCTAACAAATTTGTGAGGCATGATCTCCCATGCACAAAGCCATGCTGACTACTCCTAATCAAACCTTATCTTTCCAAATGAATGTATATCTTATCTCTCACAATCTTCTCAAGTAACTTACCCACCACAGATACAAAGCTCACTGGACTATTGTTGAATTGAATTGCTAAATTGAATTGAATTAGAGTGTGCTTTATTGTCGCATATGCTCAATTGAATACAGTGAAAAGTTTATACGTCACCACTTACCGCACCATTGTAGATACAAAACTAACTAGATACAGCTTCTTCAGATACAAGATCTTCGCCTTTTGGCTCAGATCTATTCTTATCAGAATGGGTGTCAACTTGTGCTGCCTGACCTGCTGTGCTTTTCCAGTACCACTCTAATCTAAGTTAAAAATCACACAACACCAGGTTATAGTCCAATAGGTTTAACTGGAAGCACACTAACTTTCGGAGCGCTGCTCCTTCATCAGGTGATTGTGGAGGACACAATTGTAAGACACAGAATTTATAGCAAAAGTTTACAGTGTGGTGTAACTGAAATTATACATTGAAAAATACCTTGATTGTTTGTGGAGTCTTTCATCTGTTCGAATGCCATGATAGTTTCACTTCTTTCATGTGTAAATCACAAAACTTTTTTTAAAAGTTGCATTCTCAGGTTAACTGTAACAATGGGTGTTAGCTAGACAAAATGTTGAAGGTGTTAGCCCCCTGTGTTCTCTGTCTGTGCCATAATGTTTAGACTGATTCTAATCTAAAAAATGAGTTAACAGAGTCTTACATAAATTCATGCAGTTTATGAGCAAAGAACAATGTAACTCTACAAGTACAAATTCACCCCACAAGCGTATATGTATATGCGTGTGTGTGTGTGTGTCTGGGGTGGGGGTTTGTGAGTGTCTGTGAGAGAGAGTGTATATGTGTGCATGAGTGTAGAGTGGTCTAAGTCTCTGAGAAGATGCAAGTGTGTGCGAGGAGGCAACTTCACCATCTCTGAGGTTAAGGAGGTGGTGGGCGGGCGCCTCCTTGTCATTGACGTCATATACAGGAATGCACCCCTGAGACTGATTAATGCATGTGCCCGAGCGGGTAAACCTGTGCTGTACCGGACAGGAAGATCGCTGAGAGTCTTGCGCTCCTCAGGGATACAATCACCTACATGCAGGATAAGGGGGTGGACACTTGCCTCATCAGCTTGGACCAGGAGTATGCCTTTGACAGGATATCGCGTACCTGGGAGATGTTCTCTCCAAAATGGACTTTGGGGATGGAATCTGCAATTTGATCCAACTGCTCTATACCAACATTGTCAGTGCAGTCTCAATCAATGGGTGGGAATCAGAAAGCTTCTCGATCAGATCCAGAGTCAGGCAGGGCTGCCCTCTCCCTCCTGCTTTGTTTGTGTTATGTATAGAACCATTTGCCAAGACCATCAGGAAGGATGCGAGCCTGAAAGGGGTGACTATTCCTGGCAGTGGTGGTTCTACAGTTAAGGCCTCCCTGTACATTGGATGATGTCACCACCTTCTGCTTGGATCCACTGTCAGTTCACAGACACTTTATTTTATTTTCCGGGGGCCAAGGTCAATCAAGGCAAGAGCGAGGCCATGCTCTTTGGAAACTGGGCCGACCAATCCTCTATCCCCTTCACCATCAAGACAGACCAGCTGAAGGTGCTGGGTATTTGATTCAGAGGGGCTGGGGCATGTATTAAGTGTTGGGAGGAACATGTCACTAAAATAAGGCAGAAACTGGTCACTTTCCATCGTGGGTGAAAATCTGGTTATCCGGTGTGAAGTACTCTCAGTGTTATTGTACATGGCGCAGGTCTGGCCTATTCCCCATACCTGCCACAGTCACCTGGGCCACCTTCCACTTCATGTGGAGATCGAAGATGAACCGTATCTGAAGGGACACAATGTATAAAGATCTAGACGAAGGGGGAGAAAACACATCCAACCCTACTCTCACCCTGATGGCCACCTTTGTGTGTGGCTGCATCAAGCTGTGCGTGGATCCCCGGTACGCAAACACCAAGTGTCACTACATACTGAGGTTCTACCTGTCCCCGGTGTTGCGCAGGATGGGCCTGGCCTCGCTGCCGCGGAACGCACCGAGTAGTTGGACCGTTCCGTATCACCTGTCCTTTGTAAGAGAAACACTTTTGACCACAAGTCCATCAGGAAGTGATCAGCACCCAGTGGCCTTGAGAGCTTTTGGAAAAAGGAGAAGGTGGAGCCTGTCAAGCAGTTCCCTGCGCAGACTGTCAAAGTCATTTGGCAGAATGTCTCATCGCCAGAACTTTCCAACAAGCACCAAGATGTGGCTTGGCTGGTAGTGAGAAGGGCTACGTCTGTGAGATCCTTCATGCGCGCCCGGACTCTCTGCACCACTGCATGCTGCCCTCGAAGCGGCTGTGGAAGGTACGAGACCGTCACATACCTCCTTCCGGAATGTGCCTATACAAAGGATGACTATAGAGGAATGCATGGTGTTTGTCAAGGTTTGTCCCGAGCAGTGCCATGACGTGGGACTCCGTGCTCTATGGTCTGTTGCCCGGTCGCACACCGAGACGAACTGTGCCTGGAGGACCATCAACTCAGTGAAAGACGCGCTTTGGTTTGCCTCAAACATGTTGGTCTTCCAGTTGAAGGAGTAGACCCTGACTGAGTGTTACAGACTGGCACATTAATGAAGCAGGACTATGTGCTGAGGGACGCGTTGAAGCTTGGGGCAGCTGCTGCCAAGATGTGGGGTGGTGGGGAAAGACCACGGTGTAAGGTCCTTCTGCCGAAGAATAATGGGGGTGCATTCAGCAATTGGGCCCCGCTGATGACTCAGCTAAATGCCAAGAAGTTGATGGTAAACATAGATAATTGTGAACATCAATGACTCGATTTGTTCCCTGAAAGTAAAGGCAGTATATACCTGAATGGCATCATCAACTGTACATGTACCAAGGATTTCTATGAATTAAGTATATTTTTGTTATTAATTTTTTTTAAAACTTAGCAAATTGAGAAATAAAATGCCCAGCATTGCAGAAATAAAAGTTCAGAATAATGGTTTTTCACTCACATCGCACTCTAGGCTGCTCCAGGTCCTGGCTGTAGACTGCACTAAGCTTCACCTTGAGGATCATGAGGATCGGAGACTGTCCTAGTATCACCTCAAGACCAGGAGATCACGCTGCGGTCATGTCAGGCCGAGAGCTTTGGGAACTCTCAATTTGGACTCGAATATCTCAATGATTAATTGTTCATGCCGTAAGTAAAAGTAGAGTTGAAAAACCATCTGCTGATCCTGTCAGAGGTGCAGCTAAGGGTTAGACCTCTGGAATAAGACTGATGACTATTGTAGGGATTGAGAGTGGTGTATATCTTGCACCTTGAGAAAATTGGTAATGTGGAAGTGGTAAGAAATGAGCATTTTCTTTGAGATATGACACAAGGTTTATGCTCCTCTGGTAATCTTTGTGTATTGGTGTGCCATTGCGCTGAAATATTTGTCCACTCTTGCTCTGGGTTTTTATGAAGAGTAGTAGACTAGATTCCCTACAGTGTGGAAACAGGCCCTTCAGCCCAACAAGTCCACACCGACTCTCCGAAGAGCAACCCACCCAATCCCATTTCCCTCTGACTAATGCACCTAACACTATTGGAAATTTAGCGTGGCCAATTCACCTGACCTGCACATGTTTGGACTGTGGTAGGAAATCAAAGCATCCAGAGAAAACCCATGCAGACATGGGGAGAATGTGCAAACTCCACACAGACAGTCACCTGAGGTGGGAATTGAACCTGGGCCCCTGGTGCTGTGAGGCAGCAGTGCTAACCACTGAGGCACCGTGTTAATTACCCACCGGGTTAATTAATTATGTAAGAAATTAGTGCCTGTCAGTGTCTCCCCTCATCCGACCGTAAAATATAATTTATGGGCAGAACATGGGAGTAAATTTATTCCATCAGTGATCGGTGGTTTCTCAATGCAGCTCAAACATGGTCATGGTGGGTCTGAGGAGGACCAGTTTGCAATGTTTGATTCGACCAAATATCACGGCAGGCAGCTCTTGTTTTCAGATGCAACTCGGTGTCTGATTGAAGTGCCCACCACAAGTTTCAGGGCTTATGCCCGAAACGTCGATTCTCCTGCTCCTTTGATGCTGCTTGACCTGCTGCGCTTTTCCAGCGACACATTTTTCAGCTCTGATCTCCAGCATCTGCAGTCCTCACTTTCTCCATGAGGAAGGGAGCCAGGGATCCTGGGCCAAGGTAAGGCAGGAATATTGGTAGGAGTGGATTGACCAACTTAGAGAGAGGGCAAGGGGTATGGTGGTAGATTGGGAGAACAGGTAGCTATGAGAAGAGGGGATACAAATCGTTGGATGGTGTGCCACCAAAACAGGCACTGCTGAAAGACTGTATCATCTCTTTGTTCTTGCCCTTTTATCAAAAATCCAGTTACCCTCTTTCACCTGGCTGCCTATGTAAATTATGTTATGGCTAGAGCAGTGTGTTACTAGGATCTGTTGTGCTTATAACAAGATAATTGTAGGCTAACAGCTGTCGCACACATCCATATTATGTCTGACCCACTGTCCCAGCCAGTCCCAGAGTGTGAAAGGACAGTGTCTGACCCACTGTCCCAGCCAGTCCCAGAGTGTGAAAGATTAGTTTCTGACTCACTGTCCCAGCCAGACCCAGAGTGTGAAAGGATAGTGTCTGACCCACTGTCCCAGTCAGTCCCAGAGTGTGAATGATTAGTTTCTGACCCACTGTCCCAGCCAGTCCCAGAGTGTGAAAGGACAGTGTCTGACCCACTGTCCCAGTCATTCCCAGAGTATGAGAGGACAGTGTCTGACCCACTGTCCCAGCCAGTCTCAGAGTGTGAAAGGACAGTGTCTGACCCACTGTCCCAACCAGTCCCAGCGTGTGAAAGATTAGTTTCTGACCCACTGTCCCAGCCAGACCCAGAGTGTGAAAGGATAGTGTCTGACCCACTGTCCCAGTCAGTCCCAGAGTGTGAAAGGACAGTGTCTGACCCAGTGTCCCAGTCAGTCCCAGAGTGTGAAAGGACAGTGTCTGATCCACTGTCCCAGTCAGTCCCAAAGTGTGAAAGTACAGTGTCTGACCCACTGTCCCAGTCAGTCCCAGAGCGTGAAAGGACAGTGTCTGACCCATTGTCCCAACCAGTCCCAGAGTGTGAAAGGCCAATTTTACATCCAATTTGCCAACTTACAATGGATCCGTGCAACATTATCTTTAGGACCAGCCTACTTGTGGGACCAAATACTTTAGTAAAGGCCACGTAGACAATATCCACTGCCTCACACTCATCAATCGTCATCGTCACTTCATCAACAACTCAATCAAGTTTGTGAGTCAAGACCCATCCTTCATAAAACCAGCTGACTATCCCTATTAAGTCCATTCTTTTCCAAACGCAAGTTAATCCTGTTCCTAATAATCCTTTCCAATAACTTCCCTACCACTCATGTAAGGCTCACTGGCCTATCAGTTTCTGAATTATCCCTCTTGCCCTTCTTAAACAGAGGTACAGCATTGGTTATTGTCCAGTGTACTTGGACTTTGCCTGCAGCTAAACACAATACAAAGACCTCTGTCAAGGCCCTAGCAAACTCCTCCCTTGTCTTCTTCAGTATTCTGGGATAGATCCCCTCAGGTACTGGGGACTTATCTCCCTTAATGTTTTTCAAGATACCCAACACCTCCTCCTTCTTAATAGCGATATGCCCCAGACTACCAACATATTAAAAATAGGAATGTAAGTGGTGAGGGTGAAACAAAGAGTTTACAGAGGGATATTGACAGCTGAAGTGAGTGGGCAAAAATGGGGTAGACAGAATACAATTCAATGCGGGTAAGTGTGACCTTATGCACTTTGGCAGGAAGAATAAAGAATTTGTTTCCCCTTGTACCCAGATGGCATAATCTTAGAGTCAGGGATTGTGTATTTATGAGGACAATCTTTTACTTCAGAGGCTGGTGAATCTGTGGAATTTTATCCCCAGAGGGCTGTAGAGCCTGCTTTGGTAGATATATTCAAGACTGAGATAGACAGATTTTGAATCAGTAACAGAATCAAGGGTTATCGGGAAAGGGCAGGAAAGTGGAGTTGAAGATTATATGATCAGCCAGGATCATATTCAATGACAGAGCAGCCTGGGTGGGCTTTGTATGTTCTTATTGAATGTTTGACCCAGTCTCCACCTTGCTGTTCAGAACTGGTCACATGCATTTGGATGTCAAAGAGCAAGCAAATTAAATAGAAGCTGAGTTTGTCAGCCTTTGAAAATTTCCTTCCATAATAATGAACAGGTGGAAGTTGTAGACTGATGGACCAGAAGCTGAGACGTTAGGAGATCTGACTATTACTCTCTCATTGACATTTTCGTTTATTACAGAATTCCCCGAAATCTATCATCTTGGCCATTGCCAGGCCCCACGTTGAGTCGGGTACGATTTCTCCATTGACCTTGCTATCTCTTCATTCTTCCCTCTCGCCGGGCTGATACCAGCCTCAGTTCAGTGATAGCCCCTCTATTTCCTGCTGAATTATTTGTACACACTGAACTTACTAAACCTCCATTATTACAAAAACGTGACCTCCGGCAAGAATTTTAATCCATTTAAACTGTAGTTGTGAAGTTTAGCAAATGTGGGAAGATGCACAAATGCGAGGAGATACAGTTGATTCACACTTTATGTCAAACCATGCATTCAAATCTAACCCAGACATTACAATGACATCTCCTCTGATTGGCCACCGTTGTGTTATGACTCAGTTACAGTCTTGTACGTTTAAATTGCTTCAATAAAGAACCATCAAAAACACCAATGTGGATGCCCCTCACATTTATTGAGACCATGTGGCATGTATTGCATTCAGCATTGCCTTTAGTACATAAGCAATTAGTTGCTCTGAGTTAACAGGAAAATAAATTTTCTTGGTTAAATTAGTCAAATCTCAATATTTATCATTATGTGTTAGTGCTAGTGAATTTGTAAATATGTGGATGTTGATCATATTTGTTTTTACTAATGGGGACAGAAATAATGGATAATATAGACTACATGGGTTGAGATATTGAGAGGGTTTTAATTCTCCTGGACAGCCTGGAAAAGATTACAAATACAAAAATGAGAGAACAGCTCCTAAAACAGCAACTTTAGGATCAACCTCTATCAGACGACTTGCCTGTTCTCCAGAAGACATCACAATTTTCAATATTTCAGTGAAGCTGTGGGCTTCTGATGTTAGCTTTGGTTTAAGTCGATAGCCCAGATCTTGGGAATCTTGGCAGTTAAGCAAGGTGAGAATGGCCAGATCCAGCAGGTAAGCAATTTTCCAGGCATTCTTGTGGGTCAAGAGAGAGAGGTGTGTTTCTTTCCAGTTCTCACGGTAATCTGTTTCCCAAACTTCCCCATCAGACACCTTCCTTCCAGCTCTATATCACTTCCAAAGAGACTCATCTCTCCCATTCCCAAATCTTCCCTTAATTTCTTTCTGTGGCAGACTCTTCTCAGCTTGAGAAATTTCTCCTCATCTCAGTCCTAAATGACTCACCCTGTACGCGGAGAGTGTGACCCCTGTTCCTGGACTCTGGTCACCGGGAACATTTGTCCTGCATTTACTCTGTCTAGTCCTCTTAGAGTTTTACAGGTTTCTATGAAATTCCTCTTATTCTTCTAAATTCCTGTCCTAACTGATCCAACCTCTCTTAATATGTTACCCTGCCATCTTGGAAATCAGTTGGTCTTGTAATACCTACATGGTCACTATGTGCAACTGGTGCACAAGGACACCTATGTATCATTGCATTTCCCCCTTTCCCAATATATTGCCACTCAGATAATACTCTGCATTCAGGTTTTTGCTACCAAAGTGGATGACCTCAAATTTATCCCCATTAAGCTTCATCTGTAGTACATTTTCCCACTCACTCAAGTTGTCCAAATTAGACAGAAGCATCTTTGCATCCTCCTCACAGTTCACCCTCCCAACCAGCTCTGTGTCATCATTATGATGGTCTCAAGTTTCTAATGTTGCTGAAGCTATAATTATCCAGGCAAGCGAAGAATGCCCCATCATCCTCCTGACTTGTCCTTTCAGAAGACACCACGTCCTTTTTCTTTTAACAGGCAATAAACTGAAATGGGATTTGGATAGCTTTATAGCTGAAATATGTTACGGACCAGACCAGACCCACTCAAAATATTTTAAGAAGGTAGTTTAGACCCTAACGTTTTCCTATTTTAAAGGCAAATGTGAAGTGCTGTGTCCCAGATGCAATTTGACTGGTCAAACTACTCAAGCAAAACACAAGTTATTCAAACACTATCATTAAAATGCAACAAAAGAAAGAACATAAAATGACTTCACTCTATTGGAAAACTTATCAGACTGTTAGAAACAGTAACTACTACTAATTAACTGTTTCAATATAGTAATATCCCATCAATACAATCTTTGCAGCCTAGGAAGGGAACACCCCCCCCCCAGCTTTTGACTGTAATTGAGAGATGGAAACATAGCTTCCATTTCTTCAAGCCGACAGCAGCAACTGCTTAAAGCTAAACCTAAAAATCTACAAAAAAGTCCTAGAAATCCCGGGTCTGTGAGAACTTGCCATGCCCATCCAGGTTGCCTCTATTGTTTCAACTTCAAAAGAAAAACCCAACATCTCACAAGTGCTTTATCTTTTCATAGACTGCTCGAGACCTGTTCTCCAATCCTTCCTGAAAAGAAACCAGGACAAAACACACCTTTTAAAGCCACACCATCATCACAAATACTAGGAGAGCTTTGTAACTTAGCTCTGCCAATATTGCTTCTCCAAGCAGTGAGAGAGAGATTTTGAGACTCAGTGACACTGAGAATTTTTGAGTGGAAGACGTTCTCCCTGATGATTGATTGAGTTGCAGTTTGTTACAGAACTGTAAATGTGAAGGATGCAGAAAGATCCAGAGCCTGTAAATGGAAAGCTTTCACCTCTCCCTCCGTGTGAGGAAAAAGACAGAAAGAAAGCAATAAAATATAAAAGAAAGAATTCTAACAAGAAACAAAGATGCACTGGATCCATTGCTATGGGACGGCAGCATGAAATCACTACTAACTATCCAGAGGAAGTCTGTGAGACAATCTAACACACTTCTGAAATCAGGACTGTTAATTTTCGCAATCTGTTCATAATTTTTCTCCCCCTATTATATTTGTGTCAAACCATCTGTCTTTTGTCTGACTTAACTGTGAATGTTTGGGGTTTTTAAAGCTTGGGTTTGCAAAGACCAGACACAGGGTGAAGTGAAAACAACAGGATTGTTGCGGTAGTTGATTTAAATTTCTCCTCTATTGATTGGGACTCGTGTAGTGCCAGGGGAGAGTTTGTTAGGTGTATAGGATTTTTTTTAGAAACTAGTCCAACTAATGAAGGGGCCAGACTAGGCCTGGTATTGGGGAATGAGCCCAGCCAGATGATTGAAGTTTCAGTGGGTGAGCAGTGACCATAATTCTGTAAGTTTTAAACCACTTATGGATAAGGAAGGAGTGGCACTTGGGTGAATTTTCCACATTGGGGGAAGGCGAACCACAGCAATATTAGGCAGGAACTGGAGCATGTAGAATGAGAACAGCTGTTGGAGGGTAAATTCACCTCTATCATGTGGGAATCTTTGAAAGGCCAGTTGATTAGAGTTCAGGACCAGCATGTTCCTGTGAAAGTGAAGGATAAGGATGATAAGATTTAGGAATGTTGGTTAACAAGATAAATTTAGAGCTTAATCAAAAGCAAAAATAGGCATACATAAAGTTTAGGAATCTGAAGACATACAAAGCCCTTGAACAATACAAAGTTAACAGGGAATAACAGTAAACGACAGAACCCTTAGTGGCATAAACATACAGAGGGATCTTGGCATACAGGCCCACAGTTCCCTAAAAGTGGCAACACAAGTGGATAAGGTGGTCAATAAGATGTATGGCATAGAGTATAAAAATTGGCAAGTCATGTTGCAGCTGTATAGCACTTTATTTCAGCTGCATTTGGAATATTGTGTACAATTCTGGTCACCATAATATCATAAGGATGTGGAGGCTTCGGAAATGGTACAAAAACAATTTAGTAGGATGTTGGCTATTTGGAAGGTGTTAGCTATGAGGAGAGATTGGACTGATTTGGTTTGTTTTTACTTGCGCATCAAAAGATGAGAAATTGACCTGACAGAAGTTTACAAAATTATGAGAGGCATGGATAGTCAGAGTCTTTCTCCTCGGGAGAAATGTCAATTACCATGAGACATAGGTTTAAGGTAAAAGGAAGTAAATTTAACAGAGATGTCAGAGGTAAATCTTTTACACAGAGGGTGGTAAGTGCCTGGAATGCATTGCCTGGGGAGATGGTGGAACAAATACAATTACCTTAAAACAGCACAATGACAACATCATTACTGTGTGCCTGGTAGCTCTGGAAACAGCCAAGAGAAAGCAGGGATGCTGAGGGCATCCAGGTAGGCTCAGATTTAGTGAACACTTTGACAGGAAGTGAACAGGCCAGAGATGCAGCCTGGTCTGACCATGAGCTGAGTGTGTGTCCCTGAGCACACAGTATCCTTGTGGCAGCATTACAGTAAGAATTGCCGTTTAACTCCAAGGTGCAGCATCGGAGTGCAGAAATACAGTGTAAGTGAATTGGAGATGTACATAAGGATCTCGGGAACTGGTACGTGTTGGTACCGGTGTCTAATGTGCAGCCCAACTCAGAGAGGCTTATGCATGCCAAGGCTTTCCAATTTGTATACTTTGACACTAATGACACTAATCAGACACAGAGGGCTCTTGCCTTTGCTAGAGTGGCTGGGTTTTCATAAATCCAGGAAATCATAGATTGAACTTAAGTGCAAATCAAGGCAAATTATCATCCAATGTCATCAACTGGAAGGAATTGCACTCCCTCAGTGGTCAGATGGCTTGTAACAACTGTGGGTATTCAAGAAATAAGAGCAAGATTATTCCAAACAGCCTGTTGTACCTGCTCCACTATTCAATATACACATTGGCTGACCTTGGGCTTCAATTCCAATTTCCCGCCAAAGTTTTATCATGGATGTGTGCTCCAGATTTCCAGGTAGTTACCATTATTTCGACATGGTGCACCAATCTCATTCATTCATAATGGAAGCTCATTCTACTGTTCTAGGCCTGAGCCTTTCTGCATGAGACTGACCAAAATGCATTGTCATTCAACCAAGGAGTATTCTGGGAAATGCAATTCAACACTTCCACACACCTCTGTGAACATGCACTTCCAGCATGGGCTCCCAGTTCAGGAGTGTGAAACCCTGACTCTGCTTAATATTCCTTTTCCTAGATTAGGGCTGTTGCGGCCAACAACGAGCCTGATCATCAACTCAGCTAACCTGTTACATTATAGACTTAGCCAGAGTTAACAGCAAACCAGATTACTTCTTCCAATAGCTTTGCATTGACAAAATTCATCCACATTACAACTCAACTAAGAGCTTGGGATTCAAGCTACTTCAAGGGTTGCATTAAAATTGATGAAAGGATACTAAACTATGTCATGGAAGCACAGAAGGTGCTGAAGAAGGTTGATAGGGCCAATGCTAAGAGATTGTTTCCACTGCTTAGGGAATCTAAATCGTGGGGTTTGTGGCATAATCTTAGGATAATGGATTGATTTTTTTTGGACTGGGAAGAATTTGTTTCACTCAAAAAGTAGCGAATCTACTGCATGCTCTGTCCCAGAGGGTTGTGGATGCTTCATTGTTGAATGCATTTAAGAGTCGGATTTACTTGTTTTTGGTCTCTTGGGGAATTGAGGGATATGGGGAGTGGGTAAGAAAGTAGAGTTGAAGCCCAGTCATGGTTAAACTGAATGACAGAGCAGACCTGTTAGACTGTATAGAATACTTCTGCTCCTATTTCTTGTGCTCTTCTGCAATCAGGTGACGTCAGTCAAGTCAAAGTCAGGTTAAGAAATGCCAATTGGAATATCCAAATGATTGGTGAACTGGTACATGTACAGACAAATTAAACTGCAGAAGTGGAAACTTTGGTGGTGAATTTAATGTGGAGAAGTATAAACAGGAGAAATAATGAGTAATTTGGAAACTTTCGATAGATACATCACACAGAATAAAATGTTGAAACCTTGCACAAATTTGATAGGAAAATGAAGTTCAGATCAAAGGTCAACCATGATCTAATTTGATGGAACAGCAGGCTCAAGCATCTTCCACTTCTTCTGGAGGTCTAAAATGAACTATATCTGCAGGGGACTTCATATACAAAACTCTGGATAAGGGAGTGAAGAACATATCCGATGTCTTGATGGACACCTTTGTGTGTGGCTGCACCAAACTGTGCAAAGACCAAGTGTCACTATGTACTGAAGTTCTATCTGTCCCTGGTGTTGTGTTGGATGGGACTGGTCTTCTTATGTGGACTGCTCCAAGTAGTTTGACCATTCCATATCCCCTGCCCTTCATGGAGAAACTTACAAAGAAAACACCTTTGACAACAAGTCTGTCAGGAAATTGTCAGCACATAAATTCCTTGAGACCTGAAGGAACATGGATCCTGTCGCGTGGTTCCCTGAGCAGACTGTCAAAATTATTTGATACAATGCCTCATCACCAGAACTTTCCAATAAGCATCAAGGGCCCACTTGGCTGTGGCAAGAACCTGTGAGATTCTTCATGTACACCCAGTCGGTCTGTGCCAGGGCACGCTACCTTTGAAACAGCTGTGTGAGAAGTTGAGACTGTCACACATCGTGTACCTTTGTAAAGGAGGTCTGGGGAGAGATGCAATAATTTTTGTTGAGATTCATCCCGAGCAGCTCCATGATGTAGGACTCTGTGCTTTCGACCCTATTCCCCAGGGTGCACACTAAAACAAACATCGACTGTGCCTGGAGCACCATCAACTTGGTGAAAGACGCCTCTTTAGTCTGCCTGAAACTTGTTGGTCTTCCAGAACAAGGAATTGATAGAGTGTTGTAGACTGGCACATTCCAAAGTCCAGGGCTATGTGTGGAGAGAGGCTCTGAAGCTTTGAACAACAGCCCCCAAGGTGCAGTATGGAAATGCCATTGTCTGAGGTCTTTCTGCTGAAATTACTTGGGCTCCGTTCAATTTTTGAACCCTTCTAGTGCCTCAATGCATGTCACTATGGTCTTGAACGTGCAAAAGATGCCTTTGGTTTGTTGGAATAGAATCAAACTCAAATGTTTGTTTGTTTACTTTATATGCTACTGTACAGAAACAAACTACATTTGTGACAATGTATGTATACAAAGTTATTTCATAAATAAAGTATGTACTTGAAATAAAAAAACAACAGGCTTGAAGGAGTATGATCTGATCCTGATTAATCTATACATATATATTCATCTTCAAGAAAGGATGGACAAACTTGGGACATACATCAGCATACGCGATAATGTCAGAGAAATAAGTTAATACTTAACACTTTAACTCCAGGTCATGATATCATCCACAGTAAATGACACACAAGTTCACCCAGATGCCTCATATTGGAAACCAATATTTATCAAACTGAAAATGTACTCAATCTCAAAAGCCATTACTCTAGACATGCATTTTTGTCAAGGAGATGAATTAGCTTAGTGTGTGCTGTGACAAAGAGACATTATTGGCAATGGTTCAATCATTCAATTGATGTCAGGTGAGGTATTTAAGTTCCAGTCTTGGATAAGTTATAACTTCCACTGAAACTTCCTATGAACCAAAGAATTAGGAAGGGTGAAAAACTGTTTATAACCTTTCCCGTAGGTCCCATTCATTCAGCAGGAGAAGGTGAGGACTGCAGAGATCAGAGTCAGTAAGTGTGGTGCTGGGAAAGCACAGCCGGTCAGGCAGCACCTGAGAAGCAGGAGAGTCAATGTTTCACGCATAAGCTGTTCATCAGGAATAATGAAAGGCTTATGCCTGGAACGTCGAATCTCCTGCTCCTCGGATGCTGCCTGGCCAGCTGTGCTTTTCCACTACCACAATCTTTGACCTACTTATTCTCCACCCTACTCTCACTTAATCTATTGGTTACTGATGTTCCAAACTCTGAAATTCACATTTCTCAACCTTGTATTTAAATTCCTCCATGAAGTTGCCCATCCTATCTCTACATGTTTTTTATTTAAACATTCACTGCTGAGTCTCTGGACATCTTGCTGTTCGCCTCATTAAGTGCAGTTATGTTCTCAGTAAGTTGTACCCACTGTCTTGAGAAATCTCCTCAACTTCATCTCCTCATTTTCATTCTTTAAGATCCACCTCAAAATCAAGTTGTTTAATCTTTGTTCACCAGCTTCAAATGCCTCCTTTGTTGGCTCTTTGTGAATTTTCCTTCTCATTTCAATCCTGTAAAGTGCCGAGCTGGAAAGTGTATTTTTTTAAAAAATGACTTCATATGCAAGGTCAACAGTTATTGCCCATCCCTATTTGCCCCAGAGAAGGTTGTACTGAATTGCCTTCTTGAACTGCTCCAGTCCATGTAGTGCATACACGAACACGCCAACGTTTGGATTAGAAACTCATGTAGGCTATTTTGCTCCCTCAAAGTTGTGCAACCATTCAATAAGATCATGGTTGATCTGTTTGGTCTGAGTTCCACTTTCCCATTTATCCCCAATATCCTTTGATTCTGATTCTGCCTTTACAATATTTAGCAACTCCACCTTCACTGTCTTCTGAAGTAAAGAATTCTAAACCCAGACAACATTTTGAGAGAAAAGAACTCCCCTCATCTCTGTCTTAAAAGGGAAACACCTAACTTTAAGGCAGGATCTATCCACGGGAGGAAAAATCCTTTCTGTACTCTTGTCAAAACTATTATAACCTTATAAACCTTATAAACTTCAATCAAAACACTTATTGGTCTTCTAAATTCTAGTGAAAACAAGCCTAGTCTCTCCATATCCTCAATGATTATAGCATAACATCCTTCCTTTTATGATAATTTCCTCTTAGAATAAAGGATGGCACTCCATTAACCTTCATTTACTGTATCTACATTCTCAACTACTGTGACTCATATTTGAACACCTAGACTCCTCTGCATCTTGGAAATTTGCAGTCATTCGCTGTTGAAATAATATGTTTTTCTTTATTTTTCTTGCCAAAATGAACCATTGTTCATTCAGGTAACCTATCAATATCTGCATCCTTGTTCGGTTCTTTCAATAACCTAATTTCCTACCAATCTTTGTGACATCTCCAACTTAGCCACCATGCCTTCAATCGCCTCACTCACTTCCTTTTTATTTGATGGTGGGCCCTGCCTTTGGAATTTTTCTTTATAGTCAGACTGCTCTTATTCTGAGTATTCTAAAAGTTCCCTTCACATGCTTGCACAACTATCTTCTAGCCCAATATTCTAACTCACTTCAGCTAGCTCAACTTTTCCAACATGTCTTTTATAAGTCTGAAATCTTAGCCGTGGACCCGCTCCACTTCTTAAACTGGATATAAAATTCAATCATGTTATGATCGCTGCTACCTAGAGGTGCCATTAATCTGAGGTCATTCACTAATGCTGTCACATTATGCGATAGCAAGTCTGGTATAGCCTGCACTTGGATAAGTTCCAGAACATGCCGCTCTCAGATGCTTCCATGAAGACATTATATTAGTCATTATATGACCTCCCCATCATGGTGACTGCTGAAGATCTGAGTTTTCCGGTTTGTGCTTTACTGACTCCATGCTTACTGGGCTCCAGAACGCGAAGGCATCGCTAACTCCACGTATTGGTCTCCGGCCTGGACCTGCCTCCAGGACTTGTCTCCCAGGTTGGCCTGGGCTAAGTCTGCTCCTGCTCTGGAACCCAGCCATGACTCACTTCCAGGACTCACCTCCCGCACTGGCACGGTAACCAACTCATCTCTCACTTCGGGCTGGACCTGGACTCACCTCCACTCACTGTTCCCTCCGGGTAGGGTGGTTTAATGAGTTAAAAGGTGCGTGTGGAGGTAGAAAAACTGCAAAAAAGAGGGAAAGCAAAGGAAAAGGAACTGGAAAGCAAAGGAACTCTGGTTGGAGCGTTCTACATTTAGCCAAGTTCGATCCCTCACCACCCTTGTTTAGTTTACAACCCTCTCTACGTCCATAATTGTTCAGCTTCTGACAATACCAGTCCAGGCAAGGATCAGGTATAGCCCATCCAAATGGTACAGATCCCACTTTCCCTAGTAATAGTGCCAGTGCCCCATGTAATGGAACCCACTTCCCGCACACCATTCTTTAATTCAGATTCACGTGTCGAATCTTATTCATCCTACCCCAATTTGCATGTGGCTTAATTGGAAATTAATAGAGTATTTACTTTGATGATCTGTGCTTTAAATCAGCATGTAACTTCTCACAGTCCCTCAGCAGAACCACTTCCTCAGTTCTATTTACGCCATTTTTGCCAATGTACACCGTGGTCTCTGAATCCTTCCCAACCCACTGTAAGAATTTTCCCAGATCAGGACAAACGGGTGGCATGGTGCCTCAGTGGTTAGCACTGCTGCCTCACAGGGTCCTGGGTTCGATCCCACCTTGGGCAACTGTCTGTGTGGAATTTGCACATTCTCTCTGTGTCTCTGGGTGTTCTGGTTTCCTCCCACAATCCAAAGATGTGTAGGTCAGGTGAATTGACCTGGCTAAATTGCCCGTAGTGTTAGGAGCATTAGAAGAGGGAAATGGGTCTGGGTGGGTTACTCTTTAAAGGGTCAGTGTTGACTTATTGGGCCAAATGGCCTGTTTCCACACTGTAGGGAATCTAATCTAAATATGGCTGATCTGCTTATGTTCCAAATTCCACATTCCCAGCTTCTCCTGATAAATGTTTGACTCCTTTGCTTGACTAGAATCTATTTAAACTCAAAAATTGAAAGAACAGTGGAAATTAAAAACAGAAATTGCTAGAAATGCTCAGCAAATCTGACAGCCTCAGTGGAGAGAAATTTTCACGTCCAGTACACCTTCCTCAGAATTTAGCTATCTTCTGAGGCACAGAGGTCTGAAGTCATTCAACCCGCTGAGAAACATTATCCTCATCATCATGCAACCTCTAATTTAAGCAACATGCCTTCAAGTTCTGGACTGATCCACAAGTGTTTCCATATCCACCTTGTCAAGGCCATTTGGAATCTTACTCACTTCAATCAAGTTAACATTTATTCTTCTGAACACAGTGGAAGAAATTGCAGCTTTAGAATTTAGAGTCCCTACAGTGTGGAAACTGGCTATTTGGCCTGACAATTCCACACCAACTCTCCGAAGAGTAGCCCACCCAGACCCATTCCCCCTGTCTAACGCACCTACACTATGGGCAATTTAGCTTGGCCAATTCACCTAACCTGCATGTCTTTGGACTGTGGGAGGAAACATGCACAGACACAGGAAGAATGCGCAAACTCCACAAGGACAGTCACCTGAGGCTGGAATCGAACCAGGCTCCCTGGCGTTGTGAGGCAGCAGTGCTAATCACTGAGCCACCATGCGGCCACTTGCCCAGCCTTTCCTCATAAACAACCTTTGCATTTAGTATCAATCTGATAAGCCTGCTGTAAACCACCTCTAATGAACATCATGCCTGATCTAACTGCCTCTCAAAGCTACAGGTCAGATTCCCCGCATTTTCTTTCATCCGTAATGGCCCTGCAATTATCGTTATCGTCCTCTTGGTAGCTGAAATTCCAAAGGGAATCCCACATAAATTCCGCTGACAATCCCAGGCACTTTACAGCAGCTAGGCCCCTGAGGAAATTTCCAGCCATTGTGCCTGACTTTAATAAATTTGCATTCATCCTGTTTTGCATTTTTCGGAAGCGAATCATTAAAGAACAGTGTTTACTTTGATTAGATTACATTACATTACAGTGTGGAAACAGGCCTTTCGGCCCAACAAGTCCACACTGACCCGCCGAAGCGCAACCCACCCATACCCCTACATTTACCCCTTACCTAACACTGCGGGCAATTTAGCATGGCACCTAACCTGCACATCTTTGGACTGTGGGAGGAAACCGGAGCACCCGGAGGAAACCCACGCAGACACGGGGAGAACGTGCAGACTCCACACAGTCAGTCGCCTGAGGGGGGAATTGAACCCGGGTCTCCGGCGCTGTGAGGCAGCAGTGCTAACCACTGTGCCACTGTGCCACCCAACAACCATAACTCAATCATGTGAGAGTGATTAACACAAGGAAAAAAATGCAAAGGAGGGTAAAAGGAGAAGACATGCCAGGAAAAGAGACATTCAGAGGGGCAACCAAATTCTGGCATTGTTTATCCTTTAAGGGAGGTCTTTAAAGGAAGTGGAGAGACAAGTGGATTTAACTGGGGATCCCAGAGAGTGGGATCAACAATCTAAAGCTCGGACTGAGGGAGCAGAGGATGTAACAGACAGTGGAATCAGAGCAAAAAAAAAGTTAAGGAGGACCTATAGTTCTGCCACAGGGAGAGAGGGCAACTGAACACAATGGTGAAAATATCAAACTTGAAGGCTAGGAATACTGCATCAAGTAACTCACCTCCTAACACCCCAAATCCCATTCACCATCAACAAGGCACAAGTCAGGAGTATGATAGAATAGTCATCATGTGCCTGGATGGCAACTCCAACAACCCTCAAGAAGCTTGATGCCATCCAGGTCAAAGCAGCCCGCTTGATTGCCACTACATCTACAGACATCCACTCCCTCTACCATCAATGCTCAGTAGCAGCAGTGTGTACTATCTACAAGATGCACTGCAGAAATTCATCAAAGTTCCTTAACAGCACCTTCCAATCCAAGACCACTTCCATCTAGAAGGATAAAGGCAGCAGATACACCATCCCGTGCAAGATACTCTCCAAGACACTCGCCATCCTGACTTGGAAATAGATCACCATTCCTTCAATGTCACTGCGTCAAAATCCTGGAATTTGCTCCCTTGTGGGTCAACCCACAGCAGGTATTCTGCAGTGGTTCAAGAAGGAAACTCACCACCACCTTCTCAAGGGCAACTAGGGACTGGCAATAAATGCTGGCCAGTCAGCGATGCCCACATCCCTGTGTTGATGGACAGGCAATCAATGTAGCTCATTGACCAGGGGTATGAGGTACAAGTGGGACTTGTATGGGATTGAAATATATAGTTTTAGATGAGCTTGAGGTTTGTGGAACAAATTACTTTGAGCATATTGTATGATATACTATTATTGTTTTTTATAAATTGATTAATGACAGTCATTAGGTGAACATTAACTGGGGATTCAGCTCATCCCCTGTAAATAGGGAAAGGTTAAAATTGTAATTGTTAGATTAGGAGCTATTGGCTTTATTTGGAAATAAAAACAAGCTCTACACACTGAGCTTTGTCATGGAAAGCAGATACTAGGGAGGCAAAGAAACTATTCAAGAACATCCTTCAAGCTTCTTTGAAAAACAAGCACAACATCCCTCACAGCTCTTGAGAATCTCTTGAATAAAACAGCCCAAACCAGTAAAGAAGCATTCACGGAGGTACTAACCATCTTGAGCATTTCTGGAAAGCCCAGTTGGGAAGCCAAGCTCAGACAGTGGGAGTGGTGCAAAAAATTAAACCCCGAAGGTCTGGGTGGGTTGCTCTTCCAGTTGGGCCGAAGGGCCTGTTTCCACACTGTAGGGAATCTAATCTGAATCGAATCTAAAAGAATCCCAACCACTCTCCTCCTCAGACGTCATCTTCCTCACCTCACAGCAGGGTATATGGATCCAGCATCGGACTGTTCAGTCACCTCAGCGCTCAGAAATCCACTGTGGAAGAAAATCATGCTCAGGCTCCAAGGATTGACTGATAAAAAAAAATGATGTGTAAAAATAAGCCATGAAAAATAAATGTAAACATATACACCTGGCTTCTGTACTAAGACATACAGGAGCTCTGAGTCAGAAAGAGTGGCACTGGAAAAGCATAGCAGGTCAGGCAGCATCGGTGGAGCATAGAGTTGACGTTTCGGGCATAAGTCCTTCATCCTGAAACATTGACTCTCCTACTCTTCGGATGCTGCCTGACCAGCTGTGCTTTTTCAGAGCCACCCTTTTCAACTCTGATTCTCCAGCACCTGCAGTCCTCACCTTCTCCAACCAGAAGGACTGCCAGGGGAGTAATAACCACTGACTTATGGACATGATAAGGCATAGCTGGTACAGACAAGATGGGTCAAATGGCCTCCTTCAGTACTGAAAAATTCTATGGTTCTAGGGCTTTGATAGCTGGAAGACTGAGGAGAGAGAAAACAGGAGAAAGATGGTAGGACAGGCATTTGTGTGAAGAAACTTATCATTCCGGCAACATCTCTCTTTTCTAATATGAAAAATAAAATCAACTTCTTGGAGAATTTATCCTCCCAAAGGTCACGAAGCAAGGATCCTCTATGCCACTGGAATCAACTCATTGAATTGAATTAGCCTGTATAGTCACATGAAAAGTTTGTAACGTAATCGCTCTGACACCATCCGAGGTACGGGGTACCTAGGTACAGAATACTTAAGTATGTGTTAAAGACATGCGAGGATCATAAGTAAAAGTTCAGCATATGGATACAGAATAAAGAAGTTTTCTTTTTTAAAAAGCACTCCAATTTTAGTCTTTTCACCAAGTCCGTGCCAACCTTCAGACTGCCGGGCCAAAACACTGGGCTTCAAACCTCATGGCCTTGTTTCCAGTCCCTTCAGTCTCCTGTATTCGGCACACCACATGCCGGCCTGACCCGGGACTGCCTCCGGGACTCACCACGACCTCCGGTCTCCTCCATTCGCCTCCGGTAAGTTAAAGTTCAATATTTGAAAAAAACAGAGGGGATAAAAAAGAAAAAGAACGGGCAGAGCAAAGGATTGCTGGCTGGAGCGCATTATTCTGCCGCCATCTTAGATGGTGACAACGTGAAGTAAAACGAAGGTAAAGTGTGAAAGACACACAATTTTCAAATGGAATTAAGTCTATGGTTCACATCTAATTGAGGAAGTGCTTTGATGGTATGATGGTCCTCCCGTTCAGGCCTCCTTTTCCCACAGTAACTCGCTCCTCCAAGGAGAGGCCGTTGAGCTGAGCCAGCTCCTCTGTTCGCTGTCTGCCCTCAGTACTGCCACCCACAAGAGCTTTAGTTATGAGGCGCAACAGGGAAATGAGAACCCTGTCAAATTTTTCCCTTCCCCAGCCCAATGGGATTAATCCTGCTGGTGGGCTAAGATCAGTGCATCTAGGATATCATTTATTGAAAAGATAATAAAATGTTACCGGTTTTAGGGGAACTAAGTGTGAGGTGATTCACTTTGGTAAGAGTAACAAAAAGACAGGGTACTGGGCTAGTGGTTGGATACTTGGTAGTGTGGATGAGCAGAGGGATCTTGGTGTCCATGTACACAGATCTCTGAAAGTTGCCACTCAGGTAAATAGTGCGGTGAAGAAGGCATATGGCGTACTGGCTTTTATTGGTAGAGGAATTGCGTTCCGGAGCCCTGAGGTCATGTTGCAGTTGTATAAGACTCTGGTGCGGCCGCATCTGGAGTATTGTGTGCAGTTTTGGTCGCCATACTATAGGAAGGATGTGGAGGCACTGGAACGGGTGCAGAGGAGGTTTACCAGGATGTTGCCTGGTATGGTAGGAAGATCGTGTAAGGAAAGGCTGAATGTTAGGGGTAGGTTCTTTACTCAGTGAGTTGTGAGTTCATGGAATGCCCTGCCAGTAGCAGTGGTGGACTCTCCCTCTTTATGGGCATTTAAACGGGCATTGGATAGGCATATGGAGGATAGTGGGCTAGTGTAGGTTAGGTGGGCTTGGATCGGCGCAACATCGAGGGCGAAAGGGCCTGTATTGCGCTGTATTTTTCTATGTTCTATGTTCTATGTGCTATGAGGAAAGGGAAGGTTGGGAAATCAGTTCTTGAACACACTTTGCACAATCTTTCTAAATTTACCATTACTAAGTTAGTGTCATGTATTTCAAATTATTAATCAGATTTCCCAACTACATAAGTTCTGTTTAAATTGCAAAGGTTGATTTGTTCTGGTAAATTGTTGTGAAACACTCAGTAAACAGAGATCAGCTTTGTCAACTCCAGAACTCTTTAAAACTGACTGTGAAGCATAGAGACCTCCTGAGACCTGCCAGTGACGGATTGCTTCTCATTTTATCCAGTTCTTCAAGATGTGCGGCAAGATGAGGCTGCTGTGCACAGCTTTGGTTTTAGGAATTATTGGTAAGTCAATGCCAATTTTGTACAATTATTTTTATTTTTATTGACTGCTCACATTTCAGTATCAGCTTGCTCTGCAGGGATAAAGTTACTACATTTGGGACCCTGTCAGAATTTTTGCATGGGAGGGTAATGTCTATTCATGGAGAAGGCATTTTAATCATCAAATGCCCAGAGCAGAGGTAAGCTATTATACTCTTTGCAAGTAAAAATGTTGATGGTTTAACAGAAAATATTGTCTTGATGTTTTGTTATCAAGAGAGTGATTTAAGTTGCAGTTGTACTTAGAACCTGTCGGAAGCTCTGATCTGTGTATGGTGGTCTGTAATTGCTTGGAAGTTTGAACTGATTTGTACTGCCTTGATATCCTGAGAGGGGATAATCGCAGTCAGACTAAGAAGAAGGGCAGCGAATATATTGGAACAACATCACCTGCAGTTTTCCCCTCCAAGTCACTCTCTATCCTGCTTTGGAAAAAAATATCGCTGTTTCTTTACTGTTGTTGGGTCAAAATCCTGGAACTCCCTCCCTCAAGGTATTGTGGGTCTACCTACTTGGATTGCAGCCGTTCATGAAGGCGGTTCACCACCAACTTCTCAAGGGCAGCCAGGGAAGGGCAACAAATGCTGCCCCCGACCAGTGATGCCCACATCCTCTGTGTGAATAAAAAAATTGCCACTCTGCTCCTATATTTTACATTAATGCCGATCTCTGCAATTTTTATCAGGAGGTTATAGGGGGTATAGCGTGTGATGTGTAGAGAGTGATAAGTTGTGGGTAAACTTCATAGTGACCAATGAGTTAAATAGGTTTTTAATTGCCTAACGTTTCCTTGATAACTTGGTGGATGCTGAACCCTCTGAATTCCTCAATGTTACGGGTTTTTCTCACCATGAATACATACCCTAGAAACATTACGATTTAAGCATGGATGTAGCTTAATTATTAACTGTGGAACTCAACAGACCACCTCTTTCACCTCTCCCACAGAACCAACCCCTATACCTGAACTGACTGCACAACTCAATCCAAGTACCCCCATTGCCTGACTTAAGCTGACTGCTTCTTTAGTCAGGGATTCCAATCTTATGGGGTGGGGGAGGTTTATAATAGATTTTATGATGAATACAGAATGAAGGCATGTCAATGTGCTCCTGTCCCTCAGGTGGAGTCACTGCATCTGCCGGTGATAAATTACGCTGGTGCACCATCAGTGAGCAAGAACAAATTAAGTGCAACAACTGGACGTCAGTCAGCTGTGTCCAGGCTGACTCCATGAGAGACTGCATTCAGAAAGTTGCGGTAAATGTCAACAATATATTTATTAAGGTCACTGTACAAAATGTGAAACACACAGGCTTGTCCAGTTAACCCTTAAGGGTCAAATATCAAATGAGTTTGAGACACTTGTAGAGGACGATTAATGTATCTTAGCTAGCCCTCTTTTCATGGAGGGGCTTTGAAAGAGGTCAAGAATAAGACTTCTCAATCCAACTTAGAATGGAAATGTTGCATGTTCCCAAGGTACCAATACATAGAGAAATGACTTGTTTTGTCAGCTTTAATTATATCAGCTAGAAAGGTGGATGAAAGGAGTGTTGGGTGTATGTTAGAATGTAGGGATGCATTTGAATTTTGAGAAGGCAAAGTTGGAATCTGACAGGGGCACATTGAGAATTGGAGACCATATTTGAAATATAAGAAGTACATTTAGCATATGCAAATGTTTCTGGAAAGTGGGGGTGAACTTGAATCTGAGGGATAGATGGAATTTGACAGCCATATTTGAAAAGTTGAGTGTCTAAATAGAATGTGATGGATTATATTTGGAATGTAAGGGGTATATTTGGAATGCAAGGGATAGAATTAGTTGGGCAATTGTAAATATAGGGAGAACTTGTATCAAGGTTCTGTTGATCCTGACACACCATGAACTATCAATGGAGTTTGGAGGTTTCTATACTAAAAGTGAAGGAACCTTACTAACAAGACAGCACAAGTTTAATGCAAAGATGGCATAATCTCACCTAGGATTGGATATTCCTTTCTATATTTTAGTTTATTAAAGTAAATCAACATGGTTAGTATGCTTGAAGATGACGCCAAAATTAGTGCTCAGTGAGGGAGATTGTCTCAGATTACAATGGGACCTCAATCAGACGGACTGATGGGCTGAGGAGTAACAGATGGAGTTTATTTTCGATAGATGTAAGATGTTGCATTTTGGGGAGGCAAACCAGGACAGGACTTATGTACATAATGGTAGGGTCCTTGGGAGTGTTGCCAGCCAAAGAGTCAGCCAGTTCCTTGAAAGTGGAATTGCAGATTGACAGAATAGTGAAGAAGGCATTTGGCACGCTTGCATTTATTGGTCAGTGCATTGAATATAGGAATTGGGATGTCATGCTGCAGCTGTACAGAGCGTTGGTTAGGCCACTGTTGGAATACTGTGTTCAATTCTGAGACAGGAGTTCAATTTTCTTAATCGCTGAATTTTGAACTAAAAAATAATAGTCTCTGTGATGGTGACCATGAAGCTACAGAATTGTCAGAAAAACCCATCAAGTTCACGACTAGATCTGTCATCCACACTTGGTCGTGTCTACATATGAATCAAGACCTACAGCAATAGAACTGAATCTAAACTCCCCATGAGATGGCCATGCATAAGTCCTAGTGGAGGAACAGTAAGGCGGGCTACAAATGTCGGTCATCTGGTGAGTTCTACATCTCATGACTGAACAAAACAGTGAGCCAACAACAATGAAAGTGTTAATATCTTTATTCCGAGTGAAGCAAGGATAATATGGTCTCCCTAGATTCCATTTTACAGCAATCTTCAGCCAGACCTCCTGGTTCTGATGCCAAGTTGTTGGCGAGGGCTGCAGCTTTCTGACTTGCACCCCTCCCTCAGCATCTGCAAACATATTGCAGAAAGTCAACTCTGCATTATTGTGGCTGGCAGCGGAGTTGTAACCCACGTTTGTGAGTGAGAGGGCTTAGTTGGAATCAGGGGAAGAAGAACTTTAGAGAGTGACAGAGGTGAGAGGTTCACAACAAAGGAGGGGCCAATCACAAGTTCATGAATATGTAACATCTACTCTGAGGAAGTCAGTTCACTCACAGAGTCTTTTGTTTTGCAGCTGGCTGAAGCTGATGCTGTTGTTCTTCACAGCTCATTAATGATTATTGCAGAAAAGTGCGGTCTAGTCCCAGTTATGACTGAATATTACAAAGGTAGGTGGTGTGTCTCCGCACTGACTCTCAGACTTACCTTCCTCTCTCTGTGCTCGTGGACAGTAACAATCTCAATTTCCCACTATCGACCGACCTGATAATGTGTCAGTAACTGATCAGACAACGGTTCCTCTCCATTCCCCAGTCCCCTCCACAATCAGCTGATGTTCTGGTGCCATTTCCCCCACATGTAGTGATCCTCAACCTCACCCAGGCTGACTCTCCACCAGCCGTATCAAATAGTATCCAGTGTTGTCTTAATAGGTATAAATTCAAAGAGAGAGGTTCAAATATTTTCTTTTCGAGGCTGTTGTTTGTTTTTCCAAAATACCAGCCACATGTACACGATTTTCTCAAAAGCCACCCTATACCTGTGCACTGGCATTCTGAGGAGGGCACAGTTATACTTTGTCACTTAAAATAAGAGCAGCAGCCCCAGGACGGATGCTCAGATACACCAGGCGCACGTGCCACCCAGAAGGATTCCTACATTTAGCAGCACTGGCTGTGACTGAAACTTCATTCACAAAGGGGTGATCAGACAGCAATGTGACAGTGAACCATGTCTCCACTCTACACACAGTCTGGCAGGAGCTATCAGGGCCACCTTTGCCTTTAGCCTTTCCCTTGCAGGAACATTTCAGGCTACAGTATCTGTCAGCCTTGTTAAACAGCTGCACTCATGTGAAGCAAGTAACTCATTGGTTTTCCTCGATAGCTAAAAAAGGAAGTGGTACCATCGAGTGAATGGGATGCTTTGAGACAACTCTGTTTTAACTCTGTCTTAGAGTGCTGCAAATAAGTCTATGGATTGATTTGTTCTTAGTCGACTGCTACTGATCCCTTGTCTTGCACGTGGCTCTGAAAGGGTTAATTCTTGTCTGCGTGTAATAAGCGCCGCCCACCATATTGATGTCATGAGGACAAGAGAGTCTTATGTCTATCTCTACTTAGGTTCTTAGTAGAGATAGACATAAGACAGTCTTTGTGGTAATGTAAACCCTATTCCTGTTCAAATAAGCTATAAATGGTTGCAGACATGCAACAAACAACATCTTAATTACACTATAAGACTCTTCTCTTTTGAACTGAAACTAGATGTTCACACATACTCGATCACATTGGCCATTAACTAATGCTCACACTCAGATTACATGGATGGCAAAACACACAATATCTAAGCCTTCCTGGGCATCTTTCCCCTGAAGTAAGGCTGCCTCACTCCCTTTCAGACTGTAACACTCTTTCTTCACTGAATAAACTGAATATAACTTTCTCCAGGACAGTTTATCTCTAGCCTGCGCCATGACAAGATTTTCGCTACTCTTGCCCTCTCAGTCCCTTTTGTTATCTGACTAGCATTATCATTTACATCATCATTCATATACCTACCCCCGATTTACTCCTGGATCAGTCCCAGTCTGGATCAGTTGGAACAACTCCACATCGTTAAACCTTAGTGACTGTCTGTCACCAATCTGCAGCACAATCTCTGGGGGGGCAGGTTTAGGAACTCACTTCTGTGACACAGACCCAAACCAGTCCCCAGTCACCACTCAATTGCTAAAATAGGAAGCAGAGAGTAGAGGTCAACCCTTCAATCTGAGCACGTGGTACATGCTCTTTACATTTTTTCCTTTTATCTACAGAGAATCTTGAACCATGTAGGAGCTCAGCACCATACACAGATCCATGTGAGTTTCAGAAGTTATGTTTTTGTAATAAATATTTATAGGAATTGCAATAAAGTGCTTAAACTTAGTATGTTAAATACAGTTGAATTTTGCCTCCTCACTAGGACACAGCATATCTCCTCACTAGCAGTGCATTAATCATAGAATCATACTGTACAGAGGAGGCCCTTTGGCCCATCAAGTTTGTACCGGTTGTATCTCCTGATTGGAACTGGGGCCAGTTCAACATCATAAATTGCATTCAGGGGACAGTTGGGGAAGGATGTCTAACTGCAAGCCAATTCCTAGGCAATATGCGTTGAACTAGTCTGACATCTAGCCCCTCCCATTTATCTCTCCACCCCGGAGTCTCCCTGCCTTCATTCCTGACGAAGGGCTTTTGTCCAAAATATCAATTTTCCTGCTACTCGGATGCTACCTGAGCTGCTGTGCTTGCACCACTCTAATCTAGTCTGACATCTTGTCTCTTGTTGCTATATCGAATTTGTTATTCCAATGGGCACCAACTGTTTTGAAGAAATGCTCTTTGTGGAGTCAGTCAGGCTTATTCCAATTCTTGGGATTATTGGTTTCATCTTTCATGATAATGAGCTTCTCCTTTTGAGGCAGAATGTAGATTTGAAGATTCTGATGTCACACCAAAGGACCCAGCTCCACATTTAAGGCTGTGACTTTTAGTGCAGGATTCCCACACCATTGACAATTGTTTCTCTCTATTAAATTACCTTAAACACCTCAAGTAGGTTAAACTTTCATCTTCAATTCTAAAGGAATTACAACCAGGCAATGGTTATGTTTGAACCCATGTGTCCTTGAAGAGGGAGCACACAGTGTCCACCAATATTCACGCTGCCTTTAGAGAGAGGTGGGCAGCATGGGGGAGTGAGGGCTGGCGGTGGAGGGGAAAGAGCGTTTATCTCTCCCTCCAACTCCAATTTTAATTTACACCCCTCCCTAATCGTCAATGGTCTACATTACTCATAATGGACTTTGCATACAAATGGATCACTAGGAGAATATAAGTGATTTACAAGTGAGTGGTTAATAGAGGTGCAAATATACCACTGATGATTTAGCAATGGGAAAAAAAGAACTGTTCAGTTATATAAGAGCATTTCTGGATGCAAAAAAACCAGCCTGACAATGATTGAATCCACCAAGTCTTGTTTCTTTCAGTTCTATTTTACAACGTACCTTGAAGATTATGCATACACTGTTGACTGCTGTTGTGTTTGACTTCAGTTGTATATATAGTGGCTGTTGTGAAGGATCAGACTTTGACCTGGGACACTCTGAAAGGCAAGAAGGCATGCATTACAGCTCTTAAACGAACTGGTTGGAATATTCCAATGGGGCTGCTGATTGCCCAGGACAAAATCCAGAACTGCAGCCTTTATAATTGTAAGTAGATAATGTTCTGTTTGACCGGAGGTGTCAGCAACTGAACAACATTGGCTTTGCATACATTTCAAACCTGTTAGTCTCCTCTTTGGCTACTGTCCACCTCCAGCTTCACTTTCCATCTCCCTTCCAATTAATCTCTCACTCTTCCAAAGTCCCAGCTACTCTCTCTCAACAATTTCTAATCAACCCATTCAGAGGTGTAATGACACAGCTTGGAGTTTGGGGCCGTGTCTCCTCACTGGGACTGGGCTGTATCTCCTCACCGGGACTGGGGCTGTACCTCCTCACTGGGTCTGGGGCTGTACCTCCTCACTGGGTCTGGGGATGTATCTCCTCACCGGGACTGGGGCTGTACCTCCTCACTGGGTCTGGGGATGTATCTCCTCACCGGGACTGGGCCTGTATCTCCTCACTGAGTCTGAGCTGTACCTCCTCACTGGGACTGGGGCTGTATCTCCTCACTGGGACTGGGCCTGTATCTCCTCACTGGGACTGGGGCTGTATCTCCACACTGGGTATGGGGCTGTGTCTCCTCACTGGGATTGGAGCTGTATCTCCTCATTGGGACTGGGCTGTATCTCCTTGGGACTGAGCTGTATCTCCTTGGGACTGGGCGGTATCTCCTCATTGGAATTGGGCTGTATCTCCTCACTGGGACTGGGGCTGTATCTCCTCACTTTTACTGGAGCTGTATCTCCTCACTGGGGCTGGGGTTGTACCTCCTCACTGGGAGGGGGCTATATCTCCTTGGGACTGGGGCTGTATCTCCTCACTTGGACTGGGGCTATATCTCCTTGGGACTGGGGCTGTATCTCCTCACTGGGACTGGGGCTATATCTCCTTGGGACTGGGGCTGTATCTCCTCACTTGGACTCCGCTGTATCTCCTTGGGAATGGGCTGTACCTCCTCACTGGGACTGGGGCTGTATCTCCTCACTGGGATTGGGCTGTATCTCCACACTGGGACTGGGGCTGTGTCTGCTTACTGGGACTGGGGCTGTATCTCCTCACTGGGACTGGGCTGTATCTCCTTGTGACTGGGCTGTATCTCGTCACTGGGACTGGGGCTGTATCTCCTCACTGGGAGGGGGCTATATCTCCTTGGGACTGGGGCTGTATCTCCTCACTTGGACTCCGCTGTATCTCCTTGGGAATGGGCTGTACCTCCTCACTGGGACTGGGGCTGTATCTCCCCACTGGGACTCGGCTATATCTTGTTAAAGTGGCTTGTGTCGGTGGGACTTGAATGTGCGCCTTTTGGTTCAGAGTTGGTTTCCCTACCACTTCATCACAAGAACCTTCAGTTACTTTCTCTCCAAACCAATGATTGCTGTCCCATTCAGATTATACTTGTGAACCTGTTTGTGCCCCTTACAGTACACACTCTTGTTCCTGGTCCATTCAGAATAAATGCCTGTTCTGATTGCAGTCAGTACAAAGTCTGTTCTTGTTCCATTCAGTAAACCGATCTGACCCCTTTCCCACTGTTCTGCAAACATATTCCTGTTACTTGAGGAGACATTTCTATTCCTAATCAAACTGTGAATAATGATTGTGTCGATTGAGCCAATTGAGGACAATTTCTGCTTTCTTTCTCATTCAAGCAACTTATTTCGGTGAAAGCTGTGTGCCTGGGGCAGATCCTGACAGCAACCTGTGCTCCCTTTGTGCTGGCCAAGAGCACACCTCATCGTCCGGAATGGACAAGTGTGCCTTTAACTACAATGAGCGATACTTTGGCTACAGTGGAGCTGTAAGGTACATAACTTGTTTCAGAGTGTTGTAATTATTCTGCATGCCCCTTCTGTTACAACAAAAGAAATTTTACTCCAATGATTGTAGTCAATCCAACTCCTCTTACATACAGCTTTCTTTCTTATTCCTCGACAGGATATGTGCATTAATGTTTAGGCCAATATTTGTTGCCATCCCAAATTGCCCATAGGGCAGTTAAGAGTCAACCACATTGGTTTGGAGTCAAGTGTGGGTCAGACCAGATGAGGATGGTACATTTCCTTCAATGAAGGGCATTGGTGAACCACCTTGAGCTTTCTTGACTATTGACGCTGATTTCATAGTTGGCCTGATTCCAGGTTTTTAATGAATCCAAATTCCACCATCTGCTATGGCAGGATGTGTACTCAGGTCCCCAGAACATTAACAGGATCTCTGATGTGATGACCACATGTTGCTGGAGAGTCTCTGGAGGCACCAGCTTAGAAGGTATGCTTAGCCAGAATGTGTATAGTAAGGATAATGTATATAAATAATTGCTTTTGGAAGCCCTCATACTCTAGCCACATTTCTATTGTGCACCCTCAACATTCTCTCAGATACCACAGTGGTGTCACTGATGAAATGACTGAGCAGAGGTTTGGAGCAACAGAACAAAAAAACCTAAACACCTATAGCTGGCTGCAAGTTGATGTCATAGAAGAAAGTAAAAGTTTGAGGAGAATTCTAGCGTATTGGACAGAGGGGTGTGTGTGGTTGGTGCCCTTGGAACATGCACTGAGATGCCAGTGTCTGGTGTCCAACATGGAAATCATATAGATCAAGTGATGCTTTGAATCCCTTCTGGTTTCCTGGTCAAGTATTCCCGACATCAGGCCTGTTTGCTGAGTTTGGTTAAGATGGGAGTCTGAATATTAATGAGTTGAGTTGTGCTGTCGACAAGATGTTTAAACAATCAATAATTACCATCAATTGGCACCTTAACACACCACACCACACCACGCTCTGGGGTGTTCCTCCTTATTACCTATACTTCAGAAAGGAAATGAAATTGAATGCCCATCTATTGTAATGATCACCTCATTTGTAAAACTAGTCATCAGGATGCAAGCCACCCAAGGTTGTAATGAAATGTAAGGCAAGTTTATTCCCCATTCCTGGTTGCTCTGACTTTGATATCATAGCCTGTTTCCACACTGATGGGGATCTATTTGGCCCAACAAGTCCACACTGACCCCTTCACTTCCCAATCGTGCTGCAATTCCCCTGATTAATGTGCCTAATCTACACATCCCTGAACACTATGGGCAATTTAGCATAGTCAGTTCACCTAACCTGCACACCTTTGGACTGTGGGAGGAAACCAGAGTTCCTGGAGGAAACCAATGCAGACATGGGGAGAATATGCAAACTCCATACAGACAATCGCCTGAGGCTGGAATCAAACCTGGGTCCCTGGTGCTGTGAGGCAGCAGTGCTAACCATTGAGCCACCATGCCGCCCTGATACACTTAAGTGACTTGCTGAATGTTCAGAGGACAATTACTAACAAGCCATGTTGGTCACAAACAGACTGGACTGGCTAAGGACAGCAGCTCTCCTTCCCCAGAGGAACCAGTTGCTTTGTCACAGCAATCCGATAATTTCTTGAATTTGAACTTTTTTCTCTGGCCATTAACATAATCATGATATTGCAAGAGCTATCTTGGGTAAAAGCCATGCTAAACCTATCCATTTTAAAATGAGAATTATTTATTGGAATTTCTTGCAGATGCCTGGTGGAGAAAGGTGATGTTACATTCATCAAGCACACAACTACCTTTGAGAACACTGATGGTATGTGTGTGAGTTTCTGATTCTACAGTATTAAATACTGCTGTCAGTAGTAACTGAACTCAGACTGGGTGTTGACAAGAAAGAGACAAGCACACACCTGGTGGATTTTAAACACAATTCTAAAGCTTGGCTGGCCAGTTTTATTTGTGTGGAATTTATTTTTGGAGCTGAAACATTAAACCCCTCAAACTTGCTCCCACATTTTCTCACATCACGTCCTTTAACTCCAACCAACCTGTTTTTAATTCCCTATTTTATACTTTTCCCCAATAAAATCCAACTTATCTTGAGAGTTGGATGAGACTCACACTGTCCACAGTTAACTGGGAAAATCTACTAATGGGTCAAACTGTGGAAGATATTTAAAGAAACATTTACTGCACTGCTGAGTCAAAATTCTGGAAAAAAAAACATTCCTGGGGAACTTACTGACATGGCTGGGAAATTGGTTGAATGGCAGGCAACAGACAGTCGAGATAAGTACTCACTTTGGGAGATGTGACCCAGTGGTATTCCACAAGTATCTATGTTTAATTATCAATTATTCACATTATGCATTAAAGACTTGGCACAGAAAGCCATATGTTCAACTTTGCAGATGACATAAAATTAGGCAGCATTGTAGGCAGCGTAGGTGTAACATAAAATAACAAAGGACATTGATAGCCTATGTGAATGGGCAGAATTGTGGCAGATGGAGTTCAGTATGAGCAAATGTGAGGTTATCCCTTTTGTACTGAGAAGTGGATAGATCAGTGTATTTTCTAAATGGTATGAAGCTGGATTCAGTGGATGTTCAAAGAGACTTGGAGGTCCAGGCGCAAGATCTTTAAAATGTCACAAGCAGGCACAGAAAGTAATCAAGAAAACCGATGTTCTATCGAGTGGAAGGATACAGGAGTTATGCTGCAGTTATACAAAAACCTGATTAAGCATGGCTTATAGCACTGTGAGCAGATCTGAGCACCACACTTTCAGAAGGATATATTGGCTTTGGATGGACTGACAGCGCAGGTTTACAAATATTGTAATTCGACTGCAGGCGTTAGTTTATGCTACGAGATTATGCACATTAGGCCTGTTCTTACCAGAATTCAGAAGGTAAAGGGGTGATCTGATTGAAGTCTTAAAGGTATTAACAGGAAACAGCAGGATAGAGAAAGATAAATTATTTCCGTCAGCCGGAGATTCTAAACCTAGGGAGCAAAGTCTGAGAAGTAGGGCTAGACTGTTCAGCAGAGATTAAGAAGCCATTCCAAATACAGAGGGTAGTAGATGTTTGGAAGTCTCTTCCACAAATGGCAGTGGATGCTGGGTCAGTCGCTAATTTTAAGTCTGAGAGTTAGATAAATTTTTGCCAAGCAAGGATGTTAAAAATATGGGGCAAAGGGAGGTATATGGAGTTACATCAGAGATCATCTATGGTCTCATTGAATGGTGGAATAGGCTTGAGGGGCCAGTGCTTCTGAGACACCACTGATCTTCAGCATTACAGTCTTTTGGAAGAGAGTTTGTATTTCTATGACCCTCTTTGGGGTGATGAGTTTCAGGTTTCTCTCCTAAATGGCCTGGTTTGGATCTTAATTTTGTATCTCCTTGCTCTTGAGTCTCCAACTTAGGAAATTATGAATCTCTGTATAAATGAATCTGATTCACACTATAAGCACCTCATTGGATCATTCCTCAATGTCCTCAAAGGGGATGCTGTGCTATTTAGTTGTGAGCTGCAGGATATTGACGCCAATCCTTTTTCTTAGACCAGGTTTAGATTAGATTAGATTAGATTACTGACAGTGTGGAAACAAGCCCTTCGGCCCAACAAGTCCACACTGACCCACCGAAGCGTAACCCACCCAGACCCATTCTCCTACATTTACCCCTTCACTTAACACTACGGGCAATTTAGCCTGGCCAATTCACCTAATCTGCACATTTTTGGATTGTGGGAGGAAATCGGAGTACCCGGAGGAAACCCACGCAGACACGGGGAGAACGTGCAAACTCCACACAGTCAGTCGCCTGAGGCGGGAATTGAACCCGGGTCTCTGGGGCTGTGAGGCAGCAGTGCTAACTACTGTGCCACCGTCGTAAGGGTTTATTTAGTTTACCTGGGTAGAGGAACAACTGCTAGTGAGCCTTAACAAGAAGAGACCCTTGTAGTTTACAAGATGTAGTTTATCAGTTACAATATTGCTAAAAATATTGAGAAACATATATGGCACACTTTTCTCCTTCAAGTCCAAAGCTATTTTCATTTCTCCATCTAAGATTGAACAATACCATCAGATTGGGTAGAGTTTAATGCAGTTTCTGGCATTAATCCTTTCAGAGGAATTTAATCCAACAAATGCAAGCCATGTTTATGGAATCTACCCTTGGAATGTATTCTCTTAGAACCTGGAATGGACTAACTAATGGAACGGTGTTCCTGTGAATATGTCAGTGAGGGCTATTGGACAAACATCGGTTCAATGCATGTAATTGGCACAGTGGTTGGTTCTGCTGCCCCACAGCACCAGGGACCTGGGTTTGATTCCAGCCTCAGGCGACTGACTGTGTGGAGTTTGCACATTCTTCCCGTGTCTGTGTGGGTTTCCCCCATAGTCCAAAGGTGTGCAGATCAGGTAAATTGACCATGCTAAAGCTATCCCATAGTATTCAGGAATGTGTGGGTTAGGTGCATTAGTCAGTGGTAAATTCAGGGTAGGGCAATGTGTCTGGGTGGGTTACTCTTTGAAGGGCTCGTGTGGACTTGTTGGGCCAAAGGTCCTGTTTCTGCAGTGTAGGGATCTATGACTACAATTAATTCATTAAAGCGAATAAGTAAATGAAGTTGTCTGATGGACTTGATAGGCAAAAACTGCCTCAATAGACCTCCTGTGCCTCTAAATCAGAGGGCTATAAATCTAAATCCCGCTGCAGAGATTTGAGCATTTTATGAACTAGAGCTCTTTATATATGTTTTCAGTAAGATTGGATTGCTTCTTTCAAATTAGCAGCAGCAATCAACTCTTTGGCCCCTCTCGCCCTACCACTGCCCTCTGTGGAAGAGAGTTCCACATACTCATGACCCCCTAGGGGAAGAAAAAACATCTCCTTATCTCTGTCACCTTATTTTTAAACCATGCCCTAGTACTAGTCTGTCCTGTAAGTGGGAATAAGAGGGGTGGGAGTGATTGTAAACTGACTATTTGAAAGGGCAGTAAAGGTAGAAATATTCATAGTCTTTAAAAAGTATGTGGATCAGTACTGGGAATGCTGTAACACACAAAGCTATTGGTAATGAGTTGTAAAGCAGATTTAGGGATTGCTCATTGTCAGCCAGTCAGAAAGAACACGATAGACTGAATGACCCCCATTCGTGCTATACATTACTCAGAATCTCACACTGATTCAACAAAGGGGACAAAATGCTTCTTTGCCAAATCACTGAACATTGTGTGAAACAAAGGGAGAAATTTATGATCACCATTCTTTACTACCCAAGACAGATTTTACCTGCATATGATGAGGGAAGCCCCATTGTTCTGCTTAAGTGGGCTAGATGAACTGCTTACACCTTCCTAATTCAAAATTGTCTTTGATTCAGATCAAGATACAATCTCATACTTGTTAGTTAATTTATTCTCAATAGTGTAATTGGAATTTTTTTTGTAGAAACTGCTCCTTTTGGAGATTTATCACAAACGCCTATGGTGGACTGAAGGGTTTTTTTAGATTAGATTAGATTACTTACAGTGTGGAAACAGGCCCTTCGGCCCAACAAGTCC
>NC_057722.1:10589143-10594442 GCF_004010195.1 Chiloscyllium plagiosum | reverse complement strand
GAATTGAACCCGGGTCTCTGGCGCTGTGAGGCAGCAGTGCTAACCACTGTGCCGCCGTGCCGCCTGTGTTTCTGTATTGCAGATTTCTATGACTGAAACACATTGGTCTATACAGAGGTGGTGATATTTCCTAAGTATGTAATCGGCTTAATCACTTTTCAAATGTCCACTCCATGTTACAGTTCTAGATTCCAACTTTTTCTACTTTCCTATGATTCTGTGCCTAGGCATGACCAATCAAACACAGTCAGTGTGTTGGTAAATAGATTCACATAAAACAATGGAACACTCTGGGCACTCTTTCCTGAGTGGTTCTGTTTCATGTGATGGCAAGAAAAGAATCAAGGTGTGATGTGATGTGACAGGTAGAAGACAGAGGGTGGTGGTGGAGGGTTGCTTTTCAGACAGGAGGCCTGTGACCAGTGGAGTGCCATAGGGATCGGTGCTGAGTCCACTACTTTTTGTCATTTATATAAATGTTTTGGATGTGAACATAGGAGGTATGGTTAGTAAGTTTGCAGATGACACCAAAATTGGAGGTGTAGTGGACAGCGAAGAACGTTACCTCAGATTACAACAGGATCTTGATCAGATGGGCCAATGGGCTGAGGAGTGGCAGATAGAGTTTAATTTAGATAAATGTGAAGTGCTGCATTTTGGAAAGGCAAATCAGAGCAGGGCCTATACACTTAATGGTAAGGTCCTAGGAAGTGTTGCTGAACCTTGGAGTGTAGGTTCATAGTTCTTTGAAAGTACAGTCGCAGGTAGATAGGGTAGTGAAGAAGGCTTTTGGTATGCTTTCCTTTATTGACCAGTGCATTGAGTATAGGAGTTGGGAAGTCATGTTATGCCTGTACAGGACATTGGTTCAGCCACTTTTAGAGTATTGTGTGCAATTTCAGTCTCCCTCCTATAGGAAGGATGTTGTGAAACTTGAAAGGGTTCAGGAAAAAATTTTGACTATGTTGCCAGGGTTCGAGGGTTTGAACTATAGGGAGAGATTAAATAGGCTGGGGCTCTTACCCTGGAGCTTCAGAGGCTGAGGGGTAACCTTATAGAAGTTTATGAAATCATGGATAGAGTAAATAGATAAGGTCTTTTCCCCGGGTGGGAGAGTCCCAAACCAGAGGGCATAGGGTTAAGGTGAGAGGAGAAAGATATAAAAGGGATCTGAGGGGCAACATTTTCAAGCAAAGGGTGGTGCATGTATGGAATGAGCTGCTGAAGGGAGTGGTGGAAGCTGCTACGATGACAACATTTAAAAGCCATCTGAATAGGAATGATTTAGAGGGATATGGGCCAAATGCTGGCAAATGGAACTAGATTAGATTAGGATAGCTGCTCGATATGGATGAGTTGGTCCAAAGGGTCTGTTTCCATGCTGTACATCTCTACAACTGGATTATTTTGAGGTCAGTTGCTCTGTAGGTAAGGTTTTGAATCTGTGTGCCACTGCTCTGTGTATTCTAAACCAATTGATGTTTCACTTTCAAGGTAATTCAGCTGGATTATTTTGAGGTTAGTTGCTCTGTAGGTAAGGTTTTGAATCTGTGTGTCACTGCTCTGTGTATTCTAAACCAATTGATGTTTCACTTTCAAGGTAATTCACAAGAGGAGTGGGCTGCAGGTCTCAACTCCAGTGACTTTAAGCTGCTGTGCCTCAATGGCACTCAGGCTCCAGTAACAGATTTTAAGACGTGTCACTTGGCACAAGTACCAGCTCAGACAGTTGCATCCCGTGCAGAGAAAAGGGATCAAGTGCTGCAGTTTTTAAAAGACCAACAAGTGAGTATTTGAGCTTGGCTAAATGTTTGGGGCTTCTTTTTATACAACTCACTACCAAATCACTTAGTCTGTTGGACAAATAATTAACACAGACAAATACAAAAATTGGAGAGAGGGTTGGAAGAAAAGGAAGAATTGAGTTAAAATGGAGTTGTAGGTGGAGATAATGCACTCTAATCCCAGCACTGCTCACCTCTCATTCAGGCTTTTACCAATTGAATACAAGCAGTCACAGTCTTTAGGCTTTGGTTTGAGCTCGCTTCCAAACATTTCAGATTGGTGCACTTTGAGATTGAACTGTTTAGAGGGAGCTTTACTCTACTTCCATTCTGTGCTGTAGCTGCTGTAACTGACCTGCTATAACCCCCACCAACTCTAGCCAACAATTCATCTGGAACTCTCAATTTCAGTGGAATGTTTTCAGATCAAACACATGCCATTACTTAATTCATTCATTCATGGGATGTGGGCATCTTTGGCTAGGTTGCCATTTATTGCCCATCCCTAATTATCCAGAGGCCAGTTGAGAGTTGATTACATTACTGTGAGTCCAGAATCATATGTACACCAGACCCAGTGAGGATGGAAGATTTCCTTCCCTATAAGACATGTGAACCAGATGGGCTTTTACAACAACCAACAATGGTTGCCATTAGGCCAGCTTTTCATTCCAGCTATTTATTGGATTAAAATTTCACCATCTTGCGGGTAAGATTCAAACCCGCATCCCAGAACCTCAGGCAAGAGTCCAAAGACATCACCACTACCACACCACTGTCCCCTCCCAAAAATATCCATTCTCCAAACTCAAGAAGAGACAAATTTGAAAATTGGAGAGAATTGCTGAGTATGAAATCCCTTCAGTGTGAAAACAGGCCATTTTGCTCATCAGGTCCACATCAACCTTCTGAAGAGGATCCCAGACCCTGGCCTACTCTATCCCCGTAACCCTGCATATCCTCTGGCTAATCCACCTAATCCGTACATCCCTAGACACTATGGGCAATTTAGCATCGCCAATCCACCTCACTTGCACAACTTGGACTGTGAGACAAAACTTACGCAGACATAGGGACAATGCGCAAACTCCACACAGACAGTCACTGGAGGCTGGAGTCAAACCCAGGTCCCTAATGCTGTGAAGTAGCAGTGCTAACCACTGAGCGACCATGCTCAGTGTCTGGTCAAACCCGTCAAGGTGAGTGTGACCTACTGTTTGGATCTCTCAAGGCTAATTGAGCACATGACAGATATCGATGTCCATCACTACATGTCCTGATAATAAAAGCCAGTTCATGTACAGACCATGAGAGTATATTTATTCCATCAGTAATCGGTGGTTTCTCAATGCAGCTCAAACATGGCCGCGGTGGGTCTGAGGAGGACCAGTTTGCAATGTTCAGTTCGAGCAAGTTTCATGCCAGGGGTCTCCTGTTTTGGGAGGATACTCAATGTCTGATTGAAGTGCCCACCACAAGTTTCATCCAACAACTGGGCGAAGAGTACGTCACAGCGATGGAAGCGCTCTACACCTGCGAACGTCCTGGTAAATATGAGTGGAGCACCCTACTTCAGTTCACTGTCATGGGCTGCATAAGATAAACTTTCGTGCACTGGGAACCTGGAATCTCCGAATAAAAGGAAATGGGACGGCTCCTTTCCTTTTTCACAGACTTATTAGTGTAACTGAGTATCCTTTAAACTTGGAATGAACTGCATGATAGGGGCAATGTAGAAACAGTGAACACGTTTGTGCTTATCCAGCACCAGGAATGAAGGCAGCCAGAACAGGGGACTTCACGAGGGCCCCAGAATTAAAAATTATACACTAAATCAAACCAGGAAGTTTAGTCGAGAGATCAGATTTCAACAGAGTTCTAGAGGGGGGAGTAACGTTGGGAGGCAGATGCAGCTAGGGAGGAAACTCCAGGGCAGAAGCTGGAAGAGTGCAAAATGCTCAATAGCTGAAGGAGATTACAAGGGAATGAAAGGGCCTGGCCATAAGGGGATTCACCTGAACATGAGCTTCAGAGGGACGCCATTAACTTTCAATTGCTATTTTTAAAAATGCTGGAGAAACATCTTGCTCAATGGTTAGCGTACCATAAGCAGTTCCCACCTTTGAAAGACATGGAAACCGGACAACTGTTTAGGCCTTTAAGCCCTTTCTGCCTTATCGGTCAGAGGGATCTGAATTGTGACTGTGTTTCCCCTCTTTGCTAAATCTTAAAAAAAGCCTTAATCTAGCACAGACCTGTAAATCTTTGTTTTGAAAATTTTTATTACAGTGAAGAAGTAGACAAACAATGGTGAATCTTTATGAGGACTGCAGATGCTGGAGGTCAGCGTCGAGAGTGGGGTGTTGTGCTCTTCCGGCACCCCACTCTCGACGCTGAGTCTTTAATGAACGCTGGTTCAGCAAAGGTCGCAGCATTTGTGTTAAACTTTAAGCTTCAGATTTTAGAATGGAGGGGAAGGATTCAGAGAGGAATGAAGAGGTTGGGGTTATTGTCATTAAAGTTGAGAAAATGTGATGGCCGAGTGGTAGTATTGTGGGAGCGGAGTGGCGCAGCGGGAGTGTGGTGGGCCCATAATCCAGAGGTCGATGGATCGAAACCATCCTCTCCTATTTTGGGGTGGCGTGGTGGCCTAGTGGTTAGCACTGCTGCCTCACAGCACCAGGGTCCAAGGTTCAATTCCAGCCTCAGGCTTGTGGAGTTTGCACGTTCTCCCCGTGTCTGCGTGGGTTTCGTCCTACAGTCCAAAGATGTGCAGGTCAGGTGAATTGGCCGTGCTAAATTTCCCATAGTGTTAGATGCATTAGTCAGAAGGAATAGGTCTGGGTGGGTTACTCTTCGGAGGGTGGGTGTGGACTAGTTGGGCTGAAGGGCCTGTTTCCACGCTGTGGGGAATCATAATAATAAAGATTGAGAGGGGATTTGACAGAGGTAATCAAAATTATGAGGTACTCACATAGACAGACAGGGAGAACTTGTACAAATTGCTGGAAAGTTTGAGAGCTGGAGAATACAGATATAAACTGAATAACAAAAGAGCAGGAGGTGAAAGAAGGATAAAGGTTTGGTGTGCAGATTGTGGTTACAATATGAAATGATCTGCCTGAGTAATGGAGTAGATTCAATCTAGATTTCAGAAGTGAATTAGACAAATACCTGAAGAGAGATAATTACAGGGAAAAGAGGTGGGTGAGGGAGAGAATGTCCAGCTGAGTTGCTGTTGCAGAGAGCTGACATGGGGCATGACAGTAATTCCACATTGGGCATGACAGTAATTCCACTAGCAGTTTCGACCTTTGAATTCACACCCACAATAATGAGTGAGTGGTAGTTGTAGACTGACAGATACAGAACTAAGAGTGTGTTGCTGGAAAGGCACAGCAGGTCAGGCAGCATCCGAGGAGCAGGAAAATCAACGTTTCGGGCAGGAGCCCATCAGCAGGAATGAGACTGGGAGCCTCAAGGGTGGAGAGATAAATGGGAGGGGGGGTTGTGGG
>NC_057722.1:10477191-10589112 GCF_004010195.1 Chiloscyllium plagiosum | reverse complement strand
AGGTGATTGGTCGGAGAGGGGGGTGGAGCGGATAGATGGGAAGGAAGTTGGATGGATGGGAGAGGTCATGAGGATGGTGCTGAGCTGGAAGGTTGGAACTGGAGTAAGGCGGTGGGGAGAGGGGAAATGCGGAAACTGGTGGAGTTCACATTGATGCCGTGGGGTTGAAGGGCCCTGACACAGAAGCTGAGCCATTAGAAGATGTGATTATTACTCTCTCATTGACATTTTCTTTTATTACAGAATTCCCAGAAATCTATCGCCTTGGCCGTTGCCAGGCCTCACCTTGAGTCAACTCCGATTTCCCCAGTGACTGCCCAGAGATTTGCTGTCTCTTTGTTCTTCCTTCTCCTGAAGAAGGGTTACACCAGAAACATTGACTTCTCCACCTCCTGACGCTGCCTGGCATGCAGTGTTCTTCCAGCCTCCTGCTTGACTACCTTGCTTCTCTCTAGGCCGATATCAGCTTCAGTGCAACAATTCCTTCTCTATGTCTGCTTGGGTGCTTGGATGTGCTGTACTTATGATCAGTAAACTTGAAATTGAATCTGATTTCCGCCTGTCACTAAATAAACTATCTCTATCGGTGACTATGGTTCAACTCATTGAGTAATTGTGAAGCTCACTAACTGTAAGAAGGTGCTCAGCTGGTGATTTCAGATGGAGGGGGGATGTGGTTGATTCACCTCATCTGCATTCAACTCCAGCCCAAACGGGTACGATGAAATCTCCTTCAGCTAACAGCGATTTGGACCCAGTCAGATTCTTTAAACCCTTTTGATAACAAAGCAGCAAAGACACCCATCTGGATATCCCCTCACATCAAGGTGTGGATAGAGTTAAATATTTTTTAAAAATCAACAAATCCACTTGCAGGTTGAAGGGAGGCAGGATGTGGAACAGCTCCGAAAGCAGCTGTCTAATTTAAATATTTTAATATGATTGTGAGATTCAAATTTGAGCAGGATGCCTTTCAGCAAGTGATTATACCACTTCCCCCACTGGGTTGTAGCTACTGGGAACGTTGCTTGGTGACTGGCCATCTGCAGCTGGGATCACCCCACTGGGGTGGTAACCTGAGACCCTGTTTTGAAATTCAATCCCAGGATTCGGGCATAGCTGCCTGGGCTGGCACTTATCGCCCATCTCTAGGTGCCCCAGAGAAGATGGTGGTGAGCTGCCCTCTTGAACTGGGCCGATCTGTTTAGTGTTGGTAAGGCCCACAGCTCTGGTGAGGGGAATGTTCCAGGATTTTGACAATGAAGGAACAGCAATACATTTCCAAGTCAGGATGGTGAGTGGCTGGGAGGGGAATTTTCAGGGGGTGGTGTTCCCAAATACCTGCTGCCTTTGTCCTTCCAGATGGAAGCATTCATAGGTTTGGAAAGTGCAGTCTAAAGATCTTTGGTGGAGGGAGTTAATGTTTTTGGATGTGGTGCTATTCAAGTGGGCTGCTTTGTCCAGGGTGGTGTCAAATTTCTTGAGTGCTGTTGTAGCTAAACTGATTCAGACAAGTGAGGAGTATTCCATCACACTCCTGCCTTGTGCCCGATCTTCCCTTTAAGCTGCCTGGGTGCCCACAATGATGCCAATGCCGTACGTAGCATTCACTTCCATTTCCAGACGTTGTTGCCACCCACAGACATTGGATTTCTGCACAGAGAGAAAAAGAATTGGGTGGAAATATTGCTTGTTCCTTGTATGGACACTGGGGAGGCAGAAAGTGAGTTACTCACTGCAGTATTCCTAGCATCTGACTTGCTCTTGTAGTCACTATATTTGTATGGTGAGTTCAGATCAGTTTCTAGTCAATGGTAATCCATTGGTTGATAGTGAGGCAATTAGTGATGGTAACATCATTGAACGTCATGATGCGGTGGCTAGATTGTCTCTTGTTGGAGATGGTCATTGTCTGGCATTTGTGTGGTGTGAATATTACTAGCCACTTGTGAGTGTATGGGTGGTTATTGTCCAGGTCTTGCTGCATTTGAATGTGGACAATTTCCATGGACAAGGACTGCTTCATACGAGTCACAAATGCTGCTGAACATTGTGCAATCATTGGCGAACATTCCCACTTCTGGCCTGATGATGGACAGAGGTTATTGATGAAGGAGCGGAAGGTGTTTGGACTGAGGACACTACCCTAAGGAAATCCTCTGGAAATGCCCTCAGCTGAAACAAATGACCTTCAATAACCACAGCCATCTTCCTACGTGCCCGTTATGATTCCAACTAACTTGCTCCCTGATATTCACTGATTCCAGTTTTGCGGGGGCTCCTTGATGCCACAATCGGTCGAATGCAGCCTTGATGTGAAGGGCTGTCACTCTCACCTCACCTCTGATAGTCAGCTCTTTTGTCCATGTTTGAACTAAGGCTGTAATGAGGTCAGGAGCTGAGTGGCCCTGGCAGGACCCAAACTGGGTGTCACTGAGCAGGTTATTGCTGAGCAGGTGTTGCTTGTTGATGACACCGTCTGTCACTTTACTGATGCGATGATAACTGGCCGGGGTAGATTTGTCCAGCTTTTTGTGTATGAGACACATGTGGGAAACATTTCACAATGTCAGGTAGATGCCAGTGTTGTATCTATACTGGAACAGCTTATGTGAACTTGAATTGGTCTCCTGATGGGTAGGATGGGCAGGTTGATTGTAAGGACCTTCCCAAGCTGAACACATTTCAGGCAGAAATGGGAAGTTGGCAGAGTTTGGGTATGCCACATGTCCATCTCATTAAATGCCCTTCCAGCCTCCAAAGTTACTACCTCTAGGTGCAGAAGAGTGTGCACCTGATGCTGACTATATCTGTTAATACATTATATGCCTTTGATTACTGTAGATAACAGTCACTCTGTAGCTACAAAAAAAAGACTGACATTAATGGGAAAGAAGATTGTTGTACCCAGACCAGAGACAACTAGTGAAGAATTCAGATACCAGCTGATTTGGAACCCAGGTTTTCGTGAACATTAATCATGATTGAAGGGTATAGTGAATTTTATTTTGGATAGAAGAAATTAAAAACTATTCAACAACTTGTAGAGAAAGAAAACTGTCTGAAATTTACTGTTGACAGCAGATTGACAGTTGGTCGCTCAGTGGTTAGCACTGCTGCCTTGTAGCACCAGGGACCTGGGTTCGATTCCTGCCTCAGGTGACTGTCTGTGTAGAGTTTACACATTCTCCCTGTATCTGTGTAGGTTTCCTCCCACAATCCAAACATAAGCATGTTAGGTGAATTGACCATGCTAAATGGAGGTCGGTGTGGACTTGTTGGGCTGAAGGGCCAGTTTCCATACTGTAGGGAATCTAACCTAAATGTTCATGAATGCTTTGATCCATTAGATTAATAAAAGACTGCAAATCCCTTTGTTTTAACTTTATCCTGGTCTCAATGTTAGTGAAGGATATTATGTGGATAAGGCAGAAAGAAATATTTGCAAAAATAATAGCAAAACTGAAAAGACATAACTTTTCAGGAAAGTCTGAATTATGGGGTCCTTAGGAATAGAGAAGACTGAGCTATTGAGAAGATGGAGTCTTGAAAGTTATGGAATGGCTTGATCGACTAATCACAGAGAAGACATTAACTTGAAGGAAGTTCAAAACCATGTGCAATGAATGTAGTATAGACAGGAACAAACACTGTAAAATAATTCAGGAGAAGCCTCCTTATCCTGAAAGCTGTCCCGATCTGCCCCTGCCAATTCATGCACACGCACCTGCTTCTCCACACCCTGGAGAATAGTCCCTTTTTAAAAACCCTGTCCAATCTTAATGTCCTGAGACCCATCTTTGTCCAATTTATATGCTTTTGTTTTTAGGATGTCCATATCGGTCAATTTGTGTGATGGTGCAGATCAGTTTTGTTTCAGTGTAAGTCAGTTTTGTGATGGTGTGTCGGTTAATGTGGATGTCAGTGTTGGTCAGTTTTGGTATCGTAGAATCATAGAGTCATAGGGCCATAAGGTCATAGGTTCATAGAGTCATAGGGCCATAGGGTCATAGAGTCATAGGGTCATAGAGTCATTGGGTCATAGAGTTGTAGAGTCATAGAGATATATAGCATGGAAATAGGCCCTTCGGTCCAACTCATCCATGCTGATCAAATATTCTAAATTAATCTCGTCCTGTGCCAGCACTTGGCCCATATCCCTCTAAACCTTTCCTATGCATACACCCATCCAGATGCCTTTTAAATGTTGTCAATCTACCAGCTTCCACCACTTCCTTTGGCAGCTCATTCCATGCAAGCACTATCCTCCATGTGAAAAAGTTGCTCCTTGGGTCTTTTTTAAATCTTTCCCCTCTTACCTTAAACGTTTGCCCTCTAGTGGCCCAGGGAAAAAGATTTTGTCTAATTACCCTATCCATGCCCCTCATGATTTTATAAACCTCTATAAGGTCCCCCCCTCAGCCTCCAACGCTCCAGCCTTTTCAGCCTCTCCCTATAGCTCAAACTCTCCAACCCTGGCAACCTCCTTGTAAATCTTCTCTGAACCCTTTCAAGTTTCACAACATCTTTCCTATAGGAGGGAGACCAGAATTACATGCAGCATTCCAAAAGTGGCCTAACTGATGTTTCAGTGTCAGTTAGTTTGTGTGATGGTGTTGGTCACCTTGGGTAGTGGTGCCAGTCTGTTTGGGTGTGAGTTTTCGTCAACCTCTCCAGGCACATACAGCCAGTTCATGAAAAGAGTTAACGGCAGAAACCTCAAGACTGTTGCAAGATCAGTATTGACCACAAGATGGTGCCAAACACCCATGCAAGACCAACTGCGGGCTCATTCATTTTTAGTGATGGGAGAATTGTTGAGCTCCTGAGAGGCCAGTCACTCAACAACACCACCTTTCAGTGCTTCAATGTTTAATCTTTTCTAGGCTGTTTACGTAAGCTGACATTTTTAAAGGCCAATCGTGACAGACAATGGCAAACACACCCACATTTGTGGTTGAGTAACAACTAAAAAGAACGAGACAGGCAGTGGGTGAAAACCAGGGATCCAGAAATACACACATGGGGGGGAGGGGGGAGATGGTGATGACTAAGGGGTAGAAACAGAAATACTATTGTCCCTGAGGTGTATCTTCATGTCCACAACAGCAGTCTTCTAATGTGCACCATTTTGTCCACAAATAAATTTACAAAACTTCACAGCTCTGTTTCAAAGAAGTGTGGTGCTGGAAAAACGAAGCAGGTCAGGCAGCATCCAGGGAGCAGGAGAATAGACGTTTCGGGCGCAAGTCCTTCATCAGGAATGTGAGGTGGAAGAGGGCTGAGAGATAAATAAGAGGGGACTGGGGCTGGGGCTGGGGGTCAGGTAGGTGAAAATGCAATAGGTCACAAAAGGTGGGGGTGATGGTGACAGGTCAGAGCAGAGGGTGGAGCGGATAGGTGGGAAGGAAGATGGACAGATAAGGCAGGTCATGAGTGTGGTGTCAAGTTGGAGGGCTGGATCTGGGATAAGATTGGGGGGAGGGGAGATGAGGAAACTGGTGAAATCCACATTGATCCAGTGCGATTGGAGGGCCCCAAGTATTAAGAAGAGGCGTTCTTCCTCCACACGTCAGGAGGTTAGGATTTGGTGTTGGAGGAGGCCCAGGACTTGCATGTCCTTGGCGGAGTGAGAGGGGGAGTTAAAGTGGTCGGCCACAGGGCGGTGGGGTTGTTTGATTCTAAGGCAGACGTTCTCTGAAACGTTCCGCGAGTTGGCGTCCTGTCTCCCCATTTTACTGGAGACCCCATCGGGAGCAAAGGAAACAGTAGATGAGATGTTTGGATGTGCAAGAAAATTTCTGCCAAATGTGGAAGGGTCATTAGGGGCCTTGGATGGAGGGGAGGTGGGGGGGAGGTGTGGGCATAGGTTTTGCACCTCTTATGGTGGCAAGGGAAGGTGTAGGGAATGGAGGGTTGGTCGGTCAGGGGCATGGACCTAACTAGGGAGTTGCGGAGGGAATGGACTCTGCGGTACATAGAGAGAGTGGGGAAGGAAATATAGCTCTGGTGGTGGAGTCTAACTGTAGGTGTCAGAAGTGGTGGAGGATGTTACGTTGCATCCGGAGATTGGTGGGGTGGAAGGAGAGGACCATGGGGGTTCTATCCTTGTTGCTCCACCCTCCACTCTGACCTATCACCTTCACCCCCACCCTCACCTTCCTATCACATTCTGAGCTACCTCCCCCCCAGCCCCACCCCCTCCTCCCATGTATCTCTCAGACATGTTGCCCCCACACCCCCACCCCCTCACATTCCTGATGAAGGGTGTATGCCCCGAGCATCGATTCTCCTGCTCCTCGGATGCTGCCTGACTTGCTGTGCTTTTCTAGTGCCACACTTTTTGACTGTGATCTCCAGCATCTGCAGTGCTCACAGCTCTGTTATCTGACACCTCTGCAGTGCCAATGACACTCAAATTGAAAACAAATTTCCAGCAATTTAATTAATGCAACTAACTGACGCAGATCGTCACTCTTTGGGGTTATTCTAATCTGCCATGTTGAAGTTGAGGTCCCACGTGCTAGGATCTCAGAGAATCATTGAACAAATGATGTGTTACAGTACAAAAGGAGGCCATTCAGCCTGCTATCTTCATGGAAGCTCTTTGCATAAACATCCCAGCAAGTCCCACTCACCCACCCTTGCTCCATAGACCAAATCATACACCTTTGCATTAAATTCCAACAGCCACATTCCTGCTCATTTCACCAGTCCTGTTCATATCCTCTGAAGTCTGTCAAACACTATCCCCTCACAGATAACCGAAATTTTGTTTTGAAACTATGCCCTGCACATCCAAATTTAGGTCACAAACATGTATCAAGAAAAGTTGTGAATATAATGTTGACTCCTAAGGAATCTCAGTCTAAACTTTCTGGAGTTTGCAAAACTTCACCACTATCGTCTACTCCCTGTCATTCGGCCAGTTTTGGACACATGTTGTGAATGTCCCTTTTATTCTATGGACCTTAAATTTGCTTGAACAATGGCACATTATTAAATGTCTTTTTGAGTCAATAAACATCACATTAACTACAATACCTTCAACAACCTTCCGCCGTTACCAGACTACAAGTTGACTTGATTGAATACCTACTATATTTGATTAATTAATTCACACTCGTTAAAGTGATGGTTCATTTTGACCTGGGTGCTCATTTCCAAAAGCATTCCCAATTCGCTGTTAAAATGACTGCCCTGTCGTGTATCATTACAGCTGGCTGTAGCTTCCATAATTCTCCAGACCTCTGGCACCATCTCTGAATCTGAGGAGGATTGGCTGATTCTGGTAGCTCCACAATTTACACCCTCACATCCCTCAGCATCCTTGCAATCCCGGTGACTCAAATATCAACCAAACCAAGAGCCAGCCCATCTCATGCCTTCACTTGAACTCCTTTTAGCCCAGTCTGTGGGTTGGATTGTGCCTGGGGCCTGGAGTCACTTAGGTTAAAAACAATGACTTCAGATGCTGGAAACCAGATTCTGGATTAGTGGTGCTGGAAAAGCACAGCAGTTCAGGCAGCATCTGAGGAGCAGTACCTGGACTGGCACCCTTAGGGCAAGAACTGGCTAAAGTTCTCGGGAAGTTGTCTTAGGCCCTCGATGTGGTCTCCTCTACATTGGGGAGACAGGATGCAAACTCGCGGAGCATTTCAGGGAGCATCTCTGGGACACACGCACCCAACAACCCCACCGTCCTGTGGCTGACCACTTCAATTCCCCCTCTCATTCCACCAACGACATGCAAGTCCTGGGCCTCCTCCATCACCAAATCCTAACCTCCTGACGCCTGGAAGAAGAACGCCTCATCTTCCGCTTTGGGACCCTCCAACTACACAGCATTAATGTCAACTTCACTGGTTTTCAAATCTCCCCTCCCCCACCTTATCTCAGATCCACCATTCCAACTCACCACTGCCCTCATGACATGTCCTGCCTGTCCATCTTCCTTCCCATCTATCCGTTCCATCCTCCCCACCGACCTATTACCATCATCCCCCACCTGCATCTATCTATCGCCTTCCCAGCTACCTTCCCCCCAGCCCCACCCCACCCTGCTCCTTATCCCCCCTACATTCCTGGTGAAGGGCTTATGCCAGAAACATCGATTCTCCTGCTCCTCTGATGCTGTCCTTTTCCAGTGCCTCGGTTTTTGACTCTTAAGTATGGTGATGGCTGGCTAGTAGGTTCTAAGGGGAGGAATAAGACAGGTTGGGGATCAACAAAATAGAGCAGAGGGAGATGTAGGGTTGGAATGATCTTGAGGTTGAGGCCTCCAATATGCAACCCCTTCCTGCAATGTTATGTCTGATGACAGGTATGTGGAAATGAGCAAAGCTGGGCTCTTACCATCAGGTACAGGTAAAATCTCATGGGTGGCCGGAGGAGTTGCACAAATGGGACCGGATTGAATGAGAATTCCATGCACCCCCTCTACCCACACAGCTTCAAGTCAGTCATTCAGACCCAGTGCAACCAAGCCATGGAATCGAGGTACATCAGTCTGATAGCCACACAAAGGTCAGTCAGGGGCCCGCTCACTCATCAAATTGGACTTTTTCTCCAAGTTGATCAGGGTGGGGGTAGGCCACGGTCAGTCCTGGGGGAGCCAGCTCAAAGTCAACATTGGTTAGCAGGAGCCTCGGCTATGCTGGGGAAACTAGGGAAGCTCATTCTAGGACTTGGAGTGCTGGGATACAGAGGGAACAATCATTGTTAATGGAGGTTGGGGGCGGGGTGGGGGGGGGACACAACATAGAAGGGAGGGAGACATTGGAGGAGATGGATCACTGCAGGAAATGGCGGATCATTGACAGTCACTCGCCAGGGGTCATTTGCTAGGGTCGGTGTGGCACAGTGGTTGCCATGGCTAAGCTGTAAGCCCAAGACATAAGGGTTAATGTTGGGAGATGGAATTCGCCAAAGTTCCTCAGATAGCTCCATCCAAATCCACTACCATTTCCATCCCGAAGGACATTGACAGCATGGGAATACCATCATCTGCAAACCTCTGTCCAAATCACTCACCATCCCGACTCAGCAACATATCGCCGTTCCTTCGGTGTCACTGGGTCAGAATCCTGGAATTCCCTCCATCAGAGCATTGTGGGTCAACCTGCTGCACAGGGGTTGAGGCTGTTTAAGAAGCCAGATCTCTTCCACCTTCTCAAGGGCAACTAGGGATGAGCAATAACTGTTGCACCAGTCAGCAATGCGCAAGTCCTTTGAGTGAATAAAAGTGCAGCCCATTCTTCTGTCGGGACCGTGGAACATAGAACATTACAGCGCAGTACAGGCCCTTCGGCCCTCGATGTTGCGCCGACCTATGAAACCAGTCTGAAACCTATCTATCCTACACGATTCCATTATCATCCATATGTTTATCCAATAACCATTTAAATGCCCTTAAAGTTGGGGAGTCTACTAATGTTGCAGGCAGGGCGTTCCCCACCCTTACTACTCTCTGAGTAGTTGTTAAGCCGTCTGAAGATGAATTTCCAATGCTTGGATTGGTCTGGCATGACCTTGCACTTTACAGTAGACAAAGGGTGCCACACAATCCTGACATGCTCCACTCTGCAGGGAAATGGTGGATATGATGGAGGTTGAAGAGCTGGGAGAGTGGCAGCAGTGTTCTGAGCAGCAAGATAAGAGCATTGAGCAGGAAGGGCATCTATTCAACACGAACCTGCGATGCAGTGCCAGGTGCTATTAGCAAGAGAGCACATTTCTGATGGCCTGTTCTGGTAGATGGGAGCTGGGTGCTGTGATCATTCACTGATTGTAAATTTATTACTGCTCACATAGGCAAACAGGTCCCTATGTGTTCTTAGAGGCAAACACAGCATCTATTTGCTTGGTTGGTTCTTTGCTTTTGCTGAATAAAGGTGAATCTTTTGAATAATTTGAAGGCTTTGGAGTATGTGATGGCTTCACATTGAATGAGAAGATGTTTGGTTACACTGAGCACTGGGGGAAGAGTAACATTCCCTCACTCCTCTAAGATAGGATGGCGCTGAGGACGGGTAACCTGTGTGACCTGGTCCTTAAATAATGATAGATTTACTAATATGTGGCTGAATGTGTAATGAAACATTAGCCATGGCACTTGAAATTTTCTCCTCCCTCCCACTGCCCGCACAACAAAGGGCACCCTCTGGTGCAAGGCTGGGCTCGAGAAGTGGCACCCAGTGCCAGTAGTGGCCAGGACTCCCACCTCTGGAGAGGCGGAAGGCAGAATGAGTAGGCAACATTGAGGCATGGCTAAGAGATGGGTTTTGCAACATAGTGTGTGAAATCCCACCAGGGCTCAGAGCAAAACCCTCCCTGAAACCCAGCACAACTTAGCCAACTTCTGGTAAAATTAGCCCAAAGTGTACAATTCAGACCCAGTATTTCCAGTTGGGCAATGTTACCCCAGTGAGCCATAAGGAAACAAGCGAGGTCATACGATAGTGTTAGCGATTGTAAATGATGCTTGCATTGACATCGCCATCAATTCAGTTTATTGGGTGAATGGACAATAACCCATCAAATGAGACTGAACCCCAAATGTGCAACACAATTGTGTGCCATGTGCAACTCACAGAGTACATTATAGCGAAGATGATGGCTTGGAGGTGTTATCGCTGGACTGTTAATCCAGGGACTCAGGTAATGTTCTGGGGACTCAGGTTTGAATCCTACCACAGCAGATGGTGGAATTTGAATTCAAGAAAAAATCTGGAATTAAGTGTCTAATGATGGAGTCTAATTTGTTGGTTGTTGGAAAACCCCATCTGGTTCACGAAAGACCTTTAAGGAGGGAAATCTGCCATTTTTACCTGGTCTGGCCGACATGTGACTCTAGACCCACAGCAATACAGTTGACTCTTAACTGCCCCCTGAGCAACTAGGGAAGGGCAATAATTGTTGGCCTCGCCAGCAATACCCTCGTCTTGGGAATGAATTTAAAAGAAAATCCTCTTGTCAACTTTGAAGATGCTGACATTGCACAACAAGCATGAGTGTAAATTAGGAAGCTACTTTCAAAGTGATGTCAAATGGGGTTACTAGCATATGAAAGCCTTAAGAGAGTAACTGAAAGTTTTCACATGCCACCCCTTCTGGAGTAACTCAGTGAATGTCAAGCCGACCCATTCACAGTGCTTAAGAATTACAGAACAGCCATTGCTGAATACCCAGCTCCTGTTTTGAAAGCTGCACTTACCAATGAACATATGAATAAGCCAAGGCATTCAGTTATGAGCAGCAGCATTGATTCTGGGTAACAAGTATCAAAGATACTTGAACTCAGTGTGAAAGGGTTCCCATTGCTAAAGATGGAGGAAACCCTGTCTGGACATGGCTAGAAGCGCCTCAATTTGTTTGCTTCCCCTGGACTGCTTTGGAGTTCAGTGCATTATAGACACAATATTCATTGCTTCCAGGATCCACTGCTCCTGAAGTCTCCACCTTATATTGTCAAGTGGTAGAGGCGAGTACAATTGCAACATTTAAAAGGCATTTGGACAAATACATAGACAGGGAAGGTTTAGAGGGATATGGACCAAATGCAGGCAAATGGGACAGGTTCTGTTTTGGAAACCTGGTCAGCATGGACGAGTGGGGCCGAAGAGCCTGTTTCATGTCTCTGTGACTGTGTAACGCTATAACTTGCTTAAAACTTCACCACTTTTATCCTCAGGGATATTTATTGGACATCCAAGTGGTGACAATGTAGAATTTGCCTCAACAGAACGAGGTAGCTAGAAATCAAAAAGGACTAGCATTTATATAGCACCGTTCAGAACCATCACCAGCCCTCACAAAACACTTTATAGCTAATGCATCGGTTTTGAACTTGTAGCCACTGTTTTAATGTTGGAAATGCAGCAGTCAATTTGCATGCAGCTCGCACTCTCAAGCGTGTAATAGTGACCAAAAAAAAATCAATTTTTGTGACATTGATTGATGAATACGATCACTAAAATATTGAGGATAATCTCCCTTTTTCAAAGAGAGTCACTCATCCATCCAAGTACGAGTTGGGGCCTTGCTGTATCGTCTCATATGGAGATAGTGTCTGCGTTTCAGGTTGCAGGGTGTCTCTTGAATCGAGTTTGAGGGAAAACGACTGTCAACTGAGCCATGGCTGAAAGAGAAAAGCGGTGCAAATATATCCAAGGAAAAACAAGATGGATGAAAGGAATGGATGATATCAATAGGTGTAATGGAAGGAAGGTCGGGTGGGGTAGAAACAATGGCATAAAGCAATTGGGCCATTTGTGACTCTTCTTCAGAATTGACCAATTGCAGATACCTGGCAGGATGAATTTACTTTGTTGAAGGGGTGAGTGGAGGAAGAACCAAGGTGGAGGGCTGTGTAAAATAGAGAGTTTAAACAGCACAGACATCATGGAACGAAAGGTCAAGGAAGGCGAAGGGGAGAAGAAAAAGCATTGTGGGGAGTTGGGGAGAGTGGTGGAGTCCTCACTTGCTGAGGAAGAGAGTGGAAGTGATTGTAGGAAAGAAACAAGACTTCAGAGAGAATACAAATGGCATGGTGAACAGCTTTATCTAAAGGTTCAGAAAAGCACAGGGCAAACAATAAAAACAGCATCAAAATGGGGCACAAAGTTTCCGCGCTGAAGTTTTCAAATGCAATGTGGAACCCAGGGAGATGCAAAGTGTCAAATTGGAAAATGAAGTGCTGTTCCTCAAGCCTGCAGTGGGCTGGGGACAGTGAGGTGTGTATGAGAGCAAGGTGAAAGGGTACAATAGCTAGGGATTGCGAACTTGGGTTCATACCTCTAGACTGGGTGGAGGAATTTCACAATGCAGTCACCAGTCTGTGCTTGGTCCTCCCCAGCATCAAGGAGACCACGCTGTGAGCAGCGAATACAACATATTGAAAGGAGTACAAGCAAACTGCAGCTTTTCCTGGAAGGAATGCGTTGGACAGGGTGGAGGGAGGAGGTGAAAGGGCAGGAGTTACATCTTCAATGATTGTATAGGAATGGGAAAATCTGAAAGAGAAACAGACCCAGGGTGATGCAGAGGGAACAACCCCTCTGGAACGCTGGCAGGGCAGCAGAGGGGTAGGTACATTTTGTGGTGGCATTGTAATAGAGGTGGCAGAAATGGTGGAGGATGATTCTATGATAATAATGTCTAGTGGCGTGGAAAGTGAGGACAAGAGCTACACCATCATTGCCCTGGGAGGGAGGAGAGAAGTTAAATATGTCAGATACTGTTGAGGACCCAGTCAACTACTTGGTGGATGGGAGAGAATCCCTAGAAAGACTTGGCAGAAGCGCTATTGTGGAAGGTGTCATCTTCAGAGCAGATGTGACTGAGAGGAAGAAATTTGGAGAATGGAATTGAGTCCTTACAGAAAGAAGGGGTGAGGAAGTGTAGGCAAGATAGTTGGTGGGCTATTAGGAATAGTAGTAGACAGTCTATTGCTGAAAATGGAGACAGAGAAGTCAAGGAAAGCGAAGAAATGTGCCCAACATAGACCATTTGAAGTCAAGAGTGGGATGGAAATTGGAAGAGACGTTAATGTGGTTTTCTAGTTCCAAACAGGAGTGGAACAAGGCAGCAATATAGTTATTGATGCAACATGGGAGGCAATGGCCTAGTGGTATTATCACTAGATTATTAATCCAGAAATGTTCTGGGGTCCAGGGACAAATACTGCCATGGTAGCTGATGGAATTTGAAATCAATAAAGAATCTGGAATTAAGAATCTAATGAGGAGCATGAAACCATTGCTGATTGTCAAAAAATAACCGTCTGGTTCACTAATCTGCTCTAGGGAAGGAAACCGCTGTCCTTACCTGGTCTGGCCTACATGTAGCTCCAGAGCCATAGCAATGTGGTTGACTCTTAACAGACTTCTGGCCAATTGGGGATGGGTGATGAATGCTCACCTAGCCAGTGATGCTCTCAGCCTGGGAATGAATAAAAACAATAGAAAAATATCTTGAGGAGAGGTCCTGAGCAAAACTGGAATAAGGGATGTTCCACCTATCCCACACAAAAAAAGACTTCTTTCGGATTCACATGGGGTACCCACTGCAACAAGCTTTTATTTGGAGCAAATGGACAATCTAAAGGAGAAATTGTGCAGTCAGAACCGGGCAGTAGGGGATGGTGGTGTTTGGCCTCTGCTTGGGTTTCTGTTCAAGAAAGAAGCAGAGAGCATTCAAATTGTCTTACTGGGTGATGGAGACTTAGAGGATTGACATTTGAGGTGAAGAAGGGGTGATTGGAGCTAGGAAATTGAAAACTGTTGAAATGGTGTAGGGTATCAGGAGAGATTAGCATCCCTTCAGTGTGGAAGCAGGCCATTCGGCCCACTGACACTCCAAAGAGAATCCTAACCAGACTCAGCCCCCAACCATATCCCTGTAATTTTCCAATCCCTGGGCACTATGGGTAATTTCCCATGTCTAATCCATCTAATCTGCACTCCTTTGGACTGTGGGAGGAAACCCACAGGAGAACATGCAAACACCACACAGACAGTCCAAGACTGGAATTGAACCCAGGTCCCTGATGCTGTGAGGCAGCAATGCTAACCACTGAGCCACCATGCCACCCCAACCCATTTATATAGAGGAGAAATAATAGAGTCAAGATAGGAAGAAATAAGCTGTGTGAGTTAGAAACAAGCTAAATACTGGGTCTACCAATATTTAGCTTGTTCCCTGGATGCTGCCTGAACTGCTGTGCTTTTCCAGCACCACTCTAATCTAGAATCTATCAAGACAGTGCTGTTTGTGGATTTTGACGAGGAGACAGAAGTGAGCTGCTTGGGGTTGGAGGGATTATGAGGTGGGAAGATCTCCGGGGGGAGAGGAAGTCAATGAATGTCTTGCAAACAGCAGCTTGAAGCTCTGTCCAATAAGAAGTAGTGTCTGAGAGTTGGTGCTCAGCCTCTGCAAGGTAGAGGTTGGTATACCAACAGATGCCAACAGAGCTGCCCTAATCAGGAGGTTTGATCACAAAGTCATGGTGCAGCCTAAGAGAATAGAGTGCAACAAGCTCAAAGGGTGACAGGTCAGAGAGATTGAGGAAAGCAGATAAATGAAGATGGCTGGGGTCAAGCCGACCATTGTCAATGTAAAGATCCAGAGCAGGAGAGAAGCCAGAGGGAGGGAGTCAAGAAAAACTATGAGAGAGGAGGTCACCCGTCCAACGTTGTGAACACGGAATTGGGAGGCGGTGGAAGAGGAGCTGAAAGCTGAGGTTGAGATTTATTGAGGTGGGGGCATAAGGGAATGAAACATCAGGGAGGAGAGTGATTTGAATACATGGGAAGAGTTGGGGTCCAAAGAACGGATGGGGGTCAGAGAGATGCAGCGTGAAAGAAAGATTGGCGGTACCCGTGATTCCTTAAAAACTGAGAGGAAGAGAAAATGAGTTTTGTCAATGCATCAGAAAGAGAGAGAGAGAGATTTCAAACAAAACTATTTCTTAAAATAACATTCATTCTCCCTCTGGCCAAATGCTTTGTTTCTTTGCAACAACCTTTCTTACTTTCCTCTCCTTCTGTTCCACGACATCTTTGTCATTCAATCTTTCTTGTCTTGTACCTAACCCAGCCTTTAGCCTTTGGTTCTTCCTTTAACCCCCTTTGTCAACAACATCAAATCAATCACATTTCTATCTCCCTTCAAGGGCTGAGGAACAGTCATCTTCAACTCAAAACGTTGGCTCTATTTCTTTCTCCACAAAGTCTGCTGAGTATTTCCAGTGCTTTATGATCATTCACTGGTATCTCATTGATGGCATTCTTCAGTATTAACCCTTTCAGAACCATTGACAACAGTTATCACAATGGTTATGCTGCAGGTACCAGTGATTGAATAAGATTAAATGTCCATCCTGTCCAACATTCTGCCTTCCTCCCAGTAAGAAAATGAACAGCAGACAATCTATCCTTTCCCAGGACAGAAGGAGACCAAAGTTAGAAAGAGGTTGGAGGGCAAGAGGAAGGGTGATGGATTCAGGGAGTGAGGAAAACGCCAATGGAAAATGGCTAGTTGATAGGAGAAATTTTAGTATTTAGATGTTAAGAGAAGAGTTAATCGTTAAACCAAAATGATTTAAATTAAGTTAATTTAATAAAATTTAATGATTTATTGTCACTTGTACTCTGGGCAACAGGGTGAAATACAGTGAAAAAATTTAACTGTGGCCACAATCTGGTGTCATTCTTCAAGAATTAAAAGATATACCTGAAATAAAGTCCAACTTCCCTCCATCGCCTTCATTGTAAGTCCTGGGCCCTGAACTGGCTGACTTACAATACCCGCGGCAGACCCACCAAAGTTGGAGTCACCGATGTCAGGCACCAACTCTTCGCCACTGGACCCACCTCGCCGACGGGCTGCTGATGCCAGGTACTGAGCTGGACCCCCACTCACTCTGTAACTAAGAGCCTCACCTCACAGACAACCAGGAGACCCTACCACACAACCAAGAGCTGCCGCCACCACCTCGCCAATACCTGGAGTCCCTGGTCTGGGCCTTAGCGTAACCAGGAGTCCCTGACTTCGCCACCTGGCCAAGCTGCTGCCTCACCAAGAGTCCCCTCCGGCTGCTCCCCTCCGCAGTGTCACCCCCTCCATCTCTGCCGACAAGAAGAAGGCAAAGAGAAAGATGTAGAAAGAATACAAAAGGGTTAAGGAAAGAAGGGGGAAGCAGCTGCCTGGAGTGGGTGGGTCGAGGAGCCCGAACATTACCTACCTTGCTGGACCCACCGGGATAGGATAAAACACTTGGGGTTGGAGTGGGGCTAGGATGATAGTTAAGTCCCATTGTACTAATAAATGGAATATGTCATCAGTGATGATTGCTGATGTGAGACAGTTAGACCCAGACTGAGCTAGCAGAATGTTCTCTACTACCTATTTATGTTAATACTTTAAATAGCTAATAAATGTTGCTGTTTTTCAGCTCGAAGACACACTCACCACTTTCTCTCCAACCTCAACAGAATTTCACAACATACAAGTATAGGAGCTAACACTGACACACATTTTAAACTCTACAGTGTTTGTTAGAGAGTGTTGAATCATTCTTTTTAACTCAGTGACTGCACAAATTCTGGAACTGAACCCAAGATGCCTTCAGGACTGAATGAAAGCGAAGTGCTCCTTTATTCCTTGTGTGTGAAAAATGACAAGGAATGGTAATTGGTGAGTACTGCGGCTGCTACAGAGTTAAGTTCTGTAACTTGAAGTAGGTGTGGAAAGAGAAGCAGCCCTGTTGTTGTCTGGCAGAGCTGAGGCGGGAACCTGAGCATCAGCCTGACAGAAGGTCAGATATTTACACAGGGAAACGCCACAAGAGGCAGAGAGAGAGAGAGAGAGAGAAAGAGGCAGGGAGAAACCTTTACATGTTCAGTGAAAGGAGATGCGAGTCAGAAAAGGCCAGGACAGCCCTGTCACCTGATGCTAAGAGATCAGGCAATTATCAGCGGGACTTGCCATCATCTAAGAGAGAAGGCTGATTCTCAAAGCAAGGTTTCATTGTTAGTAACGATGAGAAAAGTGTTCACTTTTTGTCTGGACTGAGTTTGCAACCAGAGTGTCTTTCCAAAGCTCTTCTTTAAGACAGTGGCCAATCAGGTGTCTCTGATATTTTATCTAAAACACAGCCAGACCAGGCCCATGGATAGTGAGTGAGGCACAACTGACCGTGCTTGCTTGGGATTAGGAACGCCAAAGAAAGGTCCTTGGAAGATAATTGTATTCTTCCTTTCTCGAGTTCATTCAAGGATTAAAAATAACAGCATGTAGAAAAAAACATCTGCATGGGAGGTTTCAATCGAAAGTGAGTATTCTGTCTAAGAATCTGCAAAAGCCCAGAGCAAACCCAAACCAAACCCTCCAGTTCGGAAGTGGCGAGACAAATCAAACCTGTACATTGGAAGCAAGAGAATATTGAAATTTGTGACATTTTATTGATGCTTATACTTGACAATAACATACACGGAGACAGATGGCAGCCTCACTCGCAGTACTCCTGACTGTGACATTGTGGGTCGATTTTGTGCTGTTTAAGCTGGTGCAGACTGATCGGAGCGTTGTGAAAACCATGGGGAGAAAAGCTTTACCAGTGGAAGAGGATTTGGACCGCATAATAAATGTGCCCGAGAGTCAACAGGTAAGTGAACCGGCAGGTAAGCAAGCCAGTGGGTGCACCAGTACAAGTAGAAAGATAGTGCAAGTGAGTCAGTGCAAGGTGGATGAGTGAGTGTGTAAGTGGGTGAGCACACGGAAGGGACAGAGAGTGTGTGCAAGTGAATCAATGCAAATTGGCAAGTGTGTAAGTAGGTAAGCATGCTACGTGTGTGTGCAAGGGAGTCATTGCAAGGTGTGATCAGGCAAATACTCAGTGGAAAAAGCATGCAAGTCCCAACGTTCTGAAGCAGGAGCAGTTCTACCTTGCAGCCTTTTTAAGAGATTTGGATTTTCTTTTTGGAATCTTAATAGCTTAAGAGAATTGTATTCCCAAGGATTGAGTTACAGTCTACGGTGTAATTGAAGTATTCAGATTGTTTATAGGTGCAATAACAGACACCCAGGGAGTTAAGTTACAACTGGAAATGAACAAGGAGTGTGTATGGTTTATATATAGACTAATGGATATCGAGAATGAGGGACAGGGTGGAATCGAATTGAGGGCTTCAGATGGTTTACATATAAAATAACCAGAGAGTCTGGCAATGAGCTACAGGCTGGAATTTAATCAAGGGGTTCCTATGGTTTATATATAAAATAACAGACACCAAGGGAGTCAGTTTGAAGGAATCTAATCAAATGTTTCATATGGTTTGAATGCAGAATAATAGACACCCTTCAAATGAGTGGCAAGTTGGACTTAAATCAAGATGTTTGAATGCTTTGTATGTAGAATAATGGATAACCAGACCAAGGTTATATACTAGAGTTAAATCAATGGGTTCAGGTGGTTCATAAATGGAATAATAGATATCCAGAAATAATGTGCCCACCATTTTTTTTCATTATCTACAGTGCGGGAGTTTTTTGAAGTGCATGGGTCCTTTAAATTTATGTAGCTACACATAACGCGGTAATATAAAGAGGCCAAGTTGTGCAGGAGCTTGTGGGTTCCTGTGTAGTTGTGTAGCTTAGAAGGAGCATTGCTCAGGACTGAGTTGCAGGCTGGAATATGGTCAAGGAGTCTGAATGGTTTATATATAGAATAATGGATATCCAGAAGTGTGCTACAGCCTGCGTCTAATTGAGGAGTTTGGGTGGTTTATATACAAAATATTGGATACCCAGGGCTGAGTTACAGACTGGAATCTAATTCAGGACTCCAGATGGTTTATGCATAGAATAAGGAAAAACTGGGAATGAGTTCCAAACTACAATCTAATCAAGGGGTTTGGATGGTATATAGTATATGGAATAATGGATATTCAGGAATGGGTTACAAATTGGATGCTTGTCCAAAGGCTCCTAAGCCGTTAATACCTTTCTATTTTCCCTGCAGCCTTTCACTTTGCTTTTCTTTGCCCCATTCTTTCATTTGTTCATGTTCTCATTTCACTTTCTTTAAACATGGCTCTCTCTTTTTTCCACAGGCTGTGTTTGACCCTGTAATTGTTTGATTCCTCGTTGGGTTTTCTATCAGATGCTTTCTTGCTGGCTTGCTTAGTTTGTAAAACTTGCCTTTTGCTTTGAGTGTCGGGACATGACATGGGGGTCGTGACCGGGTGATGGGGGGGGGGAGGCAGGAGGGGTGGTGGATGTGGCACTCGGGTGGGAAATAGCATCATGGGCGATGGGGAGAGAAGGGAATTTCAAAAGTCAAGACTAGAGCAAGGTACACCTTCTCAGGAGCTGCTGAAAAGAAAATTACTTTGAAACAATGTGGCAGCAGATTGGAAGGGTCAAGGAGATGAGAAGTAACTTACTGCTGAAGAAGAATGCAAAGGGTATTTATTTTGGGTGGGGTACAACAAGAATGAGTGAAAATACAACTTGTGAAGGAGCCAAGTTATAACTAGGTGGAGCGTGAGGTCTGTGACCAAAGCCATGGGATGTGTGAAGTCCCATATTGAGCCTGATCCTCTCTAGAGACTCAAGACTACTTGCCAACTCTATATACAATATAATGTACACCCAACAGTGCATTACAGGGTCAGGATAAACACTTGGATGAATTATGTGCTGTACAACTCTATGACTTACTTAATTAACCATGAAGAGCTTTGAGATTTCCAATGGTTGTGAAAGGTGCTGTATAAAATCTAGATGCACCATTTGTCTAGCAATGGCCACATTTTATATAGCACCTTGTACAGCCATTGGAAATCTCAAAGCTCTTTATGGCTAATGAAGTAGAGTCCCAGAGTTTACAACACAGAAGTCAGCCAATCCCATCATCTCGACCCTATAATGCACTGTTGGCTTTACATTCCAATCTTTATTAGTTGACAAATGGTCATGAGAATAGGATACCTGGCAGTGAGCTACAGTCTGGGATCTAATCAGTGGGAAGCAAGAAAGAAACAATGAAGATGGGGAGTCTGAGACATAAAGTCACTGATGTTTGTAAAGTGGTGAGCTGTTTTGTCTAGTAGCCTCACGGAAATCTGCGAAAGATCTTAGCCCACGCCTGTCAGAGATGGGATTGTCCAGCCCTGGGCGTTAGTGATAGCTTTGTGTGCCAAGAAAGCTGAGTGATGATAAGCATGATACCAAGCTTTGGTTTGATATCACTTGATTGCCACAGCACGCGATACATTCCAGAATATTCAGATGGAACCCACTGTCTATTTAAAGGGACAGTGCAAAACTGTGGCACATGATGCATTCCTGAAACGTCAAAAGACACCACCATTTATACCAATGGAAGTGCTTTAGGATAGAATGGAAGCAAAGAAGATAGAAGTTGATGAACAAATGAAAAAAGTACAAAAGGGGAGGAGCACTTTCAGGACCAGGCAAAAGGTTTCTATTTGAGTGTGAATATATTAGTCTGGAAATCAAGAGCAGTAAAGGAAAACACTGGGAATGAGGTTGGAGACTGAGTGAAAATTTTGCTTCAGAACGCAAGAGCTGAAGGTGCTGGCAGTAAAACTTTCAGGAAAGGTAGAGAGGGAAGAAAAGGATTAGATTAGATTAGATTAGAGTAGATTCCTTACAGTGTGGAAACAGGCCCTTCGGCCCAACCAGTCCACACCGACCCTCCGAAGAGTAACCCACCCAAACCCATTTCTCTCTGATGAATGCACCTAACACTATGGGCAATTTAGCATGGCCAAATCACCTGACCCGCACATCTTTGGACTGTGGGAGGAAATTGGACTAGAGTAATTTTACCAACTGAAAAGATGGATGCAGCTTAAGGAAGGGACATTCTTACTGGTGCTGATGATCAAGCAGCATTTGACTTGTGTTGAGAAATAATTAGGGAGTTTTGTCTCCATTGGGAGTACTCCATGACACTGAATAGTTGGAAAGAAAACGGGGGTAAGATTTGAAGGAAATAAGATGCTCTTAACAATGACAGACATGTGATCATGGGGGATGTGAATTATCCTAAAGCAAAATATGATTATACAAATGTTGGCCAAATAGAGATGCATAGAATAAATTACTTAGAAATGTTTCCTTAATTATGCTGTATTCCAATCAAGGAAGAAGATAGCATTGCAAATGCTCTGAGCAGAGGCAGAGCAATAGTTGACTGAAAGATGACTGAACATTGATTTTATAATGACAGAAACCTGATAAGTTTCATATTAAAAAGATACCAAAATGGAATTCAAGGCACTGTAACTGAGCTAACTTCAGTGAATCTAGATTTTATACAGCACCTTTCACAACCACTGGAGGTCTCAAAGCTCTTGAAGGCTAATGAAATAGAGTCATGGAGTCACAGACTTGTACAACATGGAAACAGACCCTTCACTCCAACTCGTCTATGCCGACCAGGTATCCGAAACTGATCTAGTCCCATTTGCCAGCATTTGGCCCATATATCTCTAAACTCTTCCTAGTCACATAACCATCCAGATGTTTTATAAACATTGTAATTGTACCAGCCTCCACCACTTCCTGTGAAAGTTCATTCCATCCACACACCACTGTCTATGTGAAAAAAATGCCCCCCAGGTCCTCTTTAAATCTTTCCCCTCTCACCATAAACCTACACCCTCTAGTTTTGGACACCCCTAGCCTGGGAAAAAGATGTTGGCTATTCACCCTATCCATGTCGCTCATGATTTTATAAACCTCTGAACTTTTGAAGGACAGTCACGTTCCTAATAATGGAAAGGCGGCAGCCAATTTGCTTAAAACAAACTCCCACAAATGGCAAAGTGAAAAAGACCAGATACTTGTTTCTTTGTGATGTTGACTGAGAGATATATAGGCCAGGGCACAAGGGATAATTGCCCTGGTGTTCTACGCAGTTGTGTCGTAGGTCTTTTTTTTTATCTCCTCCCAAATAGGTGATGAAGCTTTAGTTTAATGTCTAATCTGAAAGATAGCACCTCTAACTTTGCAGAATACCCTCAATACAGTGCTTGAAGGTCAGACTGGACTTTTGTGCTGAAGCCCTGGTGTGGGATTTGAACCCATGACTCAGAAATGAGAGTGCTGCCGACTGATTAACAACAGAATAGCTGTGAGAAATGTATAAGATGGGTAAGATGCTTTCTGACTGGAGAATAAGTAGTTTCATAGGCCAGTTTAGGATTTGGAGAAAACTCATTTTTAGTTGGGTCTTAAAAATGAGCCATGTGATAAATATACTGGGAGAATCAAGAAATATAAAGACATAGCAGAGAAACAAATGAGAGATCGTAAATATTAATTTAGGCTCATTAAATGTGTGAATTCTTAAAATCTCATGGACTAAGGATTTTTGAAAGACAGACCCTGACTGATAAATTGAACACCAGTTTTCAACAAAGTCACAGACCATGGATTAAAGAAAGACATGGTGAATGATGTAAACATGGATTTGCGTAAGTCATATCATATATACCATGCAAAGAAGTTATTACAAAACTGATACCTGGCTGTGAATATGGTCACATGGATAGGGAGATGGTGAGAGGAGGTGTAGCTCCATGAACTTCTCTCAGTATGCAATACAATGATCATCACTGAGTCCCCCAGTGTTGACATCTTAACCCCATTGTTGCCCAAAATGGAAGTGGACCATCCAAATCAACATATTGAATATAGAGGTAATGTACTTCCTGAGAAATGGTTTTATTGAAATTATTCAACCAACAAGACTGAGACCTGGACTATGATGGAATTCTCAGCTCTTCACATATTGTCTCTACTGTGAAGAATGTATGTGATACAGATAGAGTCATAGAGATGTACAGCATGGAAACAGACCCTTCAGTCCAACTTGTCCATGCCGACCAGATATCCCAACCTAATCTAATCTCATTTGGTAGCACTTGACTCATATCCCTCTAAACCCTCCCTAGTCATATAACCATCCAGATGCCTTTTAAATGTAATTTTACCAATACCCACTACTTCCTCTGGCAGCTCATTCCATACATGCACCACCCTCCATGTGAAAAGGTTGCCCCTTAGGTCCCTTTTAAATTTTTCCCCTCTCAACTTAAACATATGCCCTCTAGTTCTGGACCCTCTCACTTCAGGGAAAAGACCTTGTCTATTTACCCTGTCCATGCCCCTCATGATTTTGTGAACCTCTATAAGGTCACCCTTCAGCCTTCGACACCCTAGCGAAAACAGTCCCAGCCTATCCAGCCTCTCCCTATAGTTCAACTCCTCCAACTCTGGCAGCATCCTTGTAAATCTTTTCTGAACCCTTTCAAGTTTCACAACATCCTAATCTAATATGAAGGGGAGTGGAACACAGAAACATAATGGATTGATAAAGACCCACTCTGATATATCGATCAGTTATTGTTGATTCCTTTAGTCCTCTTCTGTTTCAAGTAAGCTTTTGAACCTTTCCAGTTTAGTCATAATCCTCAACATTACTATAATGTTCTATATCTTTGGCTCTGTATGCAGGGAGAATTTAAAAAATAACTTTTATAGATTGTTTGCGATGAATTGTTTTATTGTACATTATGATTCTTTTCAATCTAATTTCCATTAAAGAGATTTGAAGAGTAGTGGGTTCTTGAGAAAGCTGAAGGCTATTATGCCAAGACAATTGGTGGAGTTCATGTTTAGTTGAATGTGTGAAACCCACTGATCAGTATAAAATTGGGGTAAGGTGAAGGTAATTCAGCCTATCAAGCCTGTTCATTCCACAGAACAAAATAGAACATGCTCTCTCATGAATGTTTAAGTAATTTTGTGTAAAATTCGATGTACCAAAAGTTTTACTCTCAGGTCAAGTGCAAGACCAGTCTGTTTGAGAATAAAGGTTTCTCAGATGCCCTTCCAGATCAGGTGCAACATGGGCTTTGGTGCAGAGTCAATCTCTCTGTACATTCTCCCCATCAAAAACTCCCTGCGTAGATACAGAGGAAAATTTCTCTCCACACTGTTAACCATCGAGTACTCCCAGGACAGGTATAGTACGGGGTTAGAAAGAGAGTAAAGCTTCCTCTGTACTCCTGCTAATAGCACTCTTGAGGTAGATATGGCAAAGCTTTCGCTACATAGTCTGATCAAACTCTTAATGACAAGTTAGAGACGCAGTGTTGTTCCCCAAGACAGACTATTCCAGCACCTTCTGATTCAGCATCCACTCATATCTTAGAAAGTAACATAGCTGGAAAAAGAAACAAATGCATCAAGCAGTTAGTGTAGGGATTTGAAATTTGTGATGTTGCTCTGATGAAATAAATATTTTTGAACATTCCGCTAATAGAATGTTACTTTTTTGCAAGTCTCCTTTTTGAGCTCTGCTCCCTTGACGCCCTAACTCATGAAGAAGCTGAGGCAGAAGAGCATGAGCCATTCTGCTAACTGCCAGTAGAGGGCACACTTCTTTCTATGCTCGATCATGGGGCAGAAGCTGAACCTCAGCAACCCTCCCTGGACCCTCTTGTGAACGCTTCTGTTAAAGGCCACATGTACATTCTCTCAGTAATAACACATTCTGATTCATCCAGGCATCTCTGCTGACTCGCTCAACATCGGTGTTCTGAACCTTCGCCCTTCACCATTATAACCTCCTATATGTCAATGTTCTGTCCTCCTGTACTCATTCCCATTTCACTTGAGTTTTTAAAAAAATGCTTTCAAAGGATGTGGGCATTTGTGGATTGGCCAACATATCTTGACTATCCAAAAACACATTTGAAAATACCATGTCGGGGTGGGACAGCTTCGTTTAACCGTTAAGGTCAAGGCATACAACAGAGCTGCTAAAGAAGGCATTCCAGGTTTAACCTAGTAACAGTGGTGGGTAATACAAAAACTAATTTGAAACAGTGATGACTCGAGAATAGTAGTGTGTGCAGGGCTTGAGCTACCCTGATTGTTATGAGTGCTGGTGATAGTGGGGAGCTGCTCCTGTTGAAATTATGAAGTCAGTTTTGGTGTACACAACCATCCCAATGAAGCTCCAGAAGTTTTCTTGTTTTTTTTTCATTGCCAACTAAAGCTCCCAGTGATTGATAAGTTAGGTGCAACACCACAGAACAGGCTGTGAGATCAGGATCGATATAAACAAGAAGCCAGATTCATCAGCAATGCAGAGGATTGTCAATGGGTTAGGATGAAGGAATTTCAAAGTGATTTTAAGGCTATGTTTTAGGATAGCAGCAATTAATCTGACGGCTTCTCCCTTAACCTAAACATTACGCGTTAGAACTGAAAACTAATGAGAACTAAGGCTGTCCACTGGATTTAACTATTTTCTTCAAACAAACCCTATTCAGAAGCTCGTTCAATTGCTTCTTGAAATCATCTGTGACATTTCTTTCAATATATTTTATGTCTCACACCCTAGCTGAGAAGTAATTTGATTTGCTCCAAACTTGCAAACAATATTTCTTATGTTTCATACCTCTATTATTGCCAATGTGTCTAAAACAATTGTATCAGTCTCATACAGCTTTGAATACTGTGAAATTATCTTAGAGTGAACTTTATTCAAAATGTACATTTTAAAAGTATCTTTGTATTAAAGTCCACTACGATTCCAGTCACAGTCAGCAGTACTTACAGAGCAGAACTTCTCACTTCTATTATATGATTGCACCATTTACTGCACTTCATACTTCAGGCTGAAATCTAATCCAGTGCTGCAGGATAATGGTTAACATTTTGTGCCAACAATTTAAACTAGTACTTAAAGTAAATCGGATAGAATGCATCTCCTTCGAATCTGTCTACTTATCCAGTGAGTAGAATATGTGTCACAGGACTTGCAGTCCTTCTTACCTGATGTATATCACTTTGGGTATGCAGGAATAAACAATGTCAAGCTGTCACTTCCAGATTAAGCTCACTTAGGTTTGTTTAATCACAAAGAAGTGAAAAGAAGGTTACGAACAAAAGATAATAAAAATGCCATAAGACATTGAAGTATCTTCAGAACAGATCCTGCTGTATGACAGAATTTATGGAAAGAGCAATCTATTATCTTATTTATTTATTTATTCAATGTGAGTATGACTGGCCAGGTTACCATTGTCCTTTATCCAAAGCATGACTCCAACCAGTTGAGAGATTCCTCCCAAATTTCTATTGACTTCAATTTTTTCTTGACGCTTGGTCCCTTGATGCCACACTTGGTCCAAATGTGGTCTTGTTGCTAAGGACAGACTCTGTCACCTCACCCGCCTCATCATTTTAACATAATCAGTGGACTATTGGACTGGTAATTGGCTGGATTGGATTTGTCTTACTTTTTATGAACAGGACATACCTGGGCAATTTTCCACATTCACAATGAAAACAAAAGTTGCTAGAAAAGCTCAGCAGGCCTGGCAGCATCTATGGAGAGAAATCAAGAGTTAACATTTCGGGTCAAGTGGCCATTTCACAGAACTTCTATTCAGTTCAGAACCATTCTGAGGAAAGGTCACTCGACCCGAAATATTAACTCCGATTTGTCTCCACAGATGCTGCCAGTTCTGTTGAGCTTTTCCAGCAACTTCTGTTTTTGTTTCTGATTTACAGCATCTGCAGTTCTTTCTTTTTCTTTTCCAAATTGTTGGGTAGGTCCAAGGTTGTAACTGTACTAAAACCTCTTGGCTAGGGGCACCACTCATTCTGGAGGTCACAACTACCATGATGTAGTCAGCACCCAAAGATTTTGTTATTACCAATGTCTAAAGCCATTTCATAATTCCATACATTCATAGAATAAAATCCCTCCAGTGTGGAAACAGACCCTTTGACCCAACAAGTCCACACCAACACTCTGAAGAGTAACCCACCCAGACCATTCCCCTACCCTCTATTTACCCCTGACTAATGCACCTAGCCAACGCATCCCTGAACACTGCGGATAATTTAGCATGGCCAATTCACCTGACCTGCACATCTTTGGACTGTGGGAGGAAACCGGAGCACCCGGAGGAAACCCACGCAGACATGGGGAGAATGTGCAAATGCCTCACAGACAGTCACCCCAGGCTGGAATCGAACTAAGGTCCTTGGTGCTGTGAGGCAGCAGTGCTAACCACTGAGCCATCATGCTGTCCCCCTGTTGAATGAATTGAATTGCCTGGAGATTGGTAACTGTGGTGTTGGAGGCCTTAAGAGGAGGCTGAAGCTAATCAACTATTCACCTCTTCCAGCTGAAAATACTTCACCATTGTCCTTGGCATTGACATGTTGGATTCACCTCCTCATTGTGAATGGGGACCGTTCAAGCCACGCATGTGTTCGGCAATGACCATTTCCAACAAGAGAAAATCTAACTATTGCCCCTTGTCATTCAACAGCATTACCATTGCTGAATCACCCACTGTTAACATCCTGGAGATCACTGCTGATCAGAAACTGAGCTCAACTGGCCATATAAATAGAATGGTTTCAAGAGGAAAACAGAAGCGAGGAATTCTCCAAAATGTAGCTCACCTGCTTTTCCAAGTAGATGTCATCTAACATCTGCAAGGTGCTTATCATGATGGTGATGGAATACTTCCCACTTTCCTGATGGGTTCAGCACCAGCTACAGTCATGAAGCTCAGCACCATCCAGGACAAAGCGACTTGCTTGGTTGTCACCATATCCACAGGCTTCAACATACATTTTCTCCAATGGCAACACACTGTGGTTTCTCTTCCAAAGCTGTGACCTCTCCTATCTAGAAGGATAAGGGCATCAGATGCAGAGGAACACAAGTTCCCCTCCAAGCCGTGTATCATCCTGACTTGAAAGTATATCACCAGTCCTTCAGTGTTACTGGGTCAAAATCTGGGAAACCCTTCCTGATGGCACTGTAGGTAGCTATACCCCAGAGACTGCAGCTGGTGAAGAACATAGCTCACTATCACCTTATCTAGAGCGTCTAGGGATGGACAATAAATGCTGGCCTAGCCAGCAATGCCTATATCCCATGAATGAATTCTTTTTTAAAATTGGCTTTGCCCATTTGAGCTTGGGTAACTGAGAATTGATCTTATTGAAACATACAAGATTCTGAGGGCATTTGACAAGGTGGGTGTTGAATCCATGTTTCCTGTAATGGAGGAGTTGAGAACTATGGGATTCATATTAAGGATCGCCAATTTAAAATGGTGTTCAGGAGAAATCTTTCGCTCAGAAAATTGTCAGTCTGTGGAATGTCTTCTCCAGAAAGCAGTGGAAGCAGGGTCATTGAATACATTTAAGGCTGAGTTCATTCACTGTTTGATTGACAAGGGAATCAAGGATGATGGCAGTGGGGAGCAGATAGGAAAATGGTTGAGTTGAGGTCACAAGCAGATCAGTCATGATCTTATTGAATGGCTGAACGAGTTTGAGGGAGCCAAAAGTCTACTCTTTTTCCAAAAGCATATGTTCTTTCCCAAATGCGGCAGGACTGCAGAAATTCGATCTCATCCACTTGCATCTTTATGAATCCATATTGCTGTGCCCATCTGATGCTGCTTCTACAGTTTCGCAAGTGTGTATGGTTTGTTGTTACTTCACCAGGTTGGTACCTCATTTTCAGGTATTCATGGTGCTCCTTCTGCGTGCTCCCTTGCACTCCTCATTGAACCAGGATTGATCTCGTGCCTTGATAGCAATGCTGCGATATGTCAGGCCACGAGGTTACAGATTGTGTTAGAACACAAAGCTGCTGCTGCTGATGGCTCACTGTATCTAATGGATGCCAGGTATGGAGCTCACCAATGTGATTTAAACATAATCTTCTGTTCACTGAACCAATTGTTGCCTGACAGCTAAACTAGGAGAAAGTGAGGACTGCAGATGCTGGAGATCAGAGTTGAGAGTGTGTTGCTGGAAAAGCACAGCAGGTCAGGCAGCATCTGAGGAGCAGGAGAATCGACGTTTCGGGCCAAGAATGAAGGGCTCTTGCCCGAAACATCGATTCTCCTGCTCCTTGGATGCTGCCTGACCTGCCTGACCTGTGCTTTTCCAGCAACACGCTCTCGACTCTGATCGCCAAACCAAGCTAGGGTGGGCGCTATGAATGGCTCAGTGATGTTAAAGGAGGGGAGAACTTGGTCAAGTTTCCTAGTTAAACTGCTGCCGAGTAATTTCCAATGGGAAAAGCCAAAAGTGGTCATTAGATTCAGGTTTCGTGGCAATTTTCCTCCAGCCTAAAATATTGACCAACATTCAATGTCAAAGGTCACTGGCATTAAAGGCCTTGGGCACCCAACAAACTGAGCCTCAGTATACTAGCACTATCAGAGGGGGGAGGAAGAAGCAGAAAAAAAAGGTGGAAAATAAAGAAAGGGGTGTAGTGAAGATGTGACTGGTAGATAGAGGGGTTTGCTGATTCCTGCACTGATTATGGCACTGGGCTTGACTTCAATAATGGCTGATGTTCTCCAACTGGCTCCTGCAAAGACAGATATTCGACCCCTGATTAATCTAATGACCCGTCTCTTGTATCTGATTCTTGCAAAAACTGATCTGTGCTGCCTGGCGCTATCCACATCCCTATGACGAGTGACGTCCTGTAATTGCTACGCTGACTGACAGATTGAATTGCAGTCATTACCAAACCTCTTGTATCCAATTGCTGCAATGACTGATCAGCAGCACAGACATGCCAATTCAGATTCCTGTCAGGAGGCCATCTCTGTACATCAGTGTAAGGAAAAGTCCTCTATAACTGAAAAATGAATAGCTCAGTCCCCAATATCTAGTTGTCCAATGTATCGGATCAACTAATGACCTGATTCCCTAGATGTAAATGATTAATGAATGGTTGTCCCCCAGTAGCTGACTGATTAATAAATAGGTTGGTTCCTGTAGCTGATTAATGAAAAGGATGATCCTATGTCACCACTTAATGAATGGCCTGAGACCCAGTAACAGATTAATGACAGGTCTTGTCCCCTATTGATAAGTGAATGGTGTGGGTCCCAGTAACTGAACCATGAACAGACCTGATTAACCAGTGGGACTGACATTCTGTGATATTTCAGTCTGAGAATGATTTCGGGGCTGTGTTGTAAGGCCACCTTGATAGTGTGACTATAGACTTCACTTAAACATGAACATTCCTTTGTTGGAAATAATTGTTAGGGTATATTCTGTTATGATTATGGCTGAAGGCTGTATTCTACATTTAAACTGGACACCTAAGAAATGAGACAATGGCTATGATTTTTTTGTCTTGTAAAATCAGTCAAGGGAAATTTCCAGACAGCAGTCCCATTATTTTTGTTGCATGCTTATGGTGTACAAGATATCTTGCTCTGAGCAAAGGATCAGAAAATCTTACATGCGGGTGAATACACTACGTGCAGTTCTGTGCACCCGCCCTTCAAATAGACACTGATAGATGAGAGAAGGTTCAGTAAAGAAAAATAAAAAGAATTCTGGGGCCAGATTTGTCGATGAAGTGGGTTTGCTGACAGATTGAAACTGGGGGAAAAAAACGAGTGCTGACAGTAAACGTGATCCAGGACTTTGCAAAACTGAGGGACACAGAAGACGTAAGTGGATCATTGGAGAAAAGAAAAACTACAGTCACAATACGACAAATTGTGCCTGAGGAGTTGGCTATCGTGCTGCAGATCTGCACAATTAAACTAGCCGCTACAGAGGCCAGCCTACCTGCAGTGTAGCTAGGGCAGTCAGAAGATTGTCCAGGGTCTGTCCTAGTCCAAAAATAAACAGATGAATATCACCTGGCCAATTGTCCTCCACGCACTCATTTGAAGAGAGCTGATTCCACTGATTCTAAATCTTTAGCAATCTTGAATCAGACCTGGACACCGACAATGAATACCTGGAGCTAGCTGAGATCCGTTGCTTTCCATATTCCTCAATGAATTATAGCATCAAGTAGCAGAGCAAAACTGAGGTTATTTCGTGTCAAAGAACAAGTCCTTTGGAGGCTTATTCCTGACACAATGTACTCGGGCTTAACAGAGATCAGCTTTCTGAGCTCTGGAACATCATTGGAGCAGTTTTCAAGTGAAGCATTCTAAGCTCCCCCACGTTCAACTGGTTTATCAATGACCTTCCCTCAGGTCAGGCTTGTGACTGATAATTTCACATTGTTCGGCAGGACCCATCATATAGCAAACCAGCTGAGTCTAGGGTGGCATGGTGGCTCAGTGGCTAGCACTGCTACCTCACAGCATCAGGGTCCCAGGTTCGATTCCAACCTCAGCCGGCTGGTTGTGTGGAGTTTGCACGTTCTCCCCATGTCTACATGTGCTTCCTTCGGGTGCTCCAGCTCCTACCACAGTCCAAAGATGTGCAGGTTGGGTGAATTGGCCATGCTAAGTTGCCCATAGTGTCCAGGGATGTGTAGGTTAGGGACATTAGTCAAGATAAATATGGGGTAGGGGAATGGGTCTGGGTGGGTTACTCTTTGGAGGGTTGATGTGGACTTGTTGGGCTGAATGGTCTGTTTCCACAATGTAGGGATTGTGAGACCTGCTGGCTTAGACTGACCATTGGCCTCCACTAGCACCAAATTCAAAACCATTAACGTTTCAGGGGAGGCCACTGCTGATCAGATGATTTGCTGGGCCAACCATATCAATAGCAAGCTTATAAGACCACCACAGAGTTTGAACAAACTACAATGAGTGGCTCACCTCCAGCATCCACAAGCAAATCTATACTGATGTTTGTAGGTGCAGTAACACACAAGGTGCTTACATAGACTCCCCTGACATTTCAGCCCATCATGTTCACACTGACCCTCCGAAGAGAAACCCATCCAGACCCACCCTCTCTACCCTATCCCTGTAACCCTGCATTTTCCATGGCTAATCCACTTAGCCTGCATATTCTTGGACACTACGGGAAATTTAATATATGAGTTGAAAAGTGTGGCAATGGAAAAGTGCAGCATCTGAGGAGCAAGGAGAGTCTATGTTTTGGGCATAAGCCCTTCATCAGAAATATGGAAGGGGAGGGGGGGCTGAGAGATAAATAGGGAGGTGGGGGGAGGTTGCTGAGAAGGCAATAGATGGGTGAAGGTGAGGGGTAATTGTGACAAGTCAATGGGGAGGGTGGACTGGATAGGTGGGAAAGAAGATGGACAGGTAGGACAGGTCAAGAGGGCAGTGCCAAGTTGGAGGGTTGGATCTGGGATAAAGTTGGGGGAGGGGAAATTTGGAAACTAGTGATGTCAACCTTGATGCCGTGTAGTTGAAGGGCGGAAGATGGGGCATTCTTCCTCCAGTTGTCGGGTGGCTTTAATTGGGCAGTGGAGGAGGCCCAAGACTTGCATGTCCTTTGGGGAGTGGGAGGGGGAGTTGAAGTGATGGCCAATCCACCTAACCTGCACATCTTTGAACTGTGGGAGGAAATCGGAGCACCCGGAGGAAACCCACACAGACGTGGGGAGAATGTGCAAACTCCACACAGACAGTCACCTGAGGCTGGAATCAAACCGGGGTCCCTGGTGCTGTGAGGCATCAGTGCTAACCACTGAGCAACCGTGCCACCATTATCCAGAGCACAGCCATTCACTTATTTGTTTCCATGGCTGCTTGATTGCTATGCTCTACTACTGCAGACATTATATTATGACTACAATATATAAAAGCTACAGGATGTACCACAGCACATCATGAACATTACTTTGAAAGGTTCCCCTTCCCCTGTAACCTCTGTCCCTAAGAAGGACAGAAGCAGCAAATCAACAAAGGTTACGTTGCTTCATCATTGCTGGATCAAACTCTTGTGACTTCCTGCTTAACAGCATTGTGGGAGCAGCATCACCACAAGGCCAGCAGCACTTTAAGGGGATGGCCCAATTCTCCTTCCAACCAGAGATGGGCAATGGTTGCAGCCTTGCCTGCATTACCCTCATCCTCCTTATGCAGCCTGCACTACCCTTCAACTCATTCTTTCATTTAAATGGCAGGCAGCAGGATGTCTCAGGTAATCATACACCAGTATCTCCAATGAGGATCTCTTACCTCTTGCCGAAACACTTGAGCTATCAAGAGCGGGCAGATTAGTTTGTTTAAAAGCAGCTGGACAACTGAGAACAGGAATGGTTGCTGCCAAGGTTTGATTGACCCAAAGTGGTTGAGTATGTTGATGAACACTTGGGTTCGTGTCTCTCACTGGGAATGTTGGAGTGTCATGTGAAGAGTGTACCTGGTTTTTCGATTGAGTCAACCCTGCACCTGAAGAGCTGTAACCTCCTAGCTGTGCACCAGCGAGACAGGTTTAGAACAAGTGGCTAGTTTATTCAGCCAGTGCAGACAAGATGGACTGTGTGGGCTCTTCCTGTGCTATACCTTTTCTTGGGTTCTATGGAATCAGCCAGTTTGTGATGCTGGGACAAAACCTGTGAATTTCTGGCAATTCTCTGCATAACCAATGGCACAAACAACTTTTCTGCCGTGGTATTGCAAAATGTCTAAGATGGTCAAAGGATGCATGATCTCATGAGAGGGGTAAGATGGTTGGGCCTGTGGTCAGTTCTCAGTACATACTGCAGCTGTCTCAAGATACATAGTTACATAAATATTGTTGCACTGATGCAGGAACCTGCTTATTACAGTATTAGTTACCAGAATTCCATCACATGTACCAGGAATAATTCCAGTAAATTTTCCAATTTAATTGTGGTTTAAAGATTCCTGAATCTTGGCATTCTCTGCCATTCAATCGTACTTGCCTGAGAATGTTACCAGTCAGTATAATATTGGTATCAATCCAAAAAAGGCACCCAGTTTATTTAGGATGATAAAGCGCTGATGAAGATAATAAAATGTTGGTGTTCCCAATTGCTGTAAATTCTCCCAAAGAGATATCGAGACATATGCAACTGGGGAAGTGATGACAACACACACATGTATGAGGACACTCTTTATTGGGACTGACATAATGGCAAAGTCACCATTGTCCTACCAGACCATAGGGTTTTCCTTTTATTAGAGAAAGGTAATAGCGGTGGTTTAACCTGAGGGTTAGGAAAGGGAAGAGATTGGGAAGGAGTGTCCTTCATGGTAGCTACACATAATCATTGTGAATGTGCCATACAGTCATATAGAGTCATAGAGATGTACAGCATGGATACAGACCCTTCGGTCCATCGAGGGAGTTTTATTCTCTATCAAAACCTGTGTTACATCTGGTCTGAGAGTATCTGATGGGAGAGTGTAGCTAGAGATTTGAACTTGATCTAATCAAAACTGTAAATGGCCTGGAGAAGTTTGATGGGGAAATATTGGGTTATTTTATACCCTTGGGTAATTGACACTGAAGTGTTAGACAAAGCTTTACACCATTTCAAATAGGGACCTTTTCCTATCCTAACTTATGAGTGCAGAATGGGACAGTATAGAAACAACTTGAAGAGATCTTGTGGTGGTAATCCAGCAGGCTTGAGTTCAAGTCCCAACTGCTCCAAAGGTGTGTAACAGAACCTCTGACTAGGTTGATTAAAAATATTGGGAAACAGCTTCACTCTATTTCTAACCCATACTGGTACATGAGAAATGTTTGATTAGACAGTATAGGGAGGACATCACTCTGAATCTATCAAATAACCTACCTGACCCAGGAATGTGTTTCTCATGGATTTCACAGTCAGTAGCTTCAACACTGAATTGGAGAATTGTTTTCATTGTGTTCAATATTTATCAAGAAGTGAGGATTAAATTGATGTGATGGCGCCCCTGCTTTCTCCCTTAGCCTCCACCCTATGTCCCAGGTAAACTGTAGATTGAAAACATGCTGTGGCAGATTGAGATCAAAGGAGTTATTCTTCTGAACCAAAGCTACCTTGAAGACTCAGTATCATATATAAGATCAGATCTTGTGATATGTATGGAGATCTTTGTTCCTCACTTCAGAAAGTGTGTGCAAATGCTGCACAACGCTGTTACGGGCAGATTGCAGACCACTTTCTAGAAACCTCATTCTATGCGAGTTCTCAGGTATTTATCCCATTTAATTTTAAATGGAATGCTGGAGGATCATCCACGTTTGTGGGAATCTCACATATAAAAGTAGCATGAGAGAGGGCACATTTGGCTGATAAATGTTGGCAAGATCAATAATTTCAGAGGGCTTCATGGAAATGCAGTGGATAAAATGATAAAATGGATTACACTGTGGATTATTATAGAGTAACAGCAACAGGGAAACAGGATAAAGTCTTCAGCTGCTTAAACCTGATCTGGAACTCAGCTAGATCACAGTTACATTCTACATTAAATCATCAACCTCACTTTTGAAATGCTCAATTGACCAATAGCCTCAACAGCTTTTATGGGAAAAAGTTACATATTTCCTCTACCATTCAAGTGAAAAAGTGTTTTCTGACATTACCCTAAATGCCCCAGTTCTACAAATGTGGTCACGTTTCTTTCTTGGGGCTAGCTCCACCACAGGAAATAATTTATCTCCAGGAATACTGTTAAATCCTTTGATTGTGTTAAACTCTTCAATTAAATCACCTTTAGTCTTCTATACTTAAGATCATACAAACTTAATGTATGCAACCTGTCCTTGTAATTTAACAATTTTGGATCTTGTATCATTCTGATGAATCAGCTCCTCCAAGGCCAATATATGCTTCATGAGATACAGTTCCCAGATGAAATCCAACCAAAAGTTTAACCCAAATCAAAGTAACCATAACAAAAGTTCCATCCCTTCGCATGCCAATCAGTCTTTTAATTTTTTTTTGGTACATACTCGCTAGTTTTTAAGGATTTTTTGCATTTGGGCCAAAATTGTCTGGATTTGAGCCTTCCATCTTTCTTAGGTCTTCCTTAAGTAGGTGGCATAATCTAGCCATATATCTGTATAACATTTTGCCCCAGCTGCATTATCTATATGTCTCCAAATGTAACGTCATCAGCAAATATAGACAAATGACATTGTGTTTCACTTGAGTAAGAGATGACATGAAAGATAAGCACTACGGTTGGACTTGCTGCCCATAAGGGCAACAGGGTGTTGTAGATGGATCAGCTGGTTACCTTGGTGGGACGCAAGATGTTCAGGTTCAAATAGGACTGATCTCAAACAGGATGAGAGCAATAGCTCAGTACCTTGTGGAATGAAATAGGAAGCAGGAGTGATTTGTTCCCTTTTTATCCAGTGGGTGCTGCAGGAGCTGGTCCTGAGACACACGTTTATGAATATCCCTGTACAGTGTATGACTAATTCTTTTTTATGTATATTTTATGCACTGATAGTGGCCATAGAACAGCCTCCCCACTTTAACAGAATGTATGTGCAGGTTCTTACATCTGGCTTTCCTGCATCTGTCCTCCTCACTTTGAGGGACTACCCTGTACATTTCACGTACAGAAGCTGACAGTGTACCACGCCGAAACTATTCAGCACTGTAAAGGAGTAAATCGTTCCTTATTATCCAGCATCATCCACGTATGTTATTCATACAGGATTTGACATTGCTCAGTCTGCTACTGAAAAGTCAAACACAAAGCCAGCCTCATTAAATTAAAATTGCATCATTTTGGATATACATTGTGTATCATATTTATGGAATTCTGATACTTTTCACTTATTTCAACCTAAGGAACATGTACATTTATCTTTCTTAAGCTTGCTAGACTTTGGAAAATTTCATCTGAAATATACGTTAGCTCTTTCTGCTCTGCCTATAATAATTTTTGCCAGTGGTCTAATTTATTACATTTATAAAATGAAATGGAATATTTTACTTTCGACATTTCCATTGGAGGATTACATTGCTTTTATTGTATTCAGTGAATCGGTGCCCCTCGGCCATGGCGCCAGTCTGTTTACCTAACCGCATAGCTCGGATAGCACTGCAGGGGAAAATAAGATTACACTCGTCTGAAGCAAAATAAGTTATTCACACATCAGAAAATCAGCAGTTTCCATTAACCCCCTCTAAAGTTGGCAACGCTGGTTTCCAACAATACATACCCAGGATGGTATTGACTCAAATTGGCAATGCCAATCAAAGGTATGCTCCTGATCTCTTTTTAGGAGATTGTAAGGTCAGATCGACCAGAGACATGAAGTATAAGATGTAGGGAGCACCTTTAGATTCTTTCTCCCTAAAGAAAAGCTGAAGGATGACCTAGTGATGGAACCAACGCAGGTCCTTGTCCAAATGGTGTGGAGGTACCTGGGGTAGACAAAGTCAGAAGTCACGCGACACCAGGTTATAGTCCAACAGGTTCATTTAAAATCACAAGCTTTCAGAGCACTGCTCCCTCATCAAGTGAAGTCTTCACCTAACGAAGGGGCAGTGCTCAGAAAGCTTGTGATTTTAAATGAGCCTGTTGGACTATAACCTGGTGTTGCATGATGATGACTTTTTTCAATGAGTCTCAGGACTCAAGCAGTTGGGTGAAATTAGTCAGTGAATCCTCCTGCATTAAAGCTGTAAACATTTGGGCTTTTGACAACATTTTTAATGACGAAACACAGCATTCACATTTTAGAAAGTTTGGTAACCTGCAGGTAGATGATCATAATCATCTAAGGGACATTGAGACCATGCTGCAAGAAGATTGAGTATAAACCTAGAGAGGTCTTGCTAAACATACAGGATATTTGGTGAGACCGGACATAGAACCTTGCATTAGAAAGGAGAATCATTGTAAGTAGTTCAGAGAATACTCACTAAATTGATTCTTGGGATTAAGGATTATCTTTTGAGGAAGGTTGGACCAATACTCATGGGATTGGAAGAACAAGACCTGATTATCACTGAAACATAAATTTTTGAGGCAAGTTGAGAGGATAGATATTGAGAGGATTTAACCTTCATTGAGGTTCCAGAACTGGTTGGGCACAGTTTCAGAAAAAAAAGGCTTACATTCAGATGATTCTAGGATTGTGAACACTTGATTGAGTTTTTTTGATGAAGTGACCAAGAGGACAGAACGGTGGATGTTGTCTATATGGACTTCAGTAAGGCGTTCAACAAGGTTCCACATGATAGACTGGTTAACAAGGGTAGATCACAGGGAATACAGCAATAACTAGTCATTTGGATGCAAAATTGGCTAGAAGGTAGAGACAGAGGGTGGTGGTGCAGGGTTGCTTTTCGAACTGGAGGTTTGTAACCAGCGGTCCCCTGTTTTTTTGTCATCTATGTACATGATTTTGATTCTAGAGCATCAGAGGCTAAGGGATGATCTTTCAGAGGTTTATAAAATCATGATGGGTGTGGATAGAGTGAATTGCCAAGGTCTTTTCTCCAGGGTGGCGAAGTCCAAAATCCGAGGGCATATGGTTAAGGTGAGCAGGTAAAGATTAAAAAGGACCTAGGGGACAATTCTTTTTATGTAGAGGGTGGTATGTGTTTGGAATGAGCTGCCAGAGGAAGTGGTGGAGGCTGGTACAATTACAACATTTAAAAGGCATTTGGATGGGTACATGAATAAGAAGGAGGAAGTGAGGACTGCAGATGGTGGAGATCAGAGTTGAGAGTGTGATGCTGGAAAAGCACAGCAGGTCAGGCAGCATCTGAGGAGCAGGAAAATCAATGTTTCAGACATAGCCCTTCATCAGGAAATGAGCCCTTCCTGATGAAAGGCTTATCCCCGAAATGTCGAATATCTTACTCCTCGGGTGCTGCCATATAAATAAGAAAGGTTTAGAGGGATTAGACCAAGTGCTGGTAAATGGGACGAGATTAATTTAGGAATTGTGGTCGGCATGGATGAGTTGGACTGAAGGGTCTGTTTCCATGCTGTACATCTCTGACTCTATTTAACGTGGAGATAAAGAAGAATTTCTCCTGTTATAAAGGATTTGTAAACTTTAGCTAATTCTATCTCGGGGTCATTAGATATATCCAAGACTGAGTTGGATCAAGCTTTGATCTATAAAGGAATCAGGAGTTATGGGTGAACGGGGGGGGAAAGTGGGAATGAAGCAACAATCAGATCATTGATGATCTCATTGGACGGGTCAAGTGGATTACTCCTGCTCTGATTTCTTATGTCCTGAAATACCTCAAGTGTAGTAGTGTCTCACGGTCTGCAACCATATTACACACGTTACACATTTTTCAAAACAGTTTCAAAAGGTGTGGTACTGTTTTGGGATTTGTTGGAACATGAAAGTTTGGAAGAGTAGCTAAGGCAGCTACCATGGTATCTTTTAAGGTAAAATCAGAACATTTGAAGTTGGAGATCTGACAGGGCTCCAGGAAGAAAGCAGGGCAGCGAGATTACATTTGGGTTACTCTAACAAATCATGATAATCATACCCCTTCTTTGTTTAAAGCTCCACATTCCTATCATTTTAGGATCTGTATTTCTGAATGCCTTGTTGTCTATAGTTTGATGTTTCTTTTGTCCCATACTGCATAGTTATATGCTTATTTTCCTAAAGTGCATGTTTCTGTGATTCTTTGTTAAAAAAAATCTAGGCTCCATGTTTCTTGCTTTTATTTTTTTCTGAGCTTATATTAATGGAAACTATATTTTCTTGCAAATTTGACATTCAATACATATCTGGTTTGTGTGACTCAGCACATTTACACAATGAGTCATTAGGGAAGCAACCAGTTCATTGTTTCGACATCGTTATCACAATTGTGACTTTCTGGAGACAGAAAGGATTTTCTTTGAATTTTTGCCCCAAGGCAGTCTTCTGTGCTGGTACTTCTGTTATGGAGGGTCAGAGGCAGCAATTAAGGTCAAATCTCCTCCATTACTGCTCCAACCTGCAGCAGAATCAGGATAAAGGTTAAGAAAGGAATATTGCCTCTCATTATAGTGAAGGCGTGACAGCAATTGTTGTATTCCTCTCATCAGTCCTGGTGAGATTGACTAACTCAGCAATGACCGAACACAGAATCTGGGTTATCTCTTGTGAGTTTCTGCCTTCTGAGGCAGGTTTGAGGAAGGGTCACCAGACCTGAACTGAGAGCTCTGTGCTCCATCAGTTCAGACCTCTTGTGAATTCCAATATCTTCGCTCCATTATTGGTGGCCATGCCTTCAACTGTCTTATATCCAAATACTGGAATTCTCTCTTTCAAGCTCCCCATTCCACTCACTCTCTCTTCTCCTTTAAGTCAGACCTTAAAAACCATCTCTTTGGCCTAGCGTTTGGACACCTCCCCTATTATCTGCTTCTGTACCTCAGCACTGAATTTGTCTGATTGCTCCTGTGAGATGCCTGGGGATGCAGTGTAATGTTAAATACAATTCGTTTGTTGTTGAGAATTTGAAAGGATTTGACCCTATATCCATGGAGCCTTGACAGAAAGATTCTGAGTCATGCTAACATGTGTCAACATATCACACCAGGATGTAATTTAAAGCGAAAAGTTTACTTTGATTTCTCTTGCAGCTCCACTGCCTGTACATTAATGAGCTCCCATTCTATGCTGGGTCATCAGCATGAGTTGCTATACACGGAACACATTCTTCCCCAGGCTCGTTTCTGGGGGTTACATCACATTACCACATGCTTCTAACTGCTCCTCCCAACTCTTCCCCTCCCTGCCATAATCCTATCTTGCTCTCTGTGTTCACCTTCGTTCTGCGCCATTGCTCCATTTGGAAATGGACAACTCCCACTGTAGCCAATCTTTTTCCTCTTTATTCATTCACTGGGTGAGAGTGTCGCTGGCTAGGCATCATTTATCATCCATCCCTAATTGCTCAGAGGGCAGTTAGAAGCCAACCACATTGCTGTGGGTCTGGAGTCACATGTAAAGTCCAGAGGTTTCCTTCCCTAAAGCTCATTAGTGAACTAGATAGATTTTTCCAACAATCAACAATCGTTTCATGGTTATCATTAGACTTTTAATCCCAGACTCCTTTTTATTGAATTTAAACTCCACGGTGAGATTCGAATCTGGGTCCCTAGAATATTATCTGGGTCTCTGGATTAACAGTCCAGTGCTAATACCACTAGGCTATCACTTCGCCAAGGATAATCCTTGACTCTCAGTCAAACTGCCTTTCCTGCTCATCAACAACAGTTCTATTAATGAAAACAAAAGATGTACTATGCTAAAAAAGAAACACTGTCTCCAAGCTTATTCTCTATGGTTACTCACTGCAATGTGCTGGGGATTAATTGCTAATATATGGAGACACTTGGCTATTTCTAGACGGATGGCAATCCCATTGTGCCTTGAGAAATAGTCAGCAGTCTTGTTACCTGAAAAATGTTACGTAAAGAGATCAAGAAAAGGAAAACTGAATAAACAACCTGATTAAGATAATGTCTCAGAAATTGCTTAGGATTGGACGTTACAGTGACAAAAATAATAATTTCTTGTGGTAATATTTGTAGAGATAAGTCTTCAGATCTAGGGGGGAGCAATAGGATAGGAACATCAGGAGTACCATGCTCCTCACTCATCACCACTCAGCCCCAGTATTAAGAATATAGAGCTCATCTGATTATTGTTCACAGGCTTTCCACCTGATAGGCAGCCTGATAGATTGACTTGGCTAACAGGGAGGCTGTAACTCAAGGCAGAGGTGGGTGGATTTGGAGGAGGTATAGGAAGGTGAGCAATGGTGATGTTTGAAAGGAGTGATCATGACCAGAGTGAGAGGCTAGTGAAGATTAGCAATCAGAGATTGTGAAAGTGAAGGTTGGATAGATCGTGGCAGGGCAAGTGATTCATGCTGAGGGTGATCATTGAGATGGAGACAAAGTTTCTCATGTTAGGCATAGTTAAAACACCTCTACTGACCTTAGCCCAAAAGCAGTGCCATAAATGCTTATGATCAACCTTTCTCACACTCCCTTTCCTATCAGGTTTCCCATGACTAAGGAAAGTCTACCTGACAGGAATTAAACAAAAAACTCTTTAAAATGGAGATAAGGTGCTTCCTGGGAGAGTTTCAATGAAGCACCCATCTCCCTTCAGTGACTGGGTTAGCTTTTACTTGCCCCACCTCTGTTAAAGCTAGAATTAGGTAGATTCATGGTGGTTTGGGACTAGAATTGAAAGTATTCAATTTTATGTCTCACTTAAACTAAACTACCCAATTTTGAGAGTTGAAAATGTCCCCACTTGTGTTGATCATGGAGCAGCAGGGATGGAGTGTTGGGAAATCTGAAAGAATTAACCATCCCACCCAAACATACAATGAGACTTATTTGAAAGCAGAGGATTTGCTGCAGCAAGTTAATGACAAGCAAACGTGCAGGGAAAAACAAAACAAAAATAGTTTCAACAGTTCAGCTAATATATTGGGCAAGGCACCAAGTTGAAGTAATCCATAAACACTACTGTAAATTCAACTGCGGTTACTGAGGATAGCCCAGAGATGACTCATGGGTAGAGGGGTGTCTGATGGACAAGATATCTCATACTGGTATGTTGCGGTAAATGAAATGTAAAGATGCTGTGAGTTTACAGTTGGATAAACACATGAAATACTTCTTTGAGCCAATAATATGACTAGCACATGGACTATGAGGTATTCATAAATGTATGTCAATTACACATAAGGTAGCTCTTCAGTCAATTTCCAAATACAGGCATTCATGTGTTTCCCGAACAAAAACAGCTGGATATACTATATGCTATATTTCGCAACCTTTGGGCACCCTAAAATGCTTTACAGCCATTGAAATGTGTTATTTGGAAGAATATTCACTACTGTAATGTCTTTAAATTTGATTCGTACATGGCAAGCTCACACAAACAACAATGGGACAAAGACTAGATCGGCTGCCGTATGATGCTGGTTGAGGGGCAACGGCTGGTCATGAGCACTGGGGAATGTCCATTCACTTCTTTAAACAAGTTTCTACACATCTGGAAGGGCAGGCAGGGTCTTAGTTTAACATTAGGGTGGAAGGTATAGGGGGGATGTCAGGGGTAGGTTCTTTACCCAGAGAGTGGTGGGGGCATGGAATGCGCTGCCTGTGGGAGTGGCAGAGTCAGAATCATTGACAACCTTTAACGGCAATTGGATAGGTACATGGATGGGTGCTTAAGCTAGGACAAATGTTCGGCACAACATCATGGGCCGAAGGGCCTGTTCTGTGCTGTATTGTTCTATGTTCTATCTATGTTCTATAATATTTAAAAAAACTGCACCTATAACAGTGACTCATCCCGTTGTGCAACACTGAAATGTCAGCTTAGATTATGTACTCAGGTCTCCAGAATAAGCCTTTGATTCAGAGGAAAAAATGTTACAAATAAATACAGAATTACCTGTGGCAAGACAACATATGGCTACAATCATTTGACAACATATTGTTGTGAAGTTGTCGAATACATCCATTTTAAAATGGTTCATGTGAGTTCTAATGGCTTGCATTTCCACAGCAGTTTACCCATTTCAAAGCATTTTACACCAAAGGTTGCTTCTAAGGGTTGACATGGAGACAAATATAGTATATTATGAACATTGGATTTTACAAATCAGTTATGCTTTAAAATTGAAGCATTGTAACAATTAGACATTCCATTTCGGCAAATGAACACAACAAGAAAAGTAGCCCAACCACGACTAACAAGATAAACTAAGGACAGAAATTCAATCATATAAAGTTGCCTGAAAAAGGAGCAAGCCTGAGGACAAGGAGTAAAAGAAGACGAAGACATTGATTAAGAGGGAAACATTAGAGATGAGTGTAAACTTGCAAGGTCCATTAAAACAGATTATAAAAGCTTTAATAACTATGTGTAAAGAAGAGGATTAGTGCAGAAAAATATAGGCCCCTTACATCTGAAATAGAACAATTGATAACAGTGAACAAGGAAATGGCAGGACATTTAAACAGCTACTTTAGTTCAGTCTTTATATAAGAAGCCACAAATAACCAACTAGAAATGCTAAGGAAACAAGTATTTACTCCAATCAAGCATTTGCAGGAGATTGGTATAAATAAAAAAAAAGTGCTGCTGAAAACATTAAAGAAACTGAAAGTAGATAAAATTCCAGGGCTGATAATTTACATGCCAAGTGGTATGGAAATAGTGAATGTGTTGACTGTTACCTTCCAAAATCGTATAGGTTCAGAACAGTTGCAGCAGATTGGAGGGTGGCAAATATAATTCCACAATTTAGGAAAGAAGGGAAGGAGAAATCTGAGAATTATGGACCTAACATCAGTTATAGGAAAAAATGCTGAAATCTATTATAAAAGCTTCATAATAGGAAATTTAAACAACATAAATGGCATTACGCAAATTCAATATGAATTTATGGAAGGAAAATTGTGTTTGTCAAACCTACTAGAGTCTTTTGAGAATGTAGCTACTAGAATAGATGAAGGAGGACCAATGGTTGTGGTATATTTGGATTTTCAGAAAGCTTTCTGCCAAAGGCCCATCATCAGAGTATACCGAATTGGTAGTAATGTAGAAGCATTTCTTGAGAATTGACAAGCAGACATAAAACAGCGTAGGAATAAATGCATTTCTGAAGTGAAATGTGGTGTCAAATTGATACCATAAGAATTAGTACTTAGGCCCCAGCTGTGCACTATATATATATCAACAATTTGGATGACAGATTCAAATGTAATATTTTTAAATTTGCAGATGACAAAAGCAGTAGGTGGAATTATAAGTTGTGTGGAGGATGTGAAGAGGCTTGCAGGCAATTTAGGTAAGTTGAGTGAGTGGGAAAATATGTGTCAGATACAATATAACACGGATACGTGTGAAGCTGCCCACTTTGGCAGGAAAATCAGGTTTGGCAGAATATTATTTAAACGGTGATAGATTGGGAAATATTGATGTAGAAAGGGACCTGAATCCTTGTGCCTAGTCATTGAACGCAAGTGTACCAGTGCAGTAAGGCAAATGACATGTTGGCCTTTAGTGCAAGAGGGTTTGAGTACAGAAGCAAGGAAGTCTTGCTGCAGATGTATAGACCACACCAGAAGTATTACATACAGTTTTAGCCTCCTTATCTAAGAAAAGGTGTGCTTCCCATAGAAAGAGGGCAGCAACGGTCAACCGCACTGATTCCTGGATGGCAGGTTTGTTGTATGAAGGGAGGTTGTGTCAACTCGGTTTATATTCGCTGGAGTCTAGAAGAATGAGAGGGAATCTCATTGAAACATATAGATTCTAACAGGACTGGAAGGACAGGATGCAGGGATGGTGTTTTGCGAGGCCAAAGAGTCCAGAACAACTCTGGATACATGGTAGACTGTGTTGGAGTGAGGTGTTAACCTATTTCTTCACTCAGTGGGTGGTGTACCTGTGGCAGTCTGAACCATAAAAAGCATTGGAAGACAAGTCACTGAAAATAGTTAAGAAATAAATAAATGGGTTTCTAGAGGCCAAATGTATAAATGGGTATGAAGAGATTATGACATCGATATAGAGATTGAACCATGATCATGATGAATATTGGAGCATGCTCATTGGGCTAAATGGCCTTCTCACATTCCAGGGGCTGAATCTTCTCAGGTCCTAAACGATGTGAATTTTGGCATGAAATTTGGGAAAAGTGGATGAGATATTGAGCAAGACACTTCTCAAGTCAAGAGGAAAATGTCATATTTTCCAACCAAGTCCTGGACATCAAGATGAGATTCAATGAATGGAGATCATTGCTAATGAACGCTGTCATTACTACCTGAGCCCACTTCACTAATATGAAGGCTCCCATTCTCCCACTCACCAATAATTGCTGATATGGAAGTCAGTGACAATACCTGGTGAGTCTGGCTCGCCACTTGTTCCTCCAAACTCCATCTTGCACAGCAGCACCAATATCTCAATGTAGTTCAATGGGCAGCATCTGAATACATTCGTGTCCATAGACATTGGCATTTGATATGTAATAACCTCACTATTTCATTACAGCACATTACCAATCCATTTATGGTACACTTTTGCATTTCGATGTTGCACTTTGGCGTGCACGGCATCTTTTATTGTATATCTGCTGCAAGAACACTGTGCAGGGCTAGGCTGAGCCAGGCTTCATCTCAGGGCTGCTTGCTCACTCTCTGTGCCCTTCCACTTAACACCCTCCTGGATGGTCAGAGCACTTCTAGCTTCTCTTGCCTCCCCTTGCCTCCATGTGTTTAGCCCCTCAGCCAGACCTTAAAGGCTAACAGTACTATTGGGCTCCCTTGTCTTTTAGCACAACACAAAGCCAAGCAGCTTGTTATTGAAACACAGCAATATAGAAACATAGAAGATAGGAGCAGGAGGAGGCCAATTGGCTCTTCGAGCTTGTTCCACCATTCACCACAATCATGGTTGATCATTCAACTCAATAACCTAATCCTGCTTTCTCCCCATAACCTTCGATCCCATTTGACCGAAGTGCTTTATTTAGCTGCTTCTTGAAAACATTGAAAGTTTTGGCACCAACTACTTCCCATGGTAATGAATTCCAAAGGCTCACCACTCTTTGGGTGAAGAAATGTTTCCTCATCTCCGTCCTAAATGGCCCACCCCGAATCCTCAGACTGTGACCCCTGGTTCTGGAGGCACCAACCATGGGGAACATTCTCCCTGCATGTACCCTGTCGAGTCCTGTTAGAATTTTATAAATCTCTATGAGATTCCCCCCTCACACATATGAACTCCAGAGAAAACAATTCTAACCTAGTCAATCTCTCCTCTTGTCCTGCCGTCCCTGGAATCAGCCAGGTAAACCTTCACTACACTCCCTCGAGAGCAAGAACATTCTTTCTCAGAAAAGGAGACCAAAATTGCACACAATATTCTAGGTATGGCCTCACCAAGGCCCTGTATAATTGCAACAACACATCCCTGCTCCTGTACTCAAAGCTTCTCGCAATGAAGGCCAAAATACCATTTGCCTTCTTTATTGCCTGCTGCACCTGCATATCTATCTTCAGCGACTGGTACTCAACCACACCCAGGTCCCACCCAGGTCTCCCTTTTCCCAACTTACAGCCATTCAGGCAGATGTCAGCACTTCTCAGTGTAGTTGATGTTCCAGCACCCTACACAGTAAACATATGTGCATATGCATCAACCAGTGGCTGTGTTTCAAAGCCGAAAGTGAGTAATCCTCAGTTAACTCAGCGGTTGGGTGAGGCGAGGGTCCCTCTATCAGTCAGAGATCCTGATCCAGTCAGTCAAGGTTAGTGTCTGTTCAATGTCCAGGGCTTTGGGGGTAGTCAGTTATCCACATGGGGCTGTCAGGGACAGGATCTCCATCTCACTATAGTCCATGGAGTGGGTCCCGGACTGTGTGAGAAATCTGGGGATTTGTGGATCATTAGTCAAGGATCTGGAGTGGTATCAAGCAACACGATTGGGGTAGGGAAGTAGGTTGGTTGGGGGGGCTAGGGTTTGCTGGGGAGTCAATGCTAGGGATTAGAGGCAGCAACCTTGGGAAACAAAAGGGGCAAGGGTTATGAAGATGGGAAAAGGTGACATCTGAGGGTGAGCTGGTAGTGTGTTGAGGGCATGGTAGGCTGTGACAGGGGAAAGGTGTGCATCACAGTGATGGGAACAGCTAAACTGATGCCTTAACCTTGATGCCAAATCCTCTGGACGAGCGAGACGTAGTGTGCCCACAGGCAGAGGATGACCAGGGATATTGACACTGAACAATGTCACCTGATGGAGTAGGACCCGTGACCTGAAGGGGGTGACTGGTCATCCTTTCCCAGCAGCCATCAAGATGGCAACTGCATTTTATGTGACTGATTACTGCCAAGGTATCACTGGAGTCCTGTCTGAAACTCTCAATTGACCACCCACAAATATATTAAGGCTGCTATTAATGCCATTTGTGCCCAATCATGCCAGTTCACCTCAATTTGCTAAGATAAGGTCAGTGCTGCAGCCTGACAGGAGGCTTAGCCAATGTAACTGGCATCCCCAAGGATCAGGGTGCTATAGAATGGGCTCACATTGTCTTGAGAGGACCATACCATAATGAAGTTGGTTCAACAACAGAAAAGGTGTCCATTCTATCAATGTGTATTTCATCTGTGACCATCAGTACTGCATCTTAGAAGTCTGCACCTTGTTCCCTGGGAGCTACCAAAATGTCTATATTCTTAAGAACTCTCACGTTCCTATTGAGAGGCTCAGAAACCTGACAAGGATGGTTACTGGGAGAAAAGGTAGACAGGTAGACCCGAAACTTCGACTTCTCCACCTTCTGATGTTGCCTGGCCTGCTGTGTTATTCCAGCCTCCTGCCTGTCTATTTTGGATTCTAGCATATGCAGTTTTTTTTGTTTCTACTGGGAGACAAGGGCTACCCTATGTGACCATGGCTGATGACTACATTGTGCATCTCACTGACTGAGGCTAAGTGCAGATCCAATGCAGGCAATTCTTCGAATAGGGCCATCACAGAGTAGACAATAGACCTCCTGAAGGTGAGGTTCCAATGCTTGGATTGTTCTGGGGCCCTTGCGGTCCACCCCAGTAAGATGGTGCCACCCAATCCTAGTCTGTCATTCTCTGCACAACTGGAGCAGGCAGAGAGGGAAAGTGACAGAGGCTGAGGAACTGGGACAGCATGACCAGCATTCTGAGGAGGATGAGGACATTGAGCGGGAGGGATATCATTTTTAGAATGATCAAACCAAGCAGTGTTGGACACTACAGCCATACTGAAGTTAATTGACAGCCAGATCAAGTAGATGAGAGCTGGGTATAGTAATGATTCATTGATCATAAAAAATTGCTAGTACTTGGCACAGAAGAAGCTTGTTTCTGCTGTAAGTGGCAAAGGGATCGTTTGTTTGTTTGATTTTTTTTAGCTTCTGTTGTTAAAAAATAAAGATGAATGTTTTGAATTGTTCGAAGTCTTTACTATATGTGATCTATAATGATAAGATGCTCAGCTACAGTAGGTATTTGGGAAAAAAATAACAGTTACATAAAGGGATATATGAAGTAACTTAGCTAAGGACAGATAAGCTGTGTGTATCAGAGTAGGAGAGCGTACTTGGACGTGCAAGTAAGCATCATGGTTGGCAGAGACATGGTGGGCTGAAATATTCTATGTTTTATTTGAAGACTTAAAGAAAAAGGAGTCAGTAAGATGGACTTGTTGTGGTTATCAGATCTGAGGACTCAGATCGACTTTTGCACAATATTGTAACCTTTGCCATAACAGAACAGGGAGAAGTGAGCTTGCTGGATGGACCTTCTCTGGTAATGCTAAACATTTGCCTAAAGTGTGATACCTGGCAAAAGAAGTTCTACCTCCATTGTCTACTACGGTTCTGAGGAAGGGTCTCTGAACCTGAAACATTAACTCTGATATATCTCCACAGATGCTGCCAGACCGGCTGAGCCTTTCAAGCAATTTCTGTTTTTGGTTCTGATTTCCAGCATCCACAGTTCTTTCAACTTTTGTATCTCAATGGTGTTAGTTAAGGCAAATGTACCATCTCTCTGCTTGAGTGCATTAATTGCCTGTGAAGCAGTGTTTGATCTATGCTGATGTTAGTTCGTTTGTTACAGCAAATGTCTTAAAAATATGGAATCTGGTTCCTTGCTAATATATCTACTTGTCACTGGAAAATTTAAGTTTTGGAATAGCTATTACTCACCACAAGGATCATAACAAGCGGCCAATTGTGCAAAGCAAGGTCCCATATAAAAGCATCTAACCTGTTTTATTTGAGATTTTCAGACAGAGAAGAATGTTGAGGCAAGATACCAGAAGAACTAACAGGATCTATGCACCTGATAGGTGACATGAGCTGACATTATTATTATTGTTAAGCAGAAGAGCTAAAGTATTATCATTCACTTAATGTAGCCACAAAGAATTTGGACTTCGTGACCTCACTAATTATCTTGTCAAAATCAAGATTTTAAGCACTTTCTGAATAAATGCAGTCCTTTCAACAACAATAATCTCCATTTATACAGTATCTCGCACAACATGTCTGAAAGATGGATTGACAGATACTGAGTTGGAGTATCGGGAAGATATTTGGGGTGGTGGGGGTGGGGAGGGACGCTGGTAGTAGAAGAGAGAAATTCCACAGTAGACACCTACTTAGAAGGGCGCCTGTTTGGGACAGAAGAATAACATATTCAGACTCTGGAGTGTAGATGATTTCATTTCATACATAACAGTGATCCTCAAGTTAAGAACTGAAAAAGAGTATTGTATGAAAGCTGCAGTGAAAGTGATATGTGAAAGAGTTAGTGTAAGCAAACATCCAAACGGTTCCAAAAGTGCATGCCAATTTACAAACCCACCCTCGATGCATCATGCCCATACTGAATTTGCACTATTGAGCTCTTGGCCTTGCCCAGGTAGACATATTCCAGCTGTTTCAGAGTGAGTGGCAACTTTGCGGACGTTCCATTTTCCATAAAGTGTCAGCAATTCTTAATAAGTCTCCCTGTGCTTTTCTCGCGCTCTTTCGAAAATGATTTATTATTTTTCAGAGATGGCTGAAATATTAGCAGAAAATAAGGACAAATATAAACATAACGCTTATTCATTCATAGGGCAAACAAAGTCAGTGCTGTGATGGGCAAAGGACAATGTTGCAATGTGTGGGGTGAAGCTAACACGTTTCACTGTCTAGTCACCTCCTCCCTTATTGAAACTTCCTAACTGTGCTCAGTAAAATCCATCCACAATTATACGATGAGTTCCAGGAAAGGTAGAATTTAACAACTATTTGTGGCTCAAGCAGGCGTGGTGGATCAGGGATAAAAACAGCTTCTCTCAATGGTACCTTATAATTGTCAATCTTTAAAATCTGAGGAGAGGGACCTGCTGGATCAGACACTGTCCTTTCACACTCTGGGACTGACTGGGACAGTGGGCCAGACACTGTCCTTTCACGCTCTAGTATTGACTGGGACAGTGGGCCAGACACTGTTCTTTCACACTCTAGTATTGACTGGGACAGTGGGCCAGACACTGTCCTTTCAAACTCTGGGACTGGCTGGAACAGTGGGTCAGACACTGTCCCTTCACACCCTGGGACTGACTGGGACAGTGGGTCAGACACTGTCCTTTCACACTCGGGGACTGGCTGGGACAGTGGGTCAGACACTGTCCTTTCACACTCTGGTATTGAGTGGGACAGTGGGCCAGACACTGTCCTTTCACACTCTAGTATTGACTGGGACAGTGGGCCGGACACTGTCCTTTCACACTCTGGGTCTGGCTGGGACAGTGGGTCAGACACTGTCCCTTCACACCCTGGGACTGACTGGGACAGTGGGCCAGACACTGTCCTTTCACACTCTAGTATTGACTGGGACAGTGGGTCAGACACTATCCTTTCACACTCTGGGAGTGGGTACAACAGTGGGTAGCCTGCCAGTCTTTTATCTGGAATTACATAGCATAGTGGGTCAGATGTAGTCTTTTACGAGACAGTTTAATGTCAGTTCTATCCTGGATTTAGGGAGCAAAAGTCTACAATATTTGCTGTAGTTACGTATGAGACGTTCTAGTTAGCTAGATCCAAATTTTCAGTCTTTGCAAGTACTTGGTATTGATTAGAGACATACAGTATTTTGTGGATCAAGGACAGAATTTTCTGCATCCAAGTTACATCAAGCCTTACAAGTCCCTTGATGGACTTCACTCATTAACTAACTTGCCAGATGGTAAGGTTGAGATCCCTCTAACTCTGTGTTTTACTCGTATTGTACCTAGTCTGGATATGCTTGATTGTGACATTGAATGTGAGTAGTTAATATTGATCCAGTTTCTCGAGTGAATGTCTTAAAGGAATAAAACTCAAGTTCTACTGGGAACACTGCCCAATGTTACCTGAATTAGCTCATTCTCAGCTCATTTAAAGCTTTTGCCATCCAATGCCAAATGATGACAATGTTCCATAACTCAGTTCCTTTCTCAGGATTTGGATGCCTGCCTTATTTTTCACCTTTTCTCTGGCAGCTACCAGATACGCCAGTGGACCCACATGACAGCTGGCTCTTGTTTGTAGAACACTCTGAGAAGGGGGTCAACGACAGGAAGAAGAACAAAGGAAGAGGTCGAAAATCACAGGTAATTGTTGGGTGGTGATGGATGAGGTGGGGAATTGACTTTGTGCCAGGCACAGTTTTCTTCCAGAAGTTAGCGTGAGAACAACTTGTTAGAAATTTTTTAAAAATTAACAGTTCTGTTGACAATTTAATATGAACTGAACCCAGAACATTAACAGAAGAGGAATTGGTTATCACTGTCAGAGTGGGTGGATTGGCTGGTGTACGTGGGAAGGAGACCTCACTGCTGGTCAAGGAAAGGTTTGCTTGCTTTTGAAGGATAACATCTAACATATGAGAGGCTGCTTTAAATGGGACAAATTTAGCATAGTCAAACAAAGAAATCTGGTACATCAAGCAGCTCAGGCAGACTGCCTAACCTGAGTAATTTTCACCGCAATATCTGTATATCTACACCCAGTGAACTGATGTATCTGCACTCCTAGACCTATGTATCTATCTATACCTCTGTATCTATGTACCTCCTTTCTTCAACTTGTGTGCCTGATAACTTGCACTAATAAAGCTCTTTGAATATAAAAGTCATGTATTGAGGTGCTGAAATGTCATTAACAAATCAGGTGTACCAGAGAGTGTGATGTTGAAATTCTTACAGATCCTTATTCAACCCAGCATTAGATTCTATTGGATAGCACTCCTGTAACACACTATGTGATGGTTTCCAATGTTAAAAGGTACACACTGTTGGTATTGTTACAATGATAGACAGCATTGAAACAGTTATGGAAGTCTGTCAATATGTTACCAGAATAACTCGAGAGATTGCCATAAGAAGATGTCTGATGTGAAGTATAAATGTAAGTAAAGTGTATAAATGTGAAACAACATATGCAAACATGTAATTAAGCAACAGGAATAGAATACTGAACCTGTAAAGCCTGCTCCATTATTCACACATTCTTAGAAAATATATGTTGCCACAGCAACTCAGACTTCTTGGGGGTTCTAGTTGACTGGACGATTGGTGTGAATCAAATTGGTGCCATAAGGAGCCAAGAATTTAATCCATGCTCCCACTGGAGTGGATTTGGAATCTGCCTCCTTGCTCTAATCATCACGGAGATTGTGGTACAGTGGAATGGATCTGCCTTTGGACAGAGACTAGAAGAATTAATGAAGAAGATAGAGAGCAATATATCTAAGTTTGCCAACAATACAAAGCTAGATGGGAATGTAAGTTATGAGGAGGATGCAAAAAGGCTGCAACATGTTATAGACAGCTTCAGTGTGTGGCAGATGAAGTATAATGTGGGCAAGTGTGAGGTTATTCACTTTAGTAACAATAATAGAAAAACATTTTTTTTAAAAAAGGCATGAATTTCTAAATGTTGATGTTCAGAGACCTTCGACGTTCTCATACAAGGAAGACAGAACATTAGCTGATAGGTACAAGAAGGGATGCAGGAAGTTAAGCTTTATGGCATGTTAAGTTTTCTTACAGAGGGATTGAGGTGCTAAATAAGGAAGTCTTACTCCTATGTTATAGGGCTTTGGTAGGGCCACGATGAAGTATTGTATCCACATCTGCTTGCCTGCCTGGCAATGCATCAAAGGTTTCCAGAGAATTTCCTGAAATAAAAGGCGGGCCTGTGATGAGAGGCTCAGTAAATTGGGTCGATACTCTCTGGTGTTTAGAATAGTGAGGAGGTCTCATTGAAATATAGAAAATTTCGAAGGGGCTTGACAGGGTAGATATAGGGAGGTTGATTCCCTTGCCTGTAGAATCTAGAACAACATGGGATGATCAATTAGAACTGAAATGCGGAGGCATTTCTTCAAATGTTGGGCTCTGGATCATTGAAATTGTCTACCCCAGAGGTTTGTAGATACTCCATTGTTGAGGATACTCAGTGCTGCAATAGGCCATTGGTGTCTCAGGGATGTGGAGAGTGGGTGGAGAAATTGAGTTATGGCAAAAGATCAGCCATGAACTTAATGAATGGTGGAGTAGCGTGCAAATCTGTACAATCATTTTCTGCTCCTGTTCCTGCCATTTTTATGTTCTTATGTCCTGCATAAGCCATCCATGTAAGAGCTGAGCTGGTGGAGAAGGTCATAGAATCACAGAATCCCGACAGTGCGGAAAAGGGCTATTAGGCCCAACAAGTCCACACCAACACTCTGAAGAGTATCCCATCCACATCCATTCTCCTACCCTATTACTTTACACTTACCCCTGCACCTAACCGACACATCCATGAATGCCATGGGCAATTTAGCATGGCCAATCCACCTAACCTGCACACCTTTGAATTTGGGAGGAAACCGGAGCACCCGGAGGGAAACCCACATAGACACAGGGAGAATGTGCAAAGTTCACACAGACAGTCACCCGAGGCTGGAATCGAACCCAGGTTCCTGACACTGTGAGGCAACAGTGCTATCCACTGAGCCACCGTGCCGCTCCAAGATGCTGCACAGTGACTGAAGAGCTAATGTTTCAATCCATACAGCACAGACTGAGTAACAATTGTTTTCCCTTTTTGTTCTGCAGCATGGTCTTCCAGGGCCACCAGGCCCGCCTGGACCCCAGGGCCCTCCAGGAGCTGTTGTCACACAGGAAGTGCTACTGAAAGAATTCAAAGAAATGCTGAAAGGTAAAGTCATGTGATGGTTCAATAATTACAATCACAATAAACAATCATATCTCACACAAGTGAGACTGTTGTATGTGCCCACACATTCTCCATCACCAACAGTGAGGATTTCCAATTCCAGTGTGATACGAATGTTTATAAGATATTTAGACAGACATGAACAGATAGAGAAGGGATGGGGGTGGTGGATATGGACTATGAACACGCAGATGAGATTCTATTAGAATGATATCATGTCTAGCACAGACAAGGTGGACCAAAGGATCTGTTCCTGCGCTGCATTTTTCTATCTTCTATTTAACCATTACTTCTTTACCTCAGCTTATCTACTTCTAAAATCTCATTCATGCCTTGTTGCAGCTGGACATGACAATTCTACTGCATTTGTGACCAGCCTTGAACACTCTTAAAACCTAGGCTCACCAAAACTCCACGGGCAGTGGCCGAACATAAATCACCTCGTTCATTCATTGCTCCTGCATTCATTGACCTACATTGGCTCCTGTTCCAACAACACCTCAACTTCAAGGTTGTGTTTTGAAATCTTTCATTGTTCTCAATCCTTGAAAGCTCTGAAATCTCGGCCAGTACTACTACCCTTCAAGATTTCTCCAATTCTGGACTCTAGCACGTTAACAATTTTCATTGCTCCACCAGTTGTAGCTTTTAGCTGCCCTGACCCTAAACTCTGGAATTCTGAAACCTCTCCAGAATTCTGTCTCTCCCTCCCTTCCTTAAAGCCTACCTCAAAATTTTAGTCACCAATCCTTAGATGTCTCAGCATCAAATTTTGTTGATAAATCTGTGAAGCAGCTTGGAATGTTTAATTGTTCAAAAGCACAATGTAAATGCAAATTGGTCTTGTTATAATCGACGATGGGGAGTTAACAACGAACATAAATGGGATGATAAAAAAGTCACATTGAGACATAACATCTGAAATATAAAAGGATTTCAACAGACCTTGTGGGAGACCATATATAAAATAATAGGAGCTACATTAGCCATTGAAGACAATCATTAACATTAATGGGACTGCCATAGAAATTGTAAGAGGTACTGACAGAATATTTAAAGTTTATCAGACTTGCATACTGTTGAGGGAGGTAGCTATGGATTGAAAGGAGATTGAAACATATATTAAAATTAATGGGATGGCAATGGAGACTGAGTGCAATAATACAGAAGAAGCTGTATTAAAAATTGAAGCAAGTACAATGAATGGGGCTGTACATAACCATCAGCACTGTGATATGGGTTGCAAAGTAGCAGTAAAGTCCAATTCATAATATCTGGAATAATAAAAATCCATCCAGTTTACTAATTACTTTTCAGGAAGGAAATGTGCCATCCTCGTCCAGTCTGGTCTCCATGTGACTGAGATCCACAGCAATGTGTTTGATTCTGAAATGGTCAACAGGCCAATCAGTTCATGGGAGATTAGGGATGAGAAATAAATCCTAATGATGCCTGCATCTAAGAAAATAATCATTTTTAAAAAGCAACTGTTGACATTATAAACCTATCTATTTTCTGCAACTTTTTTGCCTTTGCCCTCAATACCTGACACTTTCCAGTTTGGCATCACCAGTTTATTTTAACGTTCTGTCCTGTATGTCCATGGCCAAATTATGTGGATATGTGTAACAGTTATAATCCAGATCTCCTACCCACTGTTCTTGCTAGGCAAGCTGCTTATCATAGAACATAGAACAGTACAGCTCAGAAACAGGACGTTTAGCCCACCATGTCAGCACTGGCCATGATGCCATTCAAAACTAATCCCATCTGCCTGCACATAGCCTGTATACTTCTGCTCCCTGCCTGTCCATGTGTCTGTCCAAATGCCCCTTAAATACATCCCCACTCTCAGCCTAGAGTATCTCCATTGTACTCCCTTAGCAGCCAGAACAGCCTTCCTTAGATATGGAAAACAAAACTGCACACATTATTCCAGACTGCATCTTACCAAGGTCCTGAGTAGCTGCAGCAAGTCTTCCTTGCCCCTGCACTAAAGTCATCTTGCAATGAAAGCCAACTTACCATGCAGCTTCCTGACTATTTGCAGCACCTGTTTCCAATGACTGGTACACTAGGACATCCAGGTCCCTTTATATGTTAACGCTTCCCAAGCTATCACTAGTTTTTAAAGCAAAACCCTTTCATTCTATTCTTTCAGCCCAAGTGGATAACTTCATAATAAAATGCCACACATTTGCCCTCTCATATAACTTGTCAAATCACCCTGAACCTTCTCTTCTGGCTCCTCACTGCTCTCCATTTCTCCTAGTTTCTGTCGTCATCAATTTTGAAATAATGCATTAAATGTCTACATCTAAATCATCGCCATATTTTGTGAATAGCTAGCATCGAAGCACTGATCCTTGTGGTACACCACTGGTCAAAGAACACAAATAGCTCAACTTAAACATTACAAGAAAATTCCCAACGTTATTCAGATTAGGCTTGAATGAACAGATACATTGACCTCCTGTGTTCAACTGAAGTTGATTTTTCTTCTGCAGAAGTGGTTGAAGAAAGAAATAGGATCACATTGCAGGAAAAGTGTCGGGAATGTCCAGGAATTCAGGGTGGTCTGGCGTTTCCCCCGCTGTTACCCAGGGAAATGGGCCCGTATCATAGGCTGGAGGCAGCCTTTTACTGCAAACTAAAGGATGACCTTGTGATGAACAGAAAGAGTTTGAGGGAGCTGAAGAATTTTCATATTGTGAGTGGTTTTTCAACTTGCATGACCAGCATAGCTTAAACTCCTACACTAATATTATTGAGCAGTAAGAATGTATATATATAAGTAGAAATAATGTATTGCATTAATGTATGAGGCAATCATTTACGTGCGAGACTCGGATGGTTCCATAACCTCTTAATTTAACACTAGGCCATAGCAAAAGGAAATGCACCAATCTTTCTCACCCAATCTCCTCCAGGTCCATTATTCTGGGTTAGAGGTCACACAATACTGAAGGCTGGCACTCATGAGAGATGGATTCTCATTCTATGCATCCTGGAAATTCTTGCTTTGTTGCAGTGGACCTGCTTTGCAACAGCATACAAGGAGCTCTGAATCCAATTCAGTGGATGTAGATCACCAAAGAAGAATATGGCTAAGCTTTCTGTAGGCCTTAGTGAAGCTGAGAACCACATTGTAGGTATTTGATGTCGAAGTAGAGAGAAAGGAGGCCCACAGTACTGCCATTCCCCATTTATGTCAACAACTTGAACTGGGAAATTAGAAGTATGGTTTCAAAATTTGTGGATGATACCAAGACAGGGATTATAATCAATTCTGAGCAAGACAGTGAAAAAAAAATACATGAAGATGACAATCAACTTGCAGAATGAGCATGTTCTTGGTGAATGACGTTTAACAAGAAGTGTAAGGTAGTTCATTGTGATTGGAAAATTAAGGAGGATACATACCCTGTGGAAAGAAGAACTTAAATAGTGTAAAGATGCAAAGGGATCTAAAATTACAGATTCATAAATCATTGGTTAATAAATGTAAAAACATGTAGCAATACCCACAAGTCCATTCCGGAATAGAATTCAATAAGAGATGTAGCTTGGAGTCTAGTCAAGTACAGTGGGGTTGTCTGAACTGTAACATATGAGGTTTTATAAGAGAAGGGCACAGAGAACTGAAGAAGGTGCAAAAGAGATTTACAATTGTGATACCAGACCTTAGAGAATATAACTATCAAGGAAATGCTAAATGGGCTGGCATATTTCTCTTTAGTAAAGAGAAGGCTTAGAGGCAATCTAATAGGCATCTTTAAAATTATAAAGGGCTGCAACAGAGTAGACATAACAACCTATTTTCACTTGTAGGAGAGACTAAAACCAGGGTCCATAAATATAGGATGTTACTAATAAATCCATTTGGCAAATAAAGAGAAACATATTTACTCAGAGAGAAGTTAGAATGTGGAACTCATTATCTGCAAGTAATAGTTGCAGCAAATAGCATAGATGTATTCATGGGGAACTAAGTACATGCAGGAGGAAGAAAGGAATAGAAAGTTGGGAGAGAGTTAGATGAAGAAGGAAGCTCATGTAGAGTATTAACAGCAGGATGGCCTTATTGGGCCAAATGGCCTGATTCTGTAAATAGTGTAATAGAATTCTTTGACATTTTCCATTCCAGTTGGAAGATTGCCTGGCTATCCCCTTGGAATTACTAGCATACGATACCAGGCATGGATCGGAGGGACAATAGTCTTAGCTCCTCACTGATGTGTGGAGGATGGAGTTCAGTGGTTCTGCTGGATGGAAAGAGTGAAGCTATGATGGAAACGTTGTGACTGACTTCACCACCTGATTCCTTTCCAGTTTTTCCTGATGTCCCAACTCACTTGACCTGCACGTGCGAGGGTCTAATCTCAGTCCAATTCAGATAGATGGATCAGAGGTCCCCTTTAAATTGCTGTAAGAATATAACGTGAGCCCAGCCAGATTGCATTTGATCCACAATCTCCATTCATGATAATAATAGGTACTTAACACCTTAGCCTATATTCCATGGATCAACAACAGTTTGCCCCATCGTTTTGAAGCAGTCTAACGACTTTGTAAAAAATGCATGCAGTTAGAGGACTGTCGGTTCTTAAGAATTTAATGTTTAATGTTTGTGAGTTGGATGCACCTTGTTATTTAATGTGTCTGCTTCCTTTCAGCCTGAGCAGGATGGTGTGTTCCTGCGAGGGATCGGCCTGAATCTGACTACTGGCCAATACGTGGCCCCAATGGCAGGATTCTACCAGTTCTCAGCCAACCTACATATTGGTAAGAAGATCAGGAAAGCAATTAATTGTGCGAGAGTGAATAGACAGCTGGATGCCTGTCCGTAAGGGATGTTTATTCAAGAAATATTGTTTGCTTACGCATCTTATTCAAAGCTCACACAGCTCTGATAAGAAGTCAAAATGTCTCCAGCTGCGATAGATAAGATTTTACCTTCTCTTTGAAATTTCTCATTTCTGCGGAAACGAATATGGAGCTGGTTTGCTGCCATAGTAGAATTTGTGCTTCTTTTCAAACCATGTTGTATCTTCAACTCACAGCAAAAAAATGGCATTCATGTTCAAGATCGCCAAAGGAAAGGCAACTCACCCTCTAAAGTAATGGGAAAACACACAAAACAAATGATGTTCTCTGGATTCTATGAAGAATAGAAAATAGGAATTGCTTTCCAGGCAGTAATTCCATGTCAGTTTGATGCCTGATGCTGAAACTCTCTTGAGCTTGGTGTATGTGTAGTGAAATATCTTTGTTCTGTCAGTGTTTTGGGTTTGATGGTTTTAATTATGCATCGCTTGGATGGTGCATGATTGAGCTATTTGAGATAACAATTTGACACACATTGGTTTGGGGTGTGTTTTGTGCATTGTCCTCTCCTTTGTTTATTTTCCATGTTCCTGCTTATTTCCTATTGACCGTGTGGAATCTATTTGCAGTGATGAGTATCGACCGATCTTATTCTGAACTTTAAGCTCATTTTAATTTTTAAAATTGGACATTAAGGGGCTGTAAAAGAAGGCTGCCTGCAGATAACATGACTTATTTTATGGACAATGCTAAGCGTGTTGTTTAAAGTTCATCTGATGTAGCAATCAGTCTCTTCACTAAAGAATGAAAAGAAAGCTGACAACCTGCTGTCACCCTTCACTTTACCAGACCCTCACTTCAATTTCAAATTGTTGAATTTATTCAAATACCACAGCCCATCCACGTAGGAGACTGGAGATCACAAATCAGACACTGAGCTAATAAAATCTGTAAAAGCATTTTGTGTGTGTGTGTCAGGTGGAGAGAGAGAGAGAGGGAGAGAGCAAGAATTGAGAGTATGTGGTGTGCTTAATCAGTGCAGGTGTGTGAAAAACAAAACCAACCTTCTTCACATCTAAATTAAACCAAAAACTGGAATTATTTGATTGGAATACACATTTCTAGGGGAAGGAAACACCCTGTTCTTATCATTAAAAATATCCTGATTACAGTCAGTATCAGAACACCTACATTCTCACCTTGACAAGCTAGAGCAGTGACCAGAGGGCAATAGTTTACAAAAGGGCTGGAATGTGACTAGTATAAGACAATGTGAGAAGTTATATTTCAATTGCTAAACAGCAGAAAAGATAGCAAGTAACCCGAATGGTATCAATTCTACCACATGGGACTCCAACCAATTACACATCTTGCCCTCCCCCCCAACCACCTTTGGCTGTAACCTACCCTCTGGGCTGATGAGAAGAGCATTTTGGATTGTGTCGAGTAGTTTGAATCATGCAGCTACTATCAGAGTGTTGGAAATGCTATCCACTGAGCCAAAGGATCCATTCTCTTCAGATGAAGTACCTCCACTTAAAAGGGAACAGAAAGGTTCATTAAGTGACAATGAAAATGTTGAAAACACACGGCAGGTGAGGCAGTTTGATGGAGAAGGGAAGTAAGTTAAGTTTTTCAAGTCAATGATCTTTCATCAGAACTGGGGAAGGAGAAGAATGTAAGTGTTTTGCACCTGTAGAAGGGAGGAGGGACATGATATGTAATGGTGGCATGACGGCTCAGTGGTTAGCACTGCTGTCCACAGCGCCAGGGACCTGTGTTCAACTCCAGCCTTGGCCACTGTGTGTGGAGTTTGCACATTCACCCCATGACAGCGTGGGTTTCCTCAGGGTGCTATGGTTTCCACCCACAGTCCAAAGGTGTGCAGTTTAGGTGGATTGGCCTTGCTAAATTGTCCTGCAGTGCCCACAGATGTGCGGGCTAGCTGGGTTAGCCTTGGGAAATGCAGGGTTAAAGGGATAGGGTGGCCAGTGGCTCTGGGTGGGATGCTCTTCTGAGGGTTGGTGCCGACTCGATGGGCTGAACGGGCTTCTTTCTATATCGCAGGATCCCTATAGTTTTTTGATGGATGGCTCGGGAGCTGAAACGACAACAGGTTTCATGATATGATAGCCAAGAATCAGTGGAACTGAATATCATAAAGACATAAAAGCTGTATCCAGATGGAGTGTGAATGGCTGTCCAACAGCTGTCCAAATGTAACATGAAGGGATAAAGAACCATGACAAATCCAAACCAGCAAAAATAAGACATAGAACAAGATGGAGGAAAATACTTTGATCTAAGATTGTTGGCTCAGTGTTGAGCCCAGTGATCTGTAGGTGCTGTGCAAAAAGATAAGACGCTGTGCCTCAGGGTTGTGTTGAGTGCCCAGGGAACACTGTATAAGGTCAAAGACAAAAATGTCAAAGTGGGAGGAAGGTGGGGAATTAAAATGACAAGTAACTAAAAGCTTGGGGTTATCCTTGTAGACCAAATGCCATTCTCCAAATGATAAATGTATTTAAACTGAATTCAATCCACACTTTTATGTGAGATTTTTATTTCAACCAGCCACATTCCATAAAACTCATACGCCACTGATTACAAGCTCCCATATTCATACAGCCAATTTACACCCCAATTAACTCTTCCTTAATATGTCCATCACGTATTCCTTCATTCCATTATGTCTCAGGCATTTCTCAGATCATACTAGATGGCAACACTGAGTGCATATGTTTCACGAAGTCTAACTAGTCTACCTTCAGATTCCCTAATACAGAGGAGACTTGTGGTGAATACAGTAGGCTCGATTGTAAGAGGAACATGTCAACGCTTGTTTCTCCTGGAAGGAGTGTTTGGGGTCTTGGTCAGTGAGGAGGGAGAAAGTAAACGAACAAGCAATGCATCTCCTTTGCTTGTCTGCAGAGGAAGCCATAGAAAAGTAAGAGGTGATTGAGGCGTGGACCAGTGTGACCAGTTCCTATGGAATGCTGAGAGGAAAGGTCAAGGGAAGATGTGCTTGGTGTCTCACTGGAGATGGGAGAAATGGCAGAAGATGATCCACCACGTTGAGTAACATCTGTTTTTACAGTACAGAGTTTCTAGGCAGTCATGAAAACCAAAATGTAGTGACTCTGTCAGCTTCTCTCTGCAGAGGAAGTGGTAGATGCAGGTACAGTTACAACATTTAAAAGGCATTTGGACAGATAAAAAAAAAAGAGGGATATGGGCCAAACGCAAACAATGGGACCAGTTGGGAAACCTAGTCAGGATGGACGTGTTGGACCATGCTGTATGACTCTATCCAGGAATCAGAAAAGAAGCCTTTCGAAGGTCAACCTGACAGTTACTAAGCAGAGTGTTTCCTACATGAAGTGAAAAAAAGACTTCCAGGTTCAGCTTCTGAAAGAAATTTGAGTGTAATTACAGCTCGATGCAGTAGCCTGGAAATTTTCTGAAAATCTTAAAGGAGCCTTTTGAGGAGGAGCAACCTCCATACTCCAGGCAACATTTCTGCCTATCACCTCCCTCACCACTACCCACAAAGGCAATGGCTAGCTTTCCAAGCAGCAGCTGTAGTTTATACTCTGACATTCCTAAGATATGAGCCAATTACACTTCAGATTAAATAATCTTGTGTCAACAGTTTTCTGATCACTGCTAAGTTACTATTAGTGAATACAGTCCAAGACTAAGCACACGCATTCACTTTCCTGCAAGTTGTCTTTCTGTCATCACATATGAAGGTAAAGTCACCGTAGCCCTACTCTCTCATTAGAGAGAGATGATTGGTGGGTGTCTTACCGTGAGGGTCACCAAATATCAGCCAAGGAGAAAGATTGAGAAAGTGAGTCTTTCATGGTAACCTCAGCTAGTGTAGGAATTAAACCCACGCTGTTGCCAACACTCTGCATCACAAACCAGCCATCCAGCCAACTGAACTAACTAACTGCCCAATCCCTGTGTAGGACATAATGGACCGAGCAATCATTCTCTTTCTGATTTCGGAAGTCATTACCAAGCGTAGACCTTGAGGCCTACACAGCCAGATAAAGCAAAATTGTGCAAACACTAACTAATTATTATCACCAGAGGATCAACATTTATCATTTACCATGTCATTTGTCTTATTCACATACGTCTTATTTCAAATCAATGAACAGGAGTTGGTCATTCAGCCCATCAAGCCTATTCTATTAGATCATGGCTGGTCATTTATCTCAATGTCACCTTCCAAAGCTATTCCCTTATTCCTCAATGCCATCAACAAACTCCTAATGTCACTGCGCTGACAGATTATAAGGCCTCCTGCTAATTCCAGGCAGCGCAGTTAAGACCTGTCAAGGCAAGGCGAGTTTGATTGATTGATTTTGATGTACATAACCAGTGAAGCAGTGCACTCTTTGTTCTGAACAATTCTGTACCAAAACGGCATAAAGAGTAGGCGAGTAGGAGAACCTAGTGGGAAGTGATATTCGGGATGAATCCACATCAACACGAGTGCCCAAGCCTCACTTGGAAGAAGTGGATGGCAGACATAGAGATGCACACACTGCTTTGCTGATTTTCAGCCAGACTCCTTTAAGGCAGAGCATTCAGGAAGTTAACCTTTCATTTCCCCACATTGTGTATGGCCATGGTGGCATTGGCAGCTGAGCAAGAGGTGGAAAGGGCCACTCCAATTCCAGCTCAGACCCTACAGCTCTGCTGTGGGTGGGCACTTCACTGGAACTCCCTCATTGGAACTGAAAATCTTTTTGTTTTCACTGATATCAATGTGTTTCCTCTTTGTTTTTCAGAGCACAGAGAGCACCAGAGAAGAAGGCACAGTAGACCACATGATAATATCCGAATCCTCATCTGCATTGAATCTCTCTGCCAGCATAATGCGTAAGTGATAATAATCCACTGTTGCCAAGGGACCATCAAACACAATTCTGCAGCGGAACAATAAGCAAATCCAACGAGATCTAGATCTCAGATTTAACACGAAGCGACCAGCAAAATTGTGAAGTGAATTAACAAAACATTCCTGATCACATTGGTAATAGGCAAGGGACAGAAATAGTATTGTAGGATATGAAGAGAGGAGTAATTGATCCCTAGATTAAAAAGGGTCCTGTTAGCTTCATTTGTTTTTTTTTCTTATACAATCTTAGATTGTGTTTGGTTCTGACTTTCTTGTCCAGAGTTCCCAGAGAGTTGGATTTGAGAGGGGATGAGGATGGTGATGGTGACAGTGCTTGACAATGCCAACTCAGTGATTGATAGCACAAGCAGCCATATAACCGAGCCCAATGTCTTGTTCTGTTGGCATGAATGGAAAAGAGCATTGGGCTGCTGTAAAATATGGAACTGATTTGCTATCTCCCAGTTTTTCATTGTTATCCACAATCTTTTTCACCTCCAAGATATCATCTGGTGCAGGGCGACTCCATCTCAATGCAGAGATGATGCATTTTGGTAAGAAGACTATTCAAAGGCAATACAAAATAAGCAGTGAAATAACTCTTCAGAGGCTGGCATTTTATCATCAATAGACTTTGACAACAGCATTGTATCTCACTGAATCAGGCATCTGGATCTCAACATCCCTGATATTTATCGTTTTAGTCAGCTCACATACTCACACAGACCTTCTCTCATAGCCACATACACTCTCTCACACACACACACTTGCACTCTCTCACAGGCATATACTATCTCACACTCACACACACTCTCTCTCAAGCACAACACACTCTCTTCCCCTCTCACTCCCCCCACCCACAAACACACACACAAATCCCTCTACAGGTACATTCTATTTTGTTCAAAAAGCACACAATCTGGAGACAGTCAGTCAATGTAGCATCTTGTAAATTCCTACTTTGGAAATAAAACCAGTCTGGCTCCAATATGAGATACAAACTGACTTGAAACAGGGCCTCACACCTAAAATGCATTGTCTGATCTAAAGTGTCACCTTCATTCTGATGTGAAGGAGCTGATATTGGACTGGGGTGGACACAGTTAAAAGTCACACAACACCAGATGATAGTCCAGCAGGTTTATTTGGAAGCACTAGCTTTCAGACGTTTTGGACTATAATCTGGTGTTGTGTGGTTTTTACTGTAATTCTGATAAAATTTGAAGTTATCCTCGTGCAGAGATTTACATATTAATCAGGCAAAAGTTGCACCTCCATTCTAACTGACTAAAGACCTACTAACCATCTAGGTTTGTTCAATACATTCACATAAGTTGTATGACCCTTTGACCTTTTGCTATAAATTCTGTGCCTGATGTATTCTCTCTCACTAGTGGCCTGAACAAGGAGTGGGGCTCTAACAAGTAAACCTGTTAGACTGTAACCTGGTGTTATGTGATTTTTGACTTTGCTGACCCCAGTCTAACATTGGCTCCTTCACATCATGACTGGATCAGATTAACAGCCCCAATCAGGGAACTCACATTCTATGAGGATCAAGCTAGTTGACTTTGTGGCAACCACCACAGAGATACAATTCTAAATAGGAGGCAGGCATACAGGAACCTGAGTGTATACATGCACAGATTGTTGAAGGTGGCAGGACAAATGAAGAGAACAATAAGTAAAGGACATGGTTTACTCAGCTTTATTGATAACAGTAGGGAGTACAAGAGTGGAGAGATGATGATGAACATGTACACATCACTTGTTAGTTCTTAGCTGGAGTGTTGTGTAGTATTGTGGTTGCCACACCATATGAAAGATGCGAACGCATTGGAGAGAGTGCAGTAACGATTTGCAAGCATACTTCCAGGAATGAGAAACTTCAGTAATGAGGATTAATTGAAGAAATTGAGACTGTCCTCGTTGGAGTGAAGAGAGGAGATTTAATAAAGGTTTCCAAATTCACAAGTGGGATGGACAGCGTAGATGGGGAGAAGCTGTTCCTACTTGATAAAGGAATAAGAACAAGAAGGCATGGCATTAAAGTGATGTGCAGAAGAAGCAAGGGTGAAGTGAGAAATAACTTTTTCACAGCACGAGTGGTTAGGGTCTGGAATGCTCTACCTGCAAGTGTGGTGGAGGCAGCTTCAGTTGAGGCATTCAAGGGAGCATTGGGTGGTTATTTGGATAGAAATAGTGTACAGGGATATGGGGGAAAGGCAGGAGATTGACACTCGGTAATGAAGAGACAGAGCAAGCGCAATGGATTGAATGGCCTCTTTCTGCACAGTAGCAATTCTATGCTAGTGCGATTCCTAATTTATCTCAGTTACACATTCCATAAATTAGTAAATACTAAATATAAAGTGGAGTTTAGTGGCAGAACATCAGCAATGCATCAATCTTAAATTGTATTGCACTGACAGTCTGTCCAATTAGGATATATATCACGAGTTGGGCACTTGCAGTTGACATTAACATTGATTCCAGCCAACAGCTAACCAAACACTTCAAACCTGTCTTGTTCAATTCATAGACAGAATTAAGCCAAATACATGCTTGAAACAGAACTCTCTTAACATCTTATTAACAGAGTCTGAAGATAGAAAAGGCACAGAATGATTGCAGTATTGTACTGAACCTACTATTTCTTGATTAGTTTAAGTTTATACTTGGTCAGCATAGACAAGATTGTAAAAAAGGAATCATTTTCAAGGCCCGTGAGAATTCTGTGTTTTTCCCTTTTCCCCAGACAAACACTTTCCTGTTCCAGCCCTCTCTCCAAATGGTGGAGTTCTGCTCAGCTTACTCACTCTAACCAAACCCTAAGTGCTGCCCAACGTCTAACAAGTCTATCCTTATTACTCCAGCTCTGCGCTCACCCTTTTTATGTTTAAACTCTTTTCTACTGCTGTCCAATATTAAGCCTCCACATTTCTCTTCAGGGCTCTGGGAGGGGAGGGGAAAGATTGATTCCTGAAAATAGAAAGATCTTCCAACCTTTCTCTTTTGTCTACTGTTCTTGATATCATAGGCTGTGTTCAGTTCTGGCCCCATTATCCATATTTCAGGAGTGTTGGACTTAAGGAGGTTTGGATGGGATGAGGGTATGGAGGAGATGAAATTGATCTAGAATCCCAACCGAATTGTCAAAAAGTAGCAGTATTTTTTGATGCAGTTGCGGACAACTCTTTTCCACTGGACAGTTCAAGCAAATCCAAGAGATGGGTGCATTGTGAATGGTGGAGAGATTCTACACTTTAACGGAGGCTCAGCTTGATTCAGAATGAGCTGGGGAACAGACGTGCAATCTACAGGTGGGAATGGGACATGGAACTAAGGTGAGGGAAGGAATGGAGCTGCAGTAATAAAAGTTGCCCTCATGGGGGCAGCACAACCAATGTTGGAACACCGAAAGGTGAGGCAAAACTGAGAAGATAATTTAGAATGCGAGGTCTCACTTGAGTGAAGAAGCAGCCTAGGAAAGATGTGGACAAAGTGGTTAAAATGTCAAAAGTGCGAGAAAGTGAAGAGGCAATTTGGAAATCTTAACCAGTTAAAGAAACATGGGCGATCCTTTCTTTCAGTGACCTAATACTTAATGTAGTGAATAGTAATTGTATCAAGAGACATTTAAGATTCTTAAGGGACTTGAGAGAGCAAATGCAGATAGTTAATTTCTCCTTGTGGGAGAGTCTTGAACCAGAAGGCATATTCTAACAATTAGAAGTTGTACATTTAAGACAGAGATGTGGAGGAATTTCATCTCTTAGGGGGTAGTGAATTTGTAGAATTTTTTTTAACCCCAGTCGGCTGTACAGGCTGGGTCATTAGGGCTGAGAGAGACAGACTTTAATCAGGGAGGGAATCAAGCGTAATGGGGAAAGGCAGGAAAGTGGAGTTGAGGATTATCAGATCAGCCTTGATCACATCAAGTGGAGCGGACTCAACAGGGCGAATAGCTGTTGTGGTTCTGTTCGCCGAGCTGGGAATTTGTGTTGCAGACGTTTCGTCCCCTGTCTAGGTGACATCCTCAGTGCTTGGGAGCCTCCTGTGAAGCGCTTCTGTGATCTTTCCTCCGGCATTTATAGTGGTTTGAATCTGCCGCTTCCGGTTGTCAGTTCCAGCTGTCCGTTGCAGTGGTCGGTATATTGGGTCCAGGTCGATGTGCTTATTGATTGAATCTGTGGATGAGTGCCATGCCTCTAGGAATTCCCTGGCTGTTCTCTGTTTGGCTTGTCCTATAATAGTAATGTTGTCCCAGTCAAACTCATGTTGCTTGTCATCTGTGTGTGTGGCTACTAATGATAGCTGGTCGTGTTGTTTCATGGCTAGTTGGTGTTCATGGATGCGGATCGTTAGCTGTCTTCCTGTTTGTCCTATGTAGTGTTTTGTGCAGTCCTTGCAAAGGTATTCACCACAAAGGTATACAGGAAAGCCACACACACAGTCCAAGTCCTGAACTACAAAAGCAACCACCCCAACACACACAAAAGAAGTTGCATCAAGACACTATTCAAAAGGGCCACAACACACTGCAGTACACCAGAATTGCATTAAAGAGGAAGAAGAACACCTATTCGCCAAAAACGGATACCCGTGCAATTTCATCAACAGATGCCTAAGGGAAAGACAACGGAATGAGGACATGCCACAACCCAAAGGACTAGCCACTTTACCATACATCAAAAACATTTCTGAACTGACAGCCAGACTACTGCGACCACTAGAACTCATAACAGCACACAAACCAACAGCCACCCTCAGACAACAACTCACCCACAGATTCAATCAATAAGCACATCGACCTGGACCCAATATACCGACCACTGCAACGGACAGTTGGAACTGATAACCGGAAGCGGCAGATTCAAACCACTATAAATGCTGGAGGAAACATCCCCACAGAAGCGCTTCACAGGAGGCTCCCAAGCACTGAGGATGTCACCTAGATAGGGGACGAAACGTCTGCAACACAAATTCCCAGCTCGGCGAACAGAACCACAAAAACCAGCACCCGAGCTATAAATCTTCTCACAAACTTTGAGGGTGAATGGCTTATACCTGCTCCCTACATCTTGTAATCTTATAGTTTCATAGTATTAATGATCAAAACCATTCATGAATACAATATTACCACTGTGTATCATTTATACATTATGGAATACTCAACAGAGATAATGCTTCATGTCTAATAGGACTCTTGTTTAGAATGTTATTGGATACCTACTGAAAGTTCATTATCGACATTAGCAATATCCTTACATTCAACTAGCTTGATACTGTGGTGACAATTTTATTTTGTATCTAACTGAAAATACTGTTAGAATATTGTGTGCAATTCTGGTCTCCTTCCTATCGGAAAGATGTTGTGAAATTTGAAAGGGTTCAGAAAAGATTTACAAGGATGTTGCCAGGGTTGGAGGACTTGAGCTATAGGGGGAGATTGAATAGGCTAGGGCTGTTTTCCCTGGAGCATCGGAGGCTGAGGGGTGACCTTAGAGAGGTCTATAAAATCCTGATGGTCATGGATAGGATAAATAGACAAAGTCTTTTCCCTGGGGTGGGGGAGTGCAGAACTAGAGGGCATAGGTTTAGGGTGAGAGGGGAAAGATACAAAAAAGACCTAAGAGGCAACTTTTTCACTCAAAGGGTGGTATGTGTATGGAAAGAGTTACCAGAGGAAGTGGTGGAGGCTAGTACAATTCCAACATTTAAAAGGCATCTGGATGGGTATTTGAATAGGAAGGGTTAGGAGGAATATGGGCCAGGTGCTGGCAGGAGGGACTAGACTGGGTTGGGATATCTGGTTGGCATGGAAGAGTTGAACCAAAGGGTCTGTTTCCGTGCTGTACATCTCTATGACTGTATGACTCTATTTAATGGGATAGCGTAGCGATACCCTTACTTAGCAATAATGTGTTTGCTTTGCCTTCAGAGCTTTAGTCTGTATCCAACTTGTCTTGTGTTTTATTCTGAATCGAGTTGATGCTGCTGTTGATGTGATAGTGCTGGAAAAGGCAGTGTGAACGTATATTTGTCCTAGTGCTGCTTAATCTGTATTGTGCCCGATTTGAGAGGGATTAATGCACAAACTGGATGAGATGAAACAGAAAGAATTTCAGCTCCGCCAGCCCTGATTTTGCTTACCTGACTGCACATGGTATTTACAGAAAGAGTGAGAAATGTTCTGTCTTACAGCAGCTTTTCTGAAGCTGGCAGAAAAGCAACCCACATTCCCTGTGCCTGTGCTTAAATTATTTGAATGAGATCTATTTACAGGATCTGCAGTTACTGTGGACAGATTATAATCTCTGTATCTTCCTCTCATCCGTTCACTGTCTGCAACAAAAATTCAAACAAAGCTCAGTCCTGTCTGAGTGTAAAAACAGAGCCTCTTTCACTGGCAGCGATTGGTCCTGCAGTCTTATCCCTGATGTACACCATCGATGTTGTTCTGTCTGGACAAGCAACAACCGAAAGGGAAAGAATGAGTTGTGAAACAGACTCTTGTCTAATGCTAATTAAAACATATTTCTTTGTATATACAGCACACCCTCTGATATCCAGGTTATGGCTGACAATACAGTCTGGGTCTGTACAGCTTGCAAATATCACCTCTCACCTTACTGTGACTTGGACACACCATTTGAGTTGTGAGTTCAGGACCACAACCAGAAAGCTGCAACAATAGCTTGTATTTCAAAAATCCATTTAATCTGGTAAACAAACCTAACAGGGGTTAAATAACATTTGATACCAAGCCATATAAGGAAACAACGCAATAACTTTTGAAAAAAAGGTTTGGTTTGAAAGATTGTTTTTACGGATGTTAAAGGAGGAGAAAAAGTAGAGGTTTAGTGGGGAATTACAATCATACAATGTTGTTATAATACAGACAATGTTACTGTTATATAACCCTGCCACTGTTGCGACATTGCAGATCTACAATGTTTCTGTACAGCATTCAGTATTGCAACCATTCATAGGTAATCATGATTCGGAGATGCCGGTGTTGGACTGGGGTGTACAAAGTTACAAATCACACAACACCAGGTTATAGTCCCAACAGGTTTAATTGGATGCACTAGCTTTCGGAGCGCCGCTCCTTCATCAGGTGGTTGTGGGGTGCACAATTGTAAGACACAGAATTTATAGCCTGGCTATATTTCAAGAATACAATGGTGCTACATTATAACCACATTGTTATATTAAAATTATACACCATATTAGGGCCATCAAATATTATTTTGTTGTAGTTATAATTTGCTTTTCTACTATGAAACAAATTCATTACATTATTCTAAACATTAAAAATAAATATAGTATTACTACACAGAGATCGTGTCTCACAATTGTAAACCATACAGTGCAAATGGAGTAAATGGACAGGATTCACTACTGTCTCTTATTGTATAAGTTGTGTGTATTTTAGTACTAGCTCCTGTACAGACTGCATAAGGCATAATGTTCTCCCATTGCAAACAGAAAGTGAGGAAGTTTATAGTTCCAGAAAGAAACAAAGAGAATGTTTGATAGATTTTACTCTGAGGTTTATAAAGATGGAGCAGGAAGAATTGGAAAGAATGCAGGGAAAAGGATTAGAGTTAAAGGGCTAGTGTTGGCATATCTGCAATGGGAAAATGCTCTCCTTCTGTAATGTGAGTTATAGATTGCTGTTAAACAGCCAGTCACTACAGGGAATTTTGCCAGTTGCAGTGCAGAAGGCAGGACTGGGGTACATGGAGCAGTGGAGTATATACAATAGCACTCACCCTAATTGCTCAGTCTCCTATCTCACAGGAGGGCAAATTGGAGGAAGTCGATTTGACTCAAATTGATTCCCTGCAGTGTGGATCAGGCCCTTCGGCCCAACCAATCCATACCAACCCTCCGAAGAGTAACCCACCCAGACCTATTTCCCTCTGACTAACACACCTAACACTACGGGCAATTTAGCATGGCCAATTCACCTGACCTGCACATCTTTGGACTTTGGGAGGAAACCGGAGCACCCGGAGGAAACCCACGCAGACACGATGGAGAATGTGCAAACTCCACACAGATCTTTAGATCTTCAGTCTAACGCTCTCTTGACTGAGCTATTTCTGAACAGGATGAGGAATAGGCTGAAGTAACTGTTTAAAACTAATCATGATAAATAACTAGAATGCTCTCTTCATTCCCCACAGCTCACTGGAAACAGTTTATGGTCTGGATAGCAACAGTCATCTATTTACCATGTTTGTCAGTGGTGCCCTCTATCTGCAGGTAAGAGTGTTTTGCTCCTCATGTAATGAAAAACATTCTCCCAGCTTGTGTCACACATACTACACACTGGACAATTATTCCTGATGGGTATATGTAGCTTGTATATATATCCTAACATCAACTCCCACGTCAGTACAATTCACTGACGGTAATAGGGAACTATTGAATCCTGTTTGGTATTTGAAGGCGATTATGCAATTCAGCTCCTGCATTGTAACAGCACATACAAGGTAAACAGCGAGGAATTCAGACTCAGTTTCTGCCTTAGAAATTTAACTGGCATAAACAATGTGTGGAAAGCCCAGTGTGGTTTGTGGTATATATGCATTACTTTATCCCAGGAATGGGCAGACTGTCATTATTCCACGCCTTCCAATCGAAACGAGTATAAGAATGCACATCTCAGGCCCCTTCCTAAAATGATGTTGTGCCTAAGTGCAGAATGGTTTCTGTTGGAGACAGCTTTCAGGCACGAAGCTGACAAAATAAAGATCCTTCAAGGAACTGAAAGTGGCTGCAAGGAAAAAAAACAAAATGATCTTATTTGACTATGAAGAAGTAGGAGTGTTCTAACCACCTCTCCTAATCTGTATTTCACCAGTCTCCATCCTCCCAATCTTCCCATCCAAAATCTTGACCTCCCTAATCACCCCATTCCTAATCTCACTTCTCCAACTCTCCATTTCCCCAATCTCCACCTCCCCAGTTTCCACCCAATCTCCCCCTCTCCAATACCCTATCCTACTTTCACACCATCTGTTCTCCTCTGCCTCTCTCAATAACCTTTCCCTGATCTCCCAGAACTCTCTCCAATATTGTCCCACTCTGATCTCACCCCTCTCCAATCACTTCTCCATTCTGATTATCTCTTCAATCCAAACTAATCTTCATTTTGATGTCCTCACTCCGATCTCCTCCCTGTTTCAATCTGATCCTCTCCCTGATCCTCTCTGCTCTATTGAATCAAGTAATAGATGACTGCAGACTTACCTCGAACCTTCACCTTGCTTTCAATCTCAACCTGTCTTGTCTTTCCCTCTTTTATTGTTGGCCCAAATATTTCTTGTCACTCCTCCTCTATTGTTCCACTAAAATCCTAAATTTCTGATAATCTTCCTCCAAACTGGCTTCTTGCAGGTGTAATCAAGCCTCACTGCACTGTCCCACTCTAAAGTATTGCTTCCCTGAAACACAGAAATATCCATTGCCCTCATATCCCTTAAGGTTCCAATATATGGACTCTATGAAACCTTCTCACTGCCTTCTGATTTACTTCAACGCTGGTCCTGCCCATTTACTCTTGGCTGTGCTCTGCATAGTTACTTACACATATATTCTCAGAAGAATCCATGTACACGTTATTATATGTAGATAGACAAAAATATACACACGTATATAAGAACATACATTCAAACAAGCACCATACATGAACAGGTGTAACAACCAGAAAGAGAAAGCAAAGGCCGCAGGAGGAGATGGGTGGTGTTAAGTGGAGATGGGTGATGTCAAAGGCAGCTGCTCAGACAGAAGCTGAGAAATGTTATCCTATAGGAATTTGTGCTGGGACCATTGCTGTTCACCACTATTATAAATGGCCTTGACTTGGGAATGAGACGTAGATCAATTGTTTTACACAATGTCTGATTAGTGAGCACATTTGAATTAGAGGACTTTGATAAGATATAAAAAATGTTAACAAACTTGTGATATAGGCCCATCAATGACAGCTGAATATAGATAGGATGGTGACGTTATGTATTGGTGAGAGGAAAAGGAAGGCCATTTATATTTCCTACAAATTATGACATGTCGTGGAGCAAATGAAACAAGATTCACAAATCATCAAGAGTTTCAGCACATGTTAGCAAGCACCCCAAAAAAGTAAACACATCATTGGGTTAATTTCTAAAGAAGTGAAAATGAAAAGTAGAGGAGTTATGTTAAAGTTAAATCAAACTTGTTTAGACTACCCTTCAAGTACAATACTGAGTTTTGGGCTGCATGTTATTAAAAGGGATACAGAGATGCAAAAAAAACTTTACAAAGTGATTGCAGAGCTTAAATTTATTTAATGAAGTTGAACGGGCTGGGCTTTTCTGTTTAGGAAATAAAAGTTTGGAGATGACCAAATAGAGGTCTTTAGAATTGTGAAAGGACTTGATAGCATAGATGTAGAAAAGATACTTCCACTGCAGAAAACCAAAACTAAGAGCGATGAATATAGGGCTAATCACTAATAAATCCAACCAGCACTTCAGGAGAAAATTATTTACTCAGCAGTGGCTAGGATGTGATATTTGTGAGGTCATTGAGGAGAATATTAGTGGCAGGAGAGGCTATTTGGGCCTTCGAGCCTGGTGTGCCATTCAATAAGATTGTGGCTGATTCATATCTCAGTACCATATTCCCACTTGCTCCCCATACCCTTTACTGCCCTCAAAATCTAAAAAGTTATCTTTCTGTTTCCTGGTCTTCACCACTTCCTGAATTCTACAGGCCCATAACCATTTAAGTGAAGAAATGTTTTCTCATGCCAACCTTACCCAATATCCTAAGGTTTTGTCTCCTGGTTCTAGACTCCCCAACCAGGGAAAAGATCCTTCCTGAAGCAAGTGTGTCTAAATATTTTAAAATTTTATATGTTTCAATTAGATTGCCTCAGGGTCCTTATGAACTCCAGTGAATACAGGCCCACTCGAACCATTCTCTCCTTATTGGACAGTCCTGTCATCTCTGGTATCAGCCTAGTGAACATCCACTGCACTCCCTCTGTGGCAAGTGTTTCCTTTCTTAGGTAGGGAGACCACATCTGCACATGACACTCCAGGTGGTGTCTCATCAAGGTTCTGTAAAGCTACAGTAAGACATCTCCACCTCTGAACTCAAATCCTCTTGCAATGAAGGCCAATATGCTTTCCTAATTGCTTGCTGCATCTGCCTGTCTATTTTCATTAATGGGTGTACAAACACATCCAAATCCTTTTGTATATCCAGACTTCCCAATATATCATCACTTAAGCAACACTCTGCCTTTCTAGTTTTCACAAAGTGTATAAAAGTGTATTCACATTGTGCTATCTTTGCCACATGTAGGCTCCCCCTTCCAACTTGTCGAAATCACCTTGAATTCTTTGTCCATTCTCCTCACAACTCCCAACCTCACTTTTGTGTTGTCAGCGGGTATAGATATCATTAGAATTATTAGGATTGCGTATTTATTGTTACGTGTTCTCAAGTACAGGGATGCCGGAGTACAGTGAAAAGTTTACAATATCGCCATTCATGGCGTCATCTCAGGTACAAGGTACCTAGCTACAAATCTTAGGTGAAAAGTCGAAAAATAAAGAAATAAGTTAAAAGGTCAACAGCACAAATTATTGCATTCAAAAGGAAGCTAGATGAAAGCATAAGGGAGAAAAGCTTAGAAAAACATGGTGAGATGAAGTAATGTGGGAGGTGAATTATGCAAAGTTTAAACTCAATCATTGACTAGTTCAGTTGAAGAGCTTCTTTGGCGCTAGAATATTTTACTCAATATATTGATGTACATGTGTACACTTATACATATCCATAACGCACAAATAAACAGATACACAATTACATGCACATGCACCTGTATAAATAGTAACATGGTCAGCACATAGATTTATGCACTGGAATTATAAGTGGAGATGTGAAGATTCTTTGTTTCATTTCTTATCTCTGCAGCCAGCTTCTGGCAGCTATGCTCGATGTCATGCTGAAAACTTAATCCTCTTTCTGATGCAATTTTAAAAGGCAAAGGAAACACTGTTAGAACTAGTTGTGTTTGCTGTGGTTACCATCTGTGTTGCTAGGTAGCCTGGCCTTACACCCTGACTATTTGTATCCAAAATACAAGGCCTCTGAATCTCTCAAACATTTGCAATGTTATTTGACTTGATTCCTGATGCTCTCATGACCTCTTGATGACCTTATAATTCTCTCTGTGTTCTCTTCACAACTCCCAATTTCACATTTGTGTCATCAGCTAGTATAGATATTATTAGAATTAGATTTTATTGTCATGTCTACTCAAGCACAAGGATACAGGAGTACAGGGCAAAGTTTTGATGTATAAAGAACAAGAATGCCATCCATAATGGAATAGAGATTGTCTGCTGTACTAATGAAAGTTTGTTTCATTATCTGGCATTGCCCACACACCTCCAGACCCTGCCAGCATTCAAAACCCATGGAATAAGCTTTTAATTGCCACTGAGCACTGCAACAGACAAAATGTATGATTTTTCTTGCTGCCCATGATCAGAACGTTGTGTATGGAAAATGTATGCCTTTTCTGTGTGTGTACTTCCATTAAACTATTTATCAGTGAGCTTTTGTGAGTTTAGAAGTAAAGGAAGTTCATTCCTCTCAGACACCCCTAAGTAAATGCAATGGCATACAATCTCAGTCTCACTCACACACCCATGCACATAAAGATTGGTTGCAGACAAAAAATAATGTATTTCTACAGATTACAGTTCTCATAGTCTCTGGTTAACAATCTCCAGTCTCCCACAAAGCAGGCCTATGTTCTTTTGAATTCACTGAGTTGAAGTTGATGTGAGGATCTTGTAAAGTGAAGAGCTTATAGCAAGTTGTGAGGTTTATTGTCGTTGAATAGCTAGGAAGTTTGTTTTTAGGTGAACTTTAAACTGGAACAGGAGACAAACACTGCCTGTTTGATAACTTTTGCTTTTGTCTGTGTCTGATCCATAGATTGGCTGAAAAAGTGGTTCTGAAGTCTTTAGTGGAACTCACCTGGAAAGAGCAGTAGCTGTTCATTTTAAACATTCAAAGAAAGCATTACTAGCTCCATGCGATACAAGGTCAAGGTCTCTTCCTGAGTAATGAATGGTATTCATATTGATTCCAAATCCTGTGTTGCTGGTTAAAATGCTGAGGTCCACTCATTCTAGGCAGTGTATGACACACATATGGATCTATAAGTTTAACCCTGCATGTCTTTCCAAATGCTTGGTCACCACACTGATTGTCATGCTCTTGCTCTGTACTTTTACAACATGGATGATCTCTGTTGAGTTTCTGTAGAATTTCTCTTCGCATTGATATGGTAAAAAAAACTTTCATATATTGTTGTGCTTTTCTACTTTTGACACCTTTACAGCACTTGATCTGTTGGATTATATTTCAACCACCCTTACAGACAGAGATAAGACCATAAGACATAGGAGCAGAAATTAAGCCATTAGCCCATCGAATCTGCTCCATCTTTCAATCATGGCTAATACGTTTCTCAATCCCATCCTCTTGCTTCCTCCCTGTACCTTTGATACTCAAGAACATATTTATCTCAGTCTTAAATGTTCTCAATGACCTGGCCTCCACAGCCTTCTGTGGCAATGAATTCCATAGATCCACTATTCTCTGGCTGAAGAAGTCTCTCCAGTGTCTGATGTTTGTACACCCCTTTGTCAGATTTTGGAACTGCTCAGAATTGTCTGACTTTGTTGTCTTTTGCTGGTAAAGTTTTAGATATTGCTGTATAATAAAACCATACTTCAACTACAAGAATTAGGCCCACACCATCTGCTCAATTCACTGCTGCTGTGGTACTTCTGCCTTGCCTGGAACATACACTATTCCAATACACATGTCATCATCCTAAACTTGAATCTTTGTATAATTAAAGGCATCTTTGAGATTTCTTTCAATACCAATAATTTCACCAAAAGCTCGTAGCCTAACTTGATCTGGAAATACAGTTCCTATGAGATAGCCTGCAAAGCTTTCATATCCCCATGGTAATTGCTGATACTTCCTTCTCTATAGTGTGTACCTCTGTTCAGTCTCCAACAAACTTCTCAATAAAATAGACTGGTTTTTGTATTTCATCAGTTTGCACTTGAAAGAAGGACTGATCCTATTCCTGTGAACAACGTACCTGCAGATACTTTCGTAAGTAAGCCTGAACTGTAACATACTGAAACATCAATAGACAGCAACTTCTGTTTAGTCAACTCAAAATCTGTTGACTGTTCCTGACTCCAATATTATTGTTGCCATTTTGCACAGCTTTCTTATGGATTGTAAAAGACTGGCTAAATGGGTGATAAACTTTTACACTTAATTCACATACCCAAGAGATGCAATTTATGCCAGAAATTCATGGTTGGCTTGAGCTTTCCTTGGATCCACTGTGATGTATTGTTTTTCAATAACGTGTCTTAGGAATGGATTTGTCATTCTATAGTTTGGCATTTAGTAATTTAGCATAAAGCCTGTGTTTTATGATGCCTTTACTGCATCGCTGGCCTCTGCTCCTTCTTCTGCTTACCATGCACTTGGTTGTCAATATATGGCAAATGGTTTTCTGCTACCCTTCCAGGATTCTGGACCTTGACCTTCAGAAAATATCTGGCACACAAGTGCCCCAAATTCTAGGTCCATGAAGTTACACATCCGATAGATAGATATATAGTCAACAATCATGACTCTTGGTCTAAGAGTAACAGCCAAAATGCACTGTTTGGATATCCACCACATACAAATAAGATGAGGAAAAGTACTAAATCAATGTTAATGCATGTAAAATCAGCTGCTTGTCATCCACTAGGAAGGTTGTGGAATCTGATACAGTACTTGATTTCAAGATGACGGCTGCCCTCATAAATTCCACATTCTCATTATGCTCGGGATAAGAAGGCTTCTTCTGAATTCCCCGTTAGATTTCTTGGTAACTATCTTATATTGATGGCTATTAGTTATGCTCTTCCTCCGAAGAGGGAAAATTTTCTCCATATCCAGTCTATCAAAAACCTTCAGAATTATAAATACCTATGTGAGGTCATCCCTCAACCTTTTGTTACAAGAGAAAATAGAAAAAAAAGTATCATATTTGCAAATCTTCTTTGTACACTCTCCAGTGCCACTGTTTCCTTTTTATAATAAATCGATCAGAACTGCATGCAGTACTCTAAGTGGGAACTAATCTAAGTTGGAAAACAGCTTTACTTCACTTCTATTACTTCATTACTTTTCAATTCAATCCCTCTAAACTTAGAAGGGGACTTGGTTTGCTTTATTTAAAGGATTGCTAGCTGCGAAAAATCTTTTAATTATGAATATATTTGTTCTCCAAAATTCCTTTGTTCCTATTCCCCGCACTTTGTAATCTCCAAGTAAAATGTGTCCTCCCTATTCTTCCTACCAAAATGTACTACCTTATTTATCTCTGTGTCAAAATTCATTTGCCAATCATTAATCCATCCTGCAAGGTTATACTGTTGCAGCCCTCTGTCATATTGACAATGCCTTCAATTTGGTGTCATCCGTAAACCGATAAATTGTGTTTTTGATTCCAAAGGTCATATTGTTAATGTAAGTAATCAATAGTGATGGTCTCAGCACTGACCCCTGTGGAATACTTCTTGATTTAACTCCCACTTTCAATTTCCTATCTTGAAGCCGTCTATTAATTGGAATGTCACAAGTTTTCCTGCCATTCACATATACTGACTGACCCATAATTCCTTGCGAAGTTTCTGTCCACTTCTTAAATGTAGGAATGACATTAGGTGTCAGCCACCTCTCTGGTGTTACAGCCTTTTCTATCTAATTATCAGCTATGTGTAATAATGCCGCTGCCACCTCTTGCTTAGGTTCTTCCATAATCTGTGAATTCAATCCACCTGGACCAGGGGCTTTAAGAATATCAGAAATAGGAGCCCGGAGTAAGTCATGTACCCCCTCAAGCCTACCCTGCCATTAAACACAATCCTGGCTAATCTTCTCCAGGTCTCAACTCCTCTGTTATACCAACTCAATTCCCCAATATTTCAAAATCTACCTACCCTGTCGTTAAGTAGTTTCAATGGTTTAGTTTCCATAACTCTGAGTTATTTCACATATTCACTTCCCTCTGATAGAGGACATTCCTTTGCATTTCAGTTTTAAATGTATGTCCCATTATTCTGTAACTATGTCCCCAGTTCAAGATTCTACTACATGTGTAAATACCTTCTTCATGTTGAACCTGTCAAGTATACACTGAACCTTGTATACTTCAATACAATTACCCTTCATTCTTGTAAACTCTAATGAATAAACTCTAATCATTAGCTTTTCTCACTAAACCAACTTTTTCATCCCAGGATCAGTCTACTAAATCTCTTTTCATCTTCCTGTAATGATAATATATCCTTTCCTATCTATGGGACCAAAACTGTGCGTAGTACTCCAGGTGCAGCCTCACCAACACCCTGTACAGTTGTAACAGTGCATGTCTATTTTTGAACTTCAACCCCCTCATAATAAAGGCCAAAATTCCATTTGCCTTCTTAATTACTTGCTGCACCAGCATGCTAATATTTTGTGTTTCATGCTCAAGAATATCCAAATCCTTCAGCACAGCATGGTTGTGGACTCACTCTTCACTTAAATAATAGTTTGAATTTTGATTCTTCCTCACACTTTTCTATACCAAACTCCATCAGCCAAGTCTTTGCCCATTCTATCTACATCCCCTGCAGTTTCCTTATGTATGCATCACACATGCTTTCCCATTTATTTTATCCCATCAACAAGTTTAGATATATTACCCTTTGTCACCACCTCCAAATCATTAATATAGGTAGTAAGTAATTGAGGCCCTTCAACTGATCCTTGTGGCACTTCCACCAATTATATCTTGCCAACCTGAAAAACACACACTAATCCAAACTCTCTGGGTTCAGTGAGTGAACCAATCCTTAATTCACACAAATGCATTACCCCTAATACCATGAGCTCCTGCTTTGTGCAATAACATTTTATGTGGCACCTTATTAAATGCCTTCTGGAATGCCAAATGTGCTACATCTACTGATTGTCCTTAATCACTCTACTTGTTACATCCTCAAGGAGCTCCAGCAAATTTGTCAAAGATGATTTCCTTTTCATTTTGACTCTGTTTGACTGAGTTAAGCTTTTCTATATGTCCTGCTATTTCTTCCTTAATAATGGACCCTAGTATTTTCCCAGTTACAGATATTAAGGTTAACTGGCCTATAATTTCCTGCTCTCCCTTCTTGAGAAGAGTCACCACATCAGTGGTTTTCTGTCCACTGGAACCCATTGAGAATCCAACACATTCAAAAATTTCTCAAACAATACCTTCACCATCTCTGCAACCAATTTCTTTTAAACCCTTGGATGGAGGCTATCAGGTATTAGTGACTTGCCTGCCTTCAGTTCCATTAATTTGTCAAATTCCTCACAACAGGAACTGTTACAAGATCTTCCCCCTGGCTAATACCTTGCTTACCTGTTATCATTGGAATGTTGAGTGTCCTCCATTGTGAAAACTGATGCAAAATATTGATTTAAGTTATCTGCCATTTCCCTGCTCCCTACTTTTAATTCCCCAGTTGCATTCTCCAAAGATTCCACACACATTTTAGCTATTACCTTTTTATGTGCTCTTGCTATTTGTTCTTGCATTTCTTGCCAATTTACGTTCATTGTCAATTTTGTCCCCCTTTGCTAGCTTTTTAGTCATCCACGACTAGTTCCTAAAACAAATCCCAATCTTCTGGTTCACAATTGTGTGCTGCTGTCTATGTAGTAGTTTTAGATTGGATACTCACCTTGATTGTCTTTCTTAACCATGGGTGGTTCATCCTTCTCATTAACTCCTTCTTTTTGACGAGTAAACTTTTCTGAGCGTTATGAAATGTTTGCTTAAATGCCTGCCACCGTATCTCCATTGACCTTCCCCTCTCTCTATTTTCCCAACCTGCTCAGACAATCCCTTCTTCATTCCTCAGTAATTGCCTTTCCATAAGTTGAAGACAATGACTTGAGACCCAAGTGGCTCCCCTCAAACTCAACTGGATCTTCTATCTTGTTGCGATCACTATCCAGCAGAGGATCCAAAACTATGAGATGTCTTATTAATCCTATCTTCTTCCACAATACTAAATCTAAAATACCTTATTTCCAGATAGGTTTTGCAATGTACTGCTCCAAGAGACAATCTCTGGTGCACCCTACAAATTTGTTTTCCATGATACCACTGCCCATCTGATTTTTGCAGCCAATATGCAGATTAAAATCACTCATGATGATTGTAGTGCTCTTTATAAGGTGACACAATGGCTCAGTGGTTAGCACTGTTGCCTTACGGCAACACGGACCTTGGCTGAACGTTAGCTTCGGCCAATTATCTGTCTGGAGTTTGGACATTCTCTCCAAGTCTGCATGGGTTTCCTCCAGGTGCTCCGGTTTCCTCCCACAATCCAAAGATGTGCAGGTTGGGTGGATTGGCAATGCTAAATTGCTCAAAGTGTTCAGGGATATGCAGGCTAGGTGGATTAGCCATGGGAAATGTGGGGTAGGTCTGAGTGGGATGCTTTTCAGGGGTCGGTATGGACTCAATGGACCAAATGGCCTGCTTCCACACTGTAGAGATTCCATGATTTTACATGCCTCCATACTTCCCAGTTTGTACAATGTTATGGTCATCTGTAACCATGTGAAAGTGAGCACTGCAGATGCTGGAGACCAGAGACAAAGAGTGTGGTGCTGGAAAAGCATAGCCGGTCAGGCAGCATCCAAGGAGCAGGAGAGTCGATGTTTCCAGCATAAGCTCTTCATCAGAAATGAAAGGCTGGCCCAAGGTGGCTGAGAGAAAAACAGGAGGGAGGCGGGACTGGGGGGAAGGTAGCTGGGAATGCGAAAAGTAGATGGGGGTGGAGGTGGGTGAAGGTGATACGTCGGAAAGGAGGGTGGAGTGGATCAGTGGAAAGGAAGAGGGACAGGTAGGACAGTTCAATAAGGCAGTGCCAAGTTGGAGGGTTGGTTCTGGGATAAAGTGAGGGGAGGGGAAATGAGGAAACTGGTGAAATCTACATTGATCTTGTGTGGTTGGAGGGTCCCAAGGCGGAAGATGAGGCGTTCTTCTTACAGCCGTCAGGTGGCTAGAGATTGGCATTTGAGGAGGCCCTGAACTTGTATGTCCTTGGCAGAGTGGGAAGGGGAGTTAACTTTAACTCTTAAAAATTGCAGTGCCCTTCATAAGGTGACACGATGGTTAGCACTGCTGCCTTACAACAACAGGGACCCTGGCTCACACGATAACTCCCTCTCCCACTCTGCCAAGAACATGCGAGTTCTGGGCCTCCTCTACCGCCAAACTCTAGCCAACCCATGCCTGGAGGAAGAATGCCCTCCAACCACAAAGGATCAATGTGGATTTCACCATTTTCTTCATTTCCCCTCCCCCACTTTATCCCAGATCTAATCCTCCAACTCGGCACTACCCTCTTGAACTGTGCTACCTGTCCATCTTCCTTCCCACCTACCGTCCACCCTCCTTTCCGACCTATCACCATCACCCCCCCACCTTCATTTACCTATCACATTCCCTACTTCATCTACCTATCGCATTCTCAGCTAAATTCCTACCAACCCCCCTCCCATTTATCTCTCAGCCCCCTTGGGCCAAACCCTCATTTCCACTGAAGAGCTTGTGTTCAAACCATTGACTCTCCTACTGCCTGAACGGCTTGCTTTTCTAGCGCCACATTCTCAATCTGTAACCAAGTCTCCGCAGTAGCTATCAAATCATGATAATTTATTTCTATTGACGCCATAAACTCATCTATCTTGTTATAGCCAAATAAAGAGCTTTAAGCTTTGGCTTTTCACCAATACTTACTCCGGTTCTAATTTCTGCTGCACTCTTCTGCATATATTCCTATCCCTTTGTGTTTGATTATTATTCACCTCTTCACCACACTGCTCTATTGTTTCTGTTTTATTTGTCAAACTTCCCTTCAATTTAATGTAAGCCTCTATCCTAGGGCGGCACGGTGGCACAGTGGTGCTCACAGCGCCTGAGACCCGGGTTCAATTCCCGCCTCAGGTGACTGACTGTGTGCAGTTTGCACATTCTCCCCGTGTCTGCGTGGGTTTCCTCCGGGTGCTCTGGTTTCCTTCCACAGTCCAAAGACGTGCAGGTTAGGTGAATTGGCCATGCTAAATTGCCCGTAGTGTTAGGTAAGGGGTAAATGTAGGGGTATGGGTGGGTTGCGCTTCGGCGGGTCGGTGTGGACTTGTTGGGCCGAAGGGCCTGTTTCCACACTGTAATGTAATCTAATCTAACCCCCAATTGTTCCACTATGCATTTATTCATCTAAGGAGATGCACTTGTGATTTATTTGTTCTTTCCTTTTGCTGCACTCTGATGAATGTTGATTTAAATGTTTCTCATTGTTGTTCTAGATCATTGTTTGCCAACATTGTTGCTCATTTTACTTTTCAAAGTTGCAGTCTCAGCCTATCAAAATATTTTATCCTTTATTCTTTGGATTTTGCCACAGTAATATTTTTCTTGATCATTATCTTAAAGCATATTATGTTATAGTTCTTACTGCCTAGATGTTTCTCTACCTTTTCTTTTTTGTCTGCTGTAGTTCTTTCCTCATTACTTGATTTAATACTGAATATACATTTGTTGTTTTTTGGTCACCTGTTGGGTTAGGAAAGAGTCCAATACATATAATAGGAATGCATTAACTTATCCCCTTTAAATGCCCAGTTAATACCAGGGCAGTTGAAACCCATGACAGGACTACCTTAATTGGCAAGGGCAGAAGATACATCGGAACACAAGTACCCGCAAGGATCCTTCCAAACCACTTACCATCCTGACTCGCAACAATATAGGTGTTTCTTCACTGTCACTGGGTCAAAATGTTGTAACTCACTTCCTAATAGCAATGTGGGTTCACCCACAGAACATGGACTGCAACAGTTCAAGGAAGCAGCTCAACATCAACTTCTCAGCAGAGAACAGATGCTGGCTCAGCCAGCGACAGTCACATTTCACCAATGAATATGTAAAAAAAACACACTTGATTATTATTCTTTTTACTAAATTCTCCAGCCTGTCTCAATAATTCTTCCACAACTTTCCTTCCACTATTATGTGCTTTGTAATCTTCACCTAATAGCGTGATTGTTTTGTCCCTATCTTTTATGTTTTTCTATATGGATACTATTTTTGACTTACTGCATTACCATTTTCAATTGCCATGAGGTTTCCTGGATAAATACAGAGACTTTAGCTTTACGTTTGCTATCTCTATCTTTTCTAAATATATCACACTCTGCACTGTTTAATTCCCAGGTCTGAATTTTCATTGGGCATATCCCAATAATCAGTACTATGTCCAGTTCCTCCCAATGCATGATTACCTCCAGATTTCCTGTTTCATTGTAGTCACTATGTCTGTTGCTATGTAGACATTTTAATTCACTTTTAATAGAATTGCCATCCAATTTACTTCAAACCATCTTTTCAAGCTGTTCATTCTAAATTCTAATTATTCCCTTGTCTTTAATGTAGATTATATTAGATTAGATTAGATTAGATTAGATTAGATTCCCTACAGTGTGGAAGCAGCCCAACAAGTCCACACCGACCCTCCGAAGAGTGACCCACCCAGACCCATTTCCATCTGACTAATGCACCTAACACTATGGGCAATTTCTCATGGCCAATTCACCTGACCTGCACATCTTTGGACTGTGGGAGGAAACCGGAGCACCCGGAGGAAACCCAGGCAGACACGGAGAGAATGTGCAAATTCCGTCTTCCTTCATTACTTGCTTTCTATGCTGTCCTGCTGCTCTGTTCTGATTGTGTTTTAGCTGCTTACATTTCTTAGTACTTATGCTTTCTTGGTCTGAATTTAAAATATTGTTGCAATTTAGAGGGGAAAAGATTCTTAAAACTCATTACAAACCATCTACCTAACGCTTCCTTTTGGACCACAGCTCTCAGGTCTCCCACTCTAGCTCACACTCCTTGTTCTGTAAAAAAAGCTAAAACAACAGCTCTTTCCTCACTGTGCTGGATTCCCTCTCTCGCAAAATTCTGCGTTAGGTAAGTACTTAGATAAAGCTGTATTCCATTGAACTGCATTTGGCCGACTTACTCCATAAAGTCCAAGGAATGGCAGAAATTTAGGACCCAGCAAAGGAGAACAATGAGATTGAGGAGAAAGAGAAAAGATAATGTGGATGCAAGCTAATGAAGAATGTAAAGAAGGGCTATAAAAGCTTCAATTGGCGTGTGAAAGAAAAAAAAGATTAACAAGGGTAGGATATGAACCCATTACAAATGGGAACTGAGCACTTTATAGTGGAGAACAGGGAAATGATAAAGAAACTAAACAGTTACTTTGTGTCTATCTTCAAGGAGAAAGATACAAGATACAGAACATCCCCCTGAAATACGAGAAGACTAATGTAACTGAAGTACTAAAATAAGGATTATTAGTAAGAAGAGACTGTACTTTAGGAATGAGCTGAATTAAACATTGATAAATCTCCGAAAGCAGTAGTTGCTGGTTACCTTTCATAATTCTATAGATTCTTGAATCGTTCCTGCTGACTGGAAGGTACTGAATGTTACTTCACTATTTATGAATAGAGAAAGAGAGAGAGTGAAGAATTACAGACTTGTAATTCTTGGCATTAGTTGGGAAAATGTTAGAATCCATTATTTTAAGGCTGTGATAACTGAAAATTTAGAAAGAATGGGAAAGTTGGGCAGAGTCAAAATGGATTTATGAAAAGGAAATCATGTTTGAGAAACACATTGAAGATTTTTCAGGATGTCACTCATAGCATAAACAAACAAAAACCAGTGCTACATGTAGAACCATGGAAAGTCTGCATCTTCTGTCTCCTTTGTGAAGTCAGAGGTAAGGTATTCATTAAAAACCCTGCCCACATCTTCTGCATACACACACAGGTTTACCACATGCTGCTCTGATAGGCTTTCCCCTTTCCTTATTCATCCTCTTGCTCTCAATGTACTGACATCCCATAACATTACGAGCCAATACAATTTTGTATCCTCCCTTTACTTTCCTATTTTCCTTTCTCATATCATCCTTGTACTTTCTAAACCCTTCTAAGCTTCCAAAAAAATTCCATTTCTTTAAGGTTGTCACAAACTCCATTTTCTTACTCCAGTTTATCCAGTATGCTTTAGATTTGACAGTACCATCCTATTACAATATGAGCGCATATCTACACTGTGCCCATAGAATCTCACATTTGAATGCTTCCCAGTGATTTGTCACTGACCTTCCTTCCAGTAGCTTTAATCAGTCTACTTTTGCCAGGTCATCTCTCAGCATTATAAACTGTATTTTCCCCCAATGTACGACTTTTACTCCTGTTTTACTTTTGTCCCTTTTCACTCTGATTCTAAGTCTAAACGTATTATGATCACTAGCTCCAAAAATAATCACCCATCACAACTTCATCCACCTGCCCAGCTTTGAATCCTAAGACTAATATTAGAATCGCTCTTGAGCATGTTATGTGCTGGTTAAAAAAAATTCTCTTGAAAGCAGTTCAAGAATGTTTTGCCCTCTGGGTCTTACACACTGCATTTCAGTTAATACTGGTTCGTTGAAATTCTCAACTATTAATGTTCTATTGTCTTTGCACTCAGAAATGAATCTAAATATTTGCTCCATTAATAATCTGCCACTATTTGTGGATCTATACAACATGCCTAGCAACATGGCTGCCCCTATTCTTTGTTTCTGAGCACAACCCATCAGCCCTCATTTGATGTTTCATTTAGTATCACCTCGCCTCACAACCATAAGTGATTCTTTAACCAAAAATGCTATTTGCTTTAATCTCTTTCTCTATCCTCTTTGAAAATTGTATATCTAGGAATGTTGAGCTGCCATTCTTTGTTCCACTTTAAGCCAAATTTCCATTATAGCAACAATCTCAGGTAATTATGTCAAGATTAGAGTGGCGTTAGAAAAGCATAGCAGGTCAGGCAACATCCGAGGAGCTGGAAAATCGACGTTTCGGGCAATAGTCCTGCATCATTCCTGTCAATGTGACTCTAGGTCAGGTTTATTGATTCTAATCTTGTCTTTAACCTCTAGCATCTGCAGCACCCACTTGTGCCTCAGGAAATTATGTGTCTACCTGAGCCCTCAGCTTATCAGCTTTATTTGCTGTATTCCTTTCATTTAATGCTGCCAAATTCCTGTGCTGTTCACTTTTTAACCTCTGCTTCTTCAATTTTTTAGAACTACTCACTAAATTTCTGCCTCCCGTTCCCTGCTCGGGATGTTCTCTAGGTTCCCATCGCCCTACCAATTTAACCCTCCCCAACAGCACTAGCAAATTTCCCTGCAGTGAAATTTATCCCGATCCTGTTCAGGTGTACAGGTCCCATCTTTCTCAGAACTGCTCACAATGCCTGAGAAATCAGATGCCCCAGCCATATGTTCCGTTGCCCAATTCTCCTGTTTCTATGCACACTAGCACCGATGACTGGGAGTAATCCTGCTTTAGAGGTCCTGCCTTCCAATCACCTACTTACCTCGCTGAAATCTGCTTTCAGGATCTTATCCTCATTTCTACCCCTGTTATTGACACCAAAATAGGTCACAACCTCTGACTGATCACCTCCCCCACGTAAGTGTCCTGCAGCCATTTGGGGAAGCAATATACTGTCCTGGAGTCACATTGAGAGCCACGAAAACCCCCACTCTGATGTTCTACTTATTCCTCTTCCATTTTTTGCATATGTGCTTATAGAACATTGATAGAAGAATACAGCACAGGAACAGGCCCATGATGTTGTGCCAAATATGACACCAAATTAAACTAATCCATTCTGCCTGGCCTTGGTCCATACCCCTCCATTCCTTGCATATTCATGTGCTTATCTAAAAGACTCTTAAACACCCCTATCGTATCTGCCTCCACCATCACCACTGGCAGTGCATTCCACACTCCTACTACTCTCTGTGTAAAAAACTTGTCCCTCACATCGCCTTTGAACTTTGGCTCTCTCATCTTGAATGCATGTTGTCTAGTATTAGATATTTCAACTCTGGGAAAAGGATTCTGACCATCAACCCTTTCTATGCATCTCATAATTTCATGGGCTTCTTTCAAGTCTCCTCTCAGCTTCCGCTACTCCAGAAAAAAGAACAACTTGAGTTTTTCTAGCCTCTCCTTATAGCTCATACCCTCTAATCCAGGCAGCATCCTGGGAAACCTATTCTGCACCCTGGCCAAAGCTGCCACATTCTTTGTGTAATGTGGAGACCAGAATTGATGTAATATTCTAAGCATGGCCTGACCAAAATCTTGTAAAGCTGTAACATGACACGCTTGACTGGAACAAATGCTCTGTCCATGATTTCATGGGTACCTTGATCAATGGGATCAATGGGCTGAGGAGTGGCAGGTGGAGTTTAATTTGGATAAATGTGAGGTATTACATTTTGGTAAAACAAAAAGGGCAGAACTTAAACAGTTAATGGCAGGGTCCTGCATCATGTTTTTGATCAGAGACACCTAGGGTTCAGGTACATAGTTCTTTGAAATTTGTATCACAGATAGACAGGGTGGTTAAGAAGGTATTTAGTAAGCCCAGACCTTTGAGTATGGGAGTACGTAGAATCTCTACAGTGAGAACAGCCATTTGACCCAACAAGTCCACACTGACTCTTCACAGAGCATCCCATCCAGACTCACCACGTATGTCTAACCCTGCAATTTTCATGGCTAATCTACCTAACCTGCACATCTCTGCACACTATGGGCAATTTAGCACAGCCAATCCACCTAACTTGCTCATCTTTGGACTGTTTGAGGAAACTGGATCACGCGGAGGAAACCCATGCAGACATGGGGAGAATGTGCAAACTCCACACGGACAGTCACCTGAGGCTGGTATTGAACCCGGCTCCCAGGCGCTGGGATGTAGCTTTGCTAACCACTGAACCACTGTGCCCTCTCTAGTTGGGGCATCATGTTGAAGTTCTCCAGGATGTTAATGAGGCCACTTTTGGAGTTCTGATCACCCTGTTATAGGAAGGATATTATTAAATTGGAGAGGGTTCAGAATAGATTTATCAGGATGTTGCCGGGACTGGAGAGTTTGAGTTATGAGGATAGGCTGGATAGGCTGAGACTTTTTTAATGAAGCGTAAGAGGTTGAGCGGTGACCTTATAGATGTTAATGAAATCATGATGGATATAGATAAGGTGAATAGCAAAAATCCTTACCCAAGGGTGGGGGAGTTCAAAACTAGGGGACATAATTTAAGGTGAAAGATGAAAGATTTAAAAGGGATGTGAGGGGCAACTTTTTCACACAGAGGGTGGTTTGTGTGTGGAATGAACTGCCAGAAGAAGTAATAGATGCAGATACAGTTACAACAGTTAACAGACATTTGGACAGGTACACGAATAGGAAAGGTTTAGAGGGATATGGCAACTCAGGCAAGTGGGACAAGTTTAGTTTGGGAAACTTGGTTGGCATGGACGATTGGACTGAAGCTCTTTGGTGTTTCCGTGCTGTATGACTCTATGACTCTATATACCACAGAATGCATTTCCACTTCTCCATGCTGACCTACCATCCCATTACTTTAAAAACTACTTTTTACAATTTGAATTGTAGAATACCAGGACTCACCAATCAGCTTCTTCCTTTTGTACTGCAGAAGGATATACATTTTAGATCCACAAGGAGGTTAGTAAATAAAATTGGGACCTGTGGGATTAAGGAGAATATAACTAATATTGATTAACAGACAGACCATTGAAATAAATAGATCATTCTCAAGATGGCAGGCGGTTCCATTGGGTACCACAAGGATCAGTATTTTGGCAACAGATTTACATAAATGGTTTGCATGTGGGGACCATTTGTAATATTTTCAAATTTAGTGATGACACCAAACCAGATGGAAACAAAAGTTACGAGGAGGATGCAGGAGGACTTGAACAGGCTATGTAATGTGAATAAATGTGAAGTTATTTACTTTGATGGAAAAGCAGAATATTTCTTTAGTGGTGAGAGATTTGGAAGTGTGAATGTCCAAAGAGATGAGGGTGTCCTTGTTCATAAATCACTAAAAGCAGGGGCAGCAAGCAGTTAGGAGGGCAAATGGTATGCTGGCATTCATTACAAGGGGAGTTGATTATGGGAGTAAAGATAGCTCACTGCAATTTTATACAGCCTCAGTGAGACCTCATCTGGAGTACTGTGTACAGTTTTGGTATCGTTATCTAAGGAGAGATATACTTGCCACACAGGAAGTGCATTAGAGATTCACCAGATTAATCCCTGGAATAGTGGTGTTGTTTACGAGGAGATAGAGGAAACAGGATCTATATTCCCTCATTTCAGTGAATGAAGGGTGATCTGATTGAAGCTTTTAAAATGCTTACAAGGTATGACAGGCTGAATGTAGATCGGATGTTTCCCCTGGTTTGTGACTCTAGGACCAGGAAACTTAAAGCCAGGATAAGGAGTGAGGCATTTGGGAACTGGAATAAGCAGGGATTCTCACACTCGTAGGATAATGAATCTTTGGAACTCTCTAGGGCTGTGGAATCTCAATGACAGGCTCAAGACAAAAACCTACTTTGCAGTAGTCAGCTCAGAATCAGCAGCTCAGCTTCTGACACAGTATGGCCAGGGCTGCACTCACACAGTTATCCAACATTCTTGAGTGAACTTCGAACTCCAAGCCCAATAGAGATGGAGAACCAACTGATTTCAAACAAGATGGTGACCCATAAGATCAATGCACCAAGACTAGTTGGATGTTTACAATACATCACCCAATGAATATCTGATCAGAGGCTCAGTTGAGAAAAACACCTTAATGATTGATAGCCAGAAAGTGGGAAAAAACAAATTATTCAAAATTAAAATAGGATCTGCATTTCTTTGTTGCCTTTCATGAACTCCTCATAACATCCCAGAATTCCTTATCCAATGACATTCTTTTGAAGTGTAAGTGACCTCTATAATTGGGAATGTAGCAGCCAAACCAGACATAGCAAATACCCACAGACAGCAATATGATAATGATAAAACATTTTATTTTGGTGCTATTGATTCATGGATGAATATTGGCCAAGAAACTTCAGATAACTGACTTGCTGTACTTTGAAATAACGGCATCTTTTTCATTCACCTGAGAAGACTATAAGATGTAGGCCATTTGGCCCATTGAGTATGCTCTGCCATTTAAATGTGGCTGATCTCAACCTCATTTTCCTGCCTTCTCCCCATAACCCTTGATCCCCTTACCAATCAAGAACCTATCTCTGTCTCAAATACCATCAACGACTTAGTCTCCAGAACCTTCTGTGGTACTGAGTTCCACAGATTAACCACAGCTGAAGAAATTCCTCCTCATCTCAATTCTAAAGGATTGTCCCTTCACTCTGAGGGACTGTGCCTCAGGTCATTGTCTCTTCTACTAGTGGAAGCTCCTCTCTAATGCCAGCACGTTCTTTCTTAGATACGGGGGCGTAAAGCTACTCACAATACAGGGTAACCTCAATTATCCGAAAGACACGGGAGGGGAGTATTTTGTTCAGGTAATCAAATGTTCGGATAATCGAATGTTCGGATAATACAGTTTAACCAAGCACTGGGGACCTTGAGATCTTGTTTGAATAATCCGAAATTCGGATAATCGACGTTCGGATAATTGAGGTTGCCCTGCATTCCAAATGTAGCCTGACCACAGCCCTATAGAGCCTCAGCAGTACATCTCTGCTCTTGTATTCTAGCCCTCTGGAAATAAATGCAAACATTGCATTTGCCTTCCTAACTGCCAGCTAAACCCACATGTTAACTTTAAGAAAATCCTGCACTAGGACTGCCAAGTCCCTTTCTGCTTTAGTTTCCCTGTTTAAAAAATATTTGATGCCTCAATTCATCCTGCCAAAGTGAATAACCTCACATTTTCCCACATTATATTCTACTCGCCACTACTTTGCCCACTCTTCCAGCCTGTCCAAGTCCTTCTGCAGCCTCCCTGCTTCCTCAACACACCTGTACTCCAATGCCCTCAGTTTCTTCATTCAGATTGTTAACAATATGTGAATAATTGTGGTCCCAACACTGACCCCAGTAGAACTTCATTAGTCACTGGCTGCCCATCCTGAAAAAGATCCCTTTATACCCACTCTCTGCCTTCTGCCAGTCAGCCACTCCTCTGACATCATATCCTTGTCCCGAACATCATAGACTATTATCTTCTTTAGCAGCCTCCTGTCCAGCAACTTGACAAAGACCTTCTGGAAATCCAAACAGATCATGTCCACTGGTTCTCCTTTGTCTAATTTAGTTGTTACCTCCTCAAAGAATTCTAACAGATTTGTCAGCATGACCTTTCCTTGATGAAGCCATGCTGAGTCAATCCTATTTTACCCTGCACTTCCAAGTACTCCACAATCTCATCCTTAAGAATGGACTCTAAAACCTTACCAACAACCGAGGGCAGGTTAACCAGCCTATAGTTTCCTGTCTTCTGCTTCCCTACCTTCTTAAACAGGGGTGTTACATTAACTATTTTCCTGGGATCCTCCCTTATTCCAGCAATTTCTGAAAGATCACCAATGCCTTCACAATGTCTTCAGCTATCTCCTTCAGAACTCTAGAGGATAATCCATCTGATTTATGTGATTTATCTAACTTCAGATCTTTCAGCCTCCTCTGGATTTCTCTACCTGCCTCATTTATAGTGATACCCTTCTGACGCTGATCACTGACTGAATTCGAAGTAGTTAATTTAAGGGGTGTGACTGCCTCTTGAAGCACAGCATCCAGATGACTCTCCCCCTCCCTGATGTGTCACAGTCGACAAAGCTCAGACTCCAGCTCAGCAACTCTGTGGCAGAGTTCCTTAAGCAACAAACACTTTACCACACATGTGGTCACTATGAGCCACAGTGAGGTCCATAGCTCCCCCATCTTGCAGGTACAACATATTGACTTTTAAATATTTTCAGCCTTTTAGTTTGTGACTTGTAAATACTTTTAATTGGAAAATAAACTATAATAGGTAGTCAAATTAGAGAATTAGAGAAAATAGACAAGTCTCAGTTTTATGTTCAACTTAAAAGACAACATCTCCAAAAGTGCAGACCTCCCTCAGCACTGCATTGAAACATCAAGTCTGTATTTAACATTGACTTAGAGGTGCCTGGGGTGGACAAAGTTAAAAATTACACAACACCAGTTATAGTCCAACAGGTTTATTTGGAAGCATTAGCTTTCAGAGCACTGCTCCTTCATCAGGTGGTTGTGGAACAGAGTCAAATGACACAGACTTTATAGCAGCAGGATTGCAGTGTCATGGAGTGCAGTGGGAGTTGAAACCACAGTGTTCTAATTCAGAGGTGACAACTCTACTAACTGAGCCGCAGGTTACAAATAATCGCTATTGTTTAAAAATGTGTATTCTTACAAACTAATACCATATGTTCATTGCCCTGGGATATATAATGTACAGTCTTTTTGTAAATGACAGCAATCATATACACCCAGGTTATGCTTTATTCTTTGCTGAGGCTGCTTGTTGCCAGTATATCTGTAATGATGTGTGACAGAAAGAGTAGAATGTATTTAAGTGAGATTTCAATCAGCGCAGTATTTTGGTCTGTGATTTGATCAGACTGTGATGCCTTTCTGCATTCCATCACTATTAGATAGGACTGTCTTTAGATAGCACAAGATAACTTGCCTTGTAACTGAGCAGCATTGTACAAAACATGAAGACATGATGGGAATGCAACCTTTTCAATGTTGAACTTTCCTCATTTGAGTTTAGGAGTGCTTTGTAGTTCCAACTCTGCCTAAATACCAATTTCACTGACATTGCCCCTCCTGCAGTATGAGGTAGGTAAGGGTCACCTCGAGTGTACCTGCTGACTTCATCTGTGGGAAGTGCACCCAACTCCAGCTCCTCGAGAACCGTGTTAGGGAACTGGAGCTGGAGCTGGATCATTCAGGAGGCGGAGGGGGTTTTTGAGAGGAGTTACAGGGAGGTAGTTACTCCACAGCCACGTGAAGAAGATAGATGGATTACTGTCAGGAGTAGGAAAGGGAACCAGCAGGCAGTGCAGGGATCTCCTGTGGTAGGGGTTCCCTTCAACAACAAGTATACCATTTTGGATACAATTGGGGGGTGGGGAGGGGGTGCGATTTACCAGGGGTAAGCAATGGGGCATAGGTCTCTGGTGCAGAGTCTGTCCCTGTTGCTCAGATGTGAAGGGAGGAAGAGGAGCAGAGCTTTAGTCATTGGGGACTCCATAGTTAGGGGGAACAGATAGGAGATTTTGTGGGAATGAGAGAGACTCACGATTGGCATGTTCCCTCCCAGGTGCCAGGGTTCGTGATGTCTCTGATCATGTTTTTAGGATCCTTGAGGGGGAGGGGGAGCAGCCCGAAGTCGTGGTCCACAGAGGCACCAATTACATGGGTAGGAAGAAAGGTGGGGATCTAAGGCAGAAATTCAGGGAGCTGGGGGTGGAAGCTGAGAGCTAGAACAAACAGAGTTGTTACCTCTGGTTTGTTGCCCGTCCCACATGCTTGTGAAGTGAGGAATAGGGAGACAGCGGAGTGAACATGTGCCGACAGAGATGGAGGGTTTTGGATTCTTGGATTAGTGGAGCTCTTTCTGGGGAAGTTGGGACCTCTACAAACAGGATGGTCTTCACCTGAACCAGAAGGTATCAATATCCTGGGGCGGGGAGATTTGCTAACACTCTTTGGTGGGGTGGGGGTGCATTTAAACTAATGCAGCAGGGGGAATGGGAACCTGAATTGTAGTTCCAATGTACAGGAGGTTGAGGGTAATGAGGTCAGGGATAGGTTTGCAAGGTCGTGACAGGACACCAGCAATTAGGATGTTGGTTTGAAATGTGTGTACTTCATTGCCAGTAGCATCCAGAATAAGGTGGGTGAACTTGCAGCATGGGTTGGTCCCTGGGATTTCAATGTTGTGGCCATTTCAGAGACATGGCGAGAGGAGGGACACGAATGGTTGTTGCAGATTCTGGGATTTAGATGTTTCAGTAAGAACAGAGATGATGGTAAAAGGTGCGCTGGGGTTGGGGGGTGTGGAGGGGAATGGGGTGGGGTGGAGGTGTGGCATTGTTAATCAAGGGTAGTATTATAGCGGCTGAGAGAACTTTTGAGGACTCATCCACTGAGGTAGTTTGGGCTGAGGTTAGAAACAGGAAAGGAGAGGTCACCCTGGTGGGAGTTTTCCATAGGCCTCTGAATTGTTCCAGGAATGTAGAGGAAAGGATAGCAAGGATGATTCTCGATAGGAGCGAGAGTAACAGGGTAGTTGTTATGGGGGACTCTAACTTCCCCAATATTGACTGGGAATATTATAGTTCAACAAGATTAGATGGGTCAGTTTTTATTCAATGTGTGCAGGAGGGTTTTCTGACACAGTATGTAGACAGGCCAACAAAGAGAGATGCCATATTGGATTTGGTTTTGGGAATGAACCCGGCCAGGTGTTAGATTTGGAGGTAGGTGAGCACTTTGGCTGTAGTGACCATATGTTTACAATAGCAATGGGCAGGGATGGGTATATAACACAGGGAAAGAGGTATAGCTGGGGGAAAGGTCATTATTATGCAATTAGGCAAGATTTAGGATGCATCAAATGGGGAAGGAAACTGCAGGGGATGGTCACACTTGAAATGTGGAGCTTACTCAAGAAACAGCTACTGTAGGTCCTTGATAATTATATACCTACCAGGCAGGGAGGTAATTGTCAGCTAGGGGGCTTGAGAAATGTAAGTTAGCCAGAAATGATCTAAAGAGAGGGCTAAGAAGAGTCAGGAGGGGATATGAGAAGTTTTTGACGGATAGGATCAAGGAAAAGATAGGATCAAGGAAAGGCCTTGTAGAGATATATCAGGAATAAAAGAATGACTTGAGTAAGATTAGGGTCAATCAAATATAGTAGTGGAAAGTTGTGTGTGGAATCTGAGGACATGGGGAAGCGCTTAATGAATACTTTTTGTCTGTATTCACATTGAAAAAGAGAAATGTTAGTGAGAATATGGAGATATAGGAAACTAGATTAGATGGGATCGAGGTTGACAAAGAGGAGGTTTTAGCAACTTTGGAAGATCTGAAATTAGATAAGACTCCAGGGCCAGATGGGATTTATTCTCGGATTCTCTGGGAAGCCAGGGAGGAAATTGAAGAGCCTTTAGCTTCAATCTCTATGTCATCATTGTCGACAGGAGTAATGCCAGAAGACTGGAGGATAGCAAATGTTGTTTCCTTGGTTAAGAAGGGAAGTCGGGATAACCCTAGGCCAGTGAATCTTACTTCGGTTGTGGGTAAGGTTTTGGGAAAGGTTATAAGAGATAGGATTTATAGTCATCTGGATAGGAATGATCTGATTAGAGATAGTCAACATGGTTTTGTGAAGGGGAGGTCGTGCATCACTAACCTTATTGAGTTCTTTGAGAAGGTGACAAAACAAGTGGATGAAGGTAAGGCGGTTGATGTGGTGTATATGGACTTCAGTAAGGCATTTGGTAAGGTTCCACATGGTAGGCTATTGCACAAAATAAGGAGTTTTGGGATTGAAGGTGATTTAGCAGTTTGGATAAGAAATTGGCTAGCTGAAAGAAGACAGAGGGTGGTGGTTGATGGGAAATGCTCATCCTGGAGCTCAGTTACCAGTGGTGTGCCACAAGAATCTGTTTTGGGACCACTGCTGTTTGTCATTTTTATAAATGATCTGTATGTGGGGTAGAAGGATGGGTTAGTAAATTTGCAGATGACACTAAGGTAGGCAGAGTTGTGGATAGTGCTGAAGGATGTTGTGGATTACAGAGGGACATATATAAGATGCAGAACTGTGTTGAGAAGTAGCAAACTGAGTTTAATGCAGAAAAGTGTGAGGTAGTTCAGTTTGGAAGAAGTAACAGGAATGCAGAGTACTGGGCTAATGCTAAAATTCTTGGCAGTGTAGATGATCAGAAACATCTCGGTATCCAGGTGCATAAATCCACCCAGTTTGATAGGATTGTTAAGAAGGCATATGGTGTGTCAGTGTTTCTTGGTCGGGGGATTGAGTTTCAGAGCCATGAGGTCATGCTTCAGCTTTACAAGTCACTGGTAAGGCTGTACCTGGAGTATTGCGTGCAGTTCTGGTCACCGCATTATAGGAAGGATGTGGAAGCTTTGGAAGGGGTTCAGAGGAAATTTACTAGGATGTTACCGGTATGGAAGGAAGATCTTATGAGGAAAGGCTGAAGGAACTAAAGCTGTTTCGTTGGAGAGAAGTTTGAGTGGTAACTTAATTGAGGCGTATAAGATAATCAGAGGGTTAGATAGGGTGGACAGTGAGAGCCTTTTTCCTCAGATGGTGAAGGCTAACACGAGGAGACATAGCTTTAAATTGAGGGGTGATAGATTTAGGACAGATATCAGGGGAGTTTCTTCACTCAGAAATTAGTAAGGGGCGGGAAACGGCCTGCCTGCAACAGTAATAGACTCACCAACATTAAGGGCATTTAAATGGGCATTGGATAGACATATGGATAATAATGGAATGGTGTAGGTTAGACGGGCATCAGGTTATTTTCACAGGTCGGCGCAACATCGAGGGCTGAAGGGCCTGTACTGCGCTATAACGTTCTATGTTCTATGTTTTTGAGGACGGTCTGTCTACAAAGGTTATAGTAGGAGATCAGGAAAACCTCTGCCAACTTCATAGGCCATAAATTGTTGAAGTAACAATTTTGTATCTCACTCAGACAGGAAATGGTTGTGTATCCATTATATACCCAATCTGCTTTTATTTTTCAATGAAATCTATGGAATACTGCATTTAATTCTGGTCTCCCGGCTACAGGAAAGATGTTAAACTTGCAGGAGTTGAGAAAAGATTTACAAGGATTTTGCCAAGGTTTGAGCATTGGGGGGGAGGCTGAATAGGCTGGGGCTGTTTTCCCTGGAGCATCAGAGGCTGAGGGGTGACCTTACAGAGGTTTATAAAATCAAGAGGGGCATGAATAGGGTAAATAGACAAGGTAGGGTTTATCCTAGGTAGGGGAGTCCAAAACTAAGGGGCACAGGTTTAAGATGAAAGGGAAAAGACTTAAAAAGGACCTAAGGGGCAACTTTTTCTTGCAGACAGTGGTGAATGTATGAAATGCACTGCTAGAAGAAGTGGTGGAGATGGGTACAATTACAACATTTAAAAGGCATCTACATGGGTTCATGAATAGGAAGTGTTTGGAATGCTATGGGCCAACTGCTGGCAAATGGAAGTAGATTAATTTAGGATATCTGGTCGGCATGGACAAGTTGGACCAAAGAGTCTACTTCCATGCTGTGCATCCGAATAACTCTATGAAGAATAAAGTCTGTTGGATGTAAAACAGGCATGATTCCAACATGACTGTGCCCCATTCCGCCAAGTTAGGTTAAATTTGTGGCCGCAATACTTAACACCCATTGAATCTGTCTTCACTTTAATATACAAATATTTTGGGAACTGTACTTGCACAGTAATGGATACAGTCTGTTCCATTACCATGTGAACCCACGTTATAAGAAAATTGCGTTATAGCAGCACCATTTAAACCAATGGGACCGAAATAGTGTCATAACCAAGACAGATAAGGAAAGTTTGCATGCTACAACTAATAGCCTAAATCCTCCAATTGCATTATAGCCAATTCGCATTGAGGAAATGCACGTTATAGCAGAATGGACTGTACTGAAACACGGAGTCGAAAAGTGTGGCGTTGGCAAAGCACAGCTCGTCAGGCAGCATCCGAGGAGCAGGAGCAGGAGAATCAACATTTCGGGCATAAGCCCTTTATCAGGAATGTGCAAAATGTCAACAGCTTTTGACTCTGATCTCCAGTCCCTGCAGTCCTCAATTTCTCCTGTACTGAAACACAGTTCATCATCCCATAACAGAGAGTGAATTGCTCCCATTTAGTACCATCAGTGGAGTTCACCCTGCAACATGCCTGAGTTGCAGCATATGAGACAATAGTGTATTTCTGTTTACAAGGAGTGGAATCTTATAAGGGCTGGAGTGATATGGGTTATGTCAGGATTTTTGGCAGAATCACACAACAAGTCACAGTGGCTCAGTGGTTAGCACTGCTGCCTCACAGCACCGGGTTTGATCCCAGCCTTTGGTGACTGTCTGTGTGGAGTTTGCACAGTCTCCCCATGCCTAAGTGGGTTTCCTCTGGGTGCTCTAGTTTCCTCCCACAATCCAAAGATGTGCAAGTTAGATGAACTGGCCTATAGTGTCCTATAGTGTTCAATGATATGTAGGCTAGGACCATTAGTCGGGGGTAAATATAGAGTAGTGGGGGTAGGGGAATGGGTCTGGGTAGGTTACTCTTCGGAGGGTAGGTGTGGACTTGTTGGGCCTAATGGCCTGTTTCCACACAGTGGGGATTCTTCTTCTAAGTCCTGCGATGCCGGTCTCACCTTCTGGAGCAATTGGGCATTTGCCGAACAGTTGTTCATCAAAGGAGACCATTGCTTGATTCCATAACTCACCTCATGTACATTGAGCTTGCTATCTTACTAAGCGTGATGAGGAAGCTAGATGACAAGAATTCTTGACATGGCGGTCAGACCGGGCACCTGGTGATCTCAGATCGCCGCTGGCTCTTTGTAGCTTGCCATCTCAGGGCACGATCAACAGGCACAACCACGCACATCCCTCATCTTTGGATACTGCCATCTGACCAGTCTACTAACCCCTTACAATCTTCAAGACACCTCTCTGATCCAGTTGCAGGACACTTAGGATCACAACAACTGGCACTGAAAGGCTGCAGCAAGGAAACAGTGCAGAGACAGCCACAGATTGCACCAGGGCTGCCTGCTTGCTTTCTTAGCGCTTGTTCACTTAGCGCCTACTTGCTTACTCACAGCTTCCGCGCTTTGGCTTGCAATGCTATAGTGGTTAGTATGTTGGCAGTTCAGCCAGAGCTAAAGGCTTCCAGCACTGCCGTGCTGACAAGCTTTTTGGTACAGACACGGGCTGCTTCACAGGAACCCCCCCCCCCCCCCCCCCCCGGGATCTCTCCGGGTTGAGATGTTCTCTTCACGAGAGGGACATCAAAATGTCAATCTAACGCTGCAGCATGTGTCAGCTGATGTACACAACGTACGTTTAGAATCATAAAACTGTAGAATCCTTACAGTGCGGAAGCAGGCCATTCGGCCCATTGAGTCGACACCCACCATCCAAAGGGAATCCCATCCAGACCGTCCTCCCTACCCCATCCCTGTAACCCTGCATTTCCCATGGCTAACCCACCCTGCCTGCACATCTTTAGACAGTGGGAGGAAACCGGAGCACCCAGAGCAGATGCAGGAGAATGAGCAACCTCTACACCGACAGTAATGGGAGGGTGGAATTGACCACCGTGCCACCCTGTTTACTCAACAAAATGACCATATTGCAAACTGGATGGGAGCTCATCCTCACTCCAATTGCGGAGGAGCCACTGTCTTTCAGGAGGTACAATCAGTCATGGGCACAGTCTGCACAAAGTCCTGGGCTTAGTCACAGTCAGTTATCAGCTGAACAAAGAGACCTTGGAGTGCAGGTTCATAGTTCCTTGAAAGTAGAGTCACAGGTAGATAGGATAGTGAAGAAAGCATTTGGTATGCTTTCCTTTATTGGTCAGAGCATTAAGTTTGGAGTTGGGGTGACCTTATAGAGGTTTATAAAATCATGAGGGCATGGATAGGGTAAATAGACAAGGTCTTTTCCCTGGTGTCAGGAGTCCAGAACTAGAAGGCATAGGTTTAGGGTGAGATGGGAAAGATATAAAAGGGACTTAAGTGGCAACTTTTTCACACAGAGAGTGGAGCATGTATTTAATGAAATGAGAGGAAGTGGTGGAGGTTGGTACAATGACAGCATTTAAAAGGCATCTGGATGGGCATATGAATAGGAAGGGGTTAGAGGGATATGGGCCAAGTGCTGGCAAATGGGACGAGATTGGGTTGGGATATCAGGTAGCATGGATGAATTGGAGCGAAGGGTCTGTTTCCATGCTGGACATCTCTATGACAAGCCCAGGAGCAGAAGCGGGTCACTGTGAAGGCCAAGCAGCACCAGGTTCAGGGGAAGGTCACTACAGCAGAGCCCCTCAGGGCCCAGAGGAAGACCACAGGGTTTCACCCCTTCTGCTATATTTCCAGGGTATGAGTGAGACGCAGTGCCAACAATGGCTTCACATGTACCAGGGCACAGAGCTGGAGTGGGCCCTAAGGGCTTCAGGAGTAGGAGGCTACCCTCTCCCAGTGACTGCCGCTTTGAACATCAACTGGCCCCTTTCCGAGAGCAGTGGGAGAACTGTGTTGCATCTCTCAGTTGTGCATAGACAAATGCATCAGGATGGTGACAAATGCCATCTGTGAAAGTTCTGATCACTATTATCACTTCCTGGAAGTGTGTGCCTGCTACCCTGGCATCTGCCATGACTCTTACACCCTAGAACAATTTTATGTCCCCACTGAGCCTGAGGGTCCTGACAAGGCTGGTTACTGGGGGACAAGGGCCATGGCTATGACCATGGCTCATGACATCTTTGCTCAAGCCTCCTGACTAATTAGATTACTTACCGTGTTGAAACAGGCCCTTCGGCCCAACAAGTCCACACCGACCCACCGAAGCGCACCCACCCAGACCCATTCCCCTGCATTTACCCCTGCACCTAACACTACGGGCAATTTAGCGTGGCCAATTCACCTAACCTGCACATTTTTGGATTGTGGGAGGAAACCGGAGCACCCGGAAGAAACCCACGCAGACACGGGGAGAATGTGCAAACTCCACACAGTCAGTCGCCTGAGGCGGGAATTGAACCCGGTTCTCTGGCGCTGTGAGGCAGCAGTGCTAACCACTGTGCCAATGTGGAGCACAGATACAATGCTTTCAGCAGGGCCATGGTGGAGCAGACGATAGGGCTGCTGAAGATTTGGTTCCAGTGCATGGACCATCCGAGAAGAGGGGAGGGGTTAATGTCGGCTTTAATCCTAATAGAGTGTGCTGCATTGCCTTGACGTAGTGTGCTCTGCAGCTGGCAACAATGGGGATATAATGGAGACTGAGGAATGGCTAGGGGGGAGAATGAGAGTCATCTTCTGAGGAGGAAGCCAAGGACAGTGAGAAACACAGCGACTTCAGAATCCACAAGCCAGATAGAACCTGATTGATATCCACTTCCAATAGACGGGAATGAGGAATAGCAGACCATCGTGGAATGTTAAATTATATTGGTAATGATGCTAGTCTTTGATTTGCATTATGGGAGGGAAATGTTCAGAATTGTCCAGTTACTCTCCTTTGTGACAATGACAGGCTGTAGGTGTCGGGGAGGAAAGAGCCACTTAGAGTGGGTGTTTAGACCAGATGTAGTGAAGGGCAGGCAAACTGTATGACCTGATGGTTAAACAATAGCTGGGATAAGAGATGTGGTTGTATGTGCAAGGGAGTGCCAAATGCACCGTGAGTCTTCTGGTTTTGTGGCCGCTGTGCCATTACATTGACAGTGTGGGACAACAGCCAATTGCCAATACTTGTCCGCATGCACAGTGGCCTTTCAAAGTGGTACAGGCAAGGGATGCCAATCTTGCAGCAGATGTCTCCTGAGTGGCGAGGTGTTCTCAGAACAGCATGTGGTAAAATGGGGAATAAGTCAGTCACGAGAGACACCACAGCGGCAGAATAGGTAGTTAATAAGGCAAGTTTGGGAAGATACAGTGAGAAATATTCCTTGGCCTCACAGCAAAATCCCTCCGAAAAACTTGATGTAACTGGCGAAAGTAGACAAAAAAAATCTAAGATCCAGGCTAAGGTAAGTGCATGGAGTTAGGTCACAGATCAGCCATTGAATGGCAGGACAGGCTCGAGGGGCTGAATGGCCCACTCCTGTCCCTGAGTTCCTACGGTGTCCACTATAGATCCTCTGTTGTGTGACAGAATGGCTTCAACGATTTCTGGCTCATTACCTACAGGGATACGTACTCTCCTTCAACCTTACAAATTAATGTTACTCCCCTTGCTCTTTGCTGCAATATTTTCCTTTTCAAGTCTAAAGCCAAATCATATTTTGAAGGCTACTACTGAAACTGCTTCCAGACAGGGCATCTTTTTTTTGGCCTTACATCCCCTCTTACTCTTTTGACAATTGCCTTAACTCTGCGTCATATAAGTACTGACCCTCATTCCAATGCAAAAACCTCCTTTTTTTGCTTACTTTGTCAAAATCATTCAGAACTTTCAGTTCTTCTATGAAATCTCTCTTTAACTTCCTCTGCTGTGAGGGATACAGCCCCAGTTTCACCAGTCTCTCATCCTCATCACTATTTGGGTAAATCTCCTCCACATGTCTCCCATCATATCCTATGTCTCAATCAATAGAGCATAATACCAGGTTTGTCAAACACCATCAAAGTTATATGTCACTATGTTCCTAACTCCCTTTGGAATTGGACCATTTGATTGAGATTGCCTCCCCTTCATTGTCATTCAAATATGCATTACTTCAGATTTCTCCGTTTTTAATTTCAGCTCCATTTCTTTTCCAACTCACTGATGTATTTTAGTTGTTAAAGAGCAAAACAAAATGGCAGAGTGTTCTGTGTTCGTAATGGGGGCTGAACCCATTCTGTGCATGCTTGTTGTATTATGTTCAATTAGCACTGAGCTGTACCTATTACTTGTTAACAGCATCAGCCTGACTGGAAATGCAGTAACAGGGGAAGACGTGTTGCACAAACAGTTACAGTGGGAAGCAGAGGGTGACTGAGTTGGGGTTCACTGGTCCTGACAATTCTGTTCTCTCCACAGGCCATGCAGTATATCTCTGTCTTCGTTGACAACAGATCTGGTTTTGCTGTCACCATCCGAAGTGGCTCGGATTTCACAGGGATCTTCCTGGGCACGTAGAGGCAGCCAGTGGAATGGATCCTTGGACCTGCTCGACTCCCTTCTCTCCTCCTTCTCTCCCACGTTAAGACTCCCTTTGCCAATCCGTCCCCTGCAATATCGCATCGCCCATGAATTTACTCCTGCAGTGGGGAGGGCAGATAGCAAAGAGCACTCGGGGGCAATAAAGACATTAACCAGAATTTTTTTTTGTGTGCGTGTCATGGACCTCTGGGGATATTCTGGAGAAATCTTTCTTTTCGTGTATTTGTTTCAAATGACAATATTTTCCCTGAGTGACTGTCTACTGTTGGGAATATAATATCATTGTATTTCAAAGCTCTTGATGATCAGAAGATGACTTGAAATTTGCTTGCAACCCTGGATGTATCTTTAAAATAAGGAGCTGCATTTTCGCAAACTCGGCCATTCAATGCCCATTTCACAAGCGTGGGGACTGTTTAAAAAGTAGGACATTCTCCCACTCTCCCTGAAAAGCTGCAAATCCCAAAACTTATCCATTCCCTATATTTTAAAACAATTCAATGCATACTGCCTCAGAATTTGCCTCACCTTTTCCAAATGTGTTGTTTTTGTCTCTGGCTCTTAGAGAAGAATGTAGAAGGGGAAAGAATCTGAAGTCTGTATGTTGGCAATGAATCTTAAGCTGGCTTCCTCCCCAGTGAAAGAGAATGGTGTTAGGAGATAGATCCCAGCCCATATTCTACTGCCTGTGTGGCCCAACTCTACAACCATTCCCACACTAAGTGGGCAAGATGGTCAGTGTTAGATCTGGCAAAGTGGTGGGGGAGGGGGGATGTTAGGAGCTTAGAAATAATTCATTATAAATCATAAATTGGTTGAGTTTTGCATCGTATTGCTCAGTGTCTGAGCTTTGGCTTTCAATTGGGTTTGGTTGAAACAAAAAAGAGTAGGTGGGGGGGGGGGCTCCCAAATAGATCATGGAGATGACAGTCTTGGGAGTTGGGAGTGGGATTTGGTGGGTGAAGGGTTGGGATTTCTGATGGGATGTGTGGTCTGAAACCGAACCAAACTGAGGAAAGGGAAGCCCATCGTTTGGCCTGTCAGCTGATAGACAAGAGCTTTGAAGTGGCTGACATGGCGACAAGTTGATTTTTCAATCCTCCCTTGCCTGCCCCCGACGGCAAGGTTGGTACAAACACCAATGGTGCTGTGATCTGACTGACCCGATGCTCACATCCTGGTATAAGCTGCTTTGTTCTGTAGAGTTGATAAAACATTAATAAACATCATTCTGAAAAGAAAGGCCAGTGTGAGATGCACAGACTAACTCAGCAATAGTCAGCACCTCATCAGCTTGTCTTAAAGGACTTAAAGGCTAGGGAGGCTAATTACACCAGAACTTTGCAAACTGCTATTCACTCCTAGATAACCAGTAACCTACCCATAAATCATCTGAATTCCTCATTTGGATTCCAGCCAGGAATTCACTCCTGGCTATCCATTATTCTCAGGTAAAGTGGCAGGATGTTACTGGGCGTATCCCATTGACATCTATAGATAATTAGTGAAGTCTATGTCAGGGTAGAAAGGGACATATTCAAGTTTGCTGATGAAACATGGGTAGGAGTCACTGCTAAATGGTACACACGGAAGCAAAACATTTGCAGAGATATTGAAGCCACACTGTGACAGACGCATTCCAAAATAGGCAAATCCACCTTGGACATAAAAAGGATTGATCAGAACACTTTTGAAATGTTGAGAAGCTAGAAACAATGACGGTCCAAAGGCACTGAGGAATTCATGCACATACAATTATTAAAGTGATATGGAATTATACAAAAAATAATAAGAAAGGCTATTGGAATACTGATCCTTATATCTATAGGATTAGAATGGAAGGAGATAGAAGTTTTGCGACAGCTGTAGTCATGACTCACTGGGGTAATGTGCTGGAAGTAAAGTCAAACTATTCCCGGAGTCATCAGAAATAGGAAATTATTTAGCCACATTATCCCCAATGTACTTGACCGACAAGCTCAGGTTCAAAGAAACCATTGGTTTTTGTGCTTCATAAGAAAATAACTGCTTATTATGAAAAAAATGTTTAACCCATGGCAATTAGAAAATAAGAATTGCTAACTTACAACTCTCAAAGTTAAACTCTATCCCTTCTTAAATTGCCCCCTTTACAAACAGACAGACTGACTCACAAAGACAGACAAGATTTGGAGATGCCGGTGTTGGACTGGGGTGTACAAAGTTAAAAATCACACATCACCAGCTTATAGTCCAACAGGTTTATTTGGAAGCACTGGCTGTCGGAGTCCATCTCCTTTATCATACTCCACAGCCACCTGATGAAGGAGCAGCACTCCGAAAGCTAGTGCTTCCATATAAAGACAGACAACGCATTTTAAAAGTGGAAACGCAAAATAATTAAGGTAATACAGTTTGATAGCACCAGCTTGGACCATTGCTGTATCTATTGTTTCTTTCATTTTCTTCTGATTTCTTTTAGTTCTTTGCTGTTAACAGAAGGTTGCTTCTACAATAATGCTCTCTTTCGTTCACTAGTCCTTTCAGTGTCTTTAAAGATATTTTATTTCTCCTTCAACAGAGACTTGCAGAGAAAGGTAAGTGGAAAACAGCTATCACTGGAGACGTTCTAGTACCTCCATAGAGAAGAGTGAGAGACTGCGAAACTTTTTTGATGCTTTTAGTTCATAGGCTGCATTGGCTTCACATAAGCCACAGTCATCTAGTCAGGAACCAATCAGAACAAATTATTAAGCAATTCTCCCTTAATTCAGAACTGATTAACTCAGTGATGTTTGCTTTTGCTCTCATTGCTCTCGGGAGAAGCATCATGTACACAATTCATAATGTGCTTCACTAAATTCGATTTTTAAAACCAAAGCCACCACAGCCTTAAGCAGTATCTTGCTTTTTAATCTTCAGTCCAAAAAAAAGTGTGTTTTTTACACAGTGGAAAGCCTGCCCTGTGGCTGAACACTTTAACTCCCCCTCCCAATCCAGCCAAGGACATCCAGGTCCTGGGCATCCTCCATCGCCAAACCCAAAACACCCAACATCTGGAGGAAGAACGCCTCATCTTCCACCTTGGGACTCTCCAACCACACGGGATCCATGTAGATTTCACCAGTTTCCCCATTTCCCCTGCCCCCACCTTATCCCAGTCCCAAACTTCCAACTTGGCATCGCCCCCTTCAACCATCCTATCTGTCCATCTCCCTTCCCACCCGCCTGCTCCACCCTCCTCTCCAACCTATCTCCTTTATCCCACCTTTCACCTACCTATCACATTCCCAGCTACCTTTCCCCCAACCCCCTCCCCCCATCCTATATATCACTCAGACCCCTTGGCTCACAAGCCTGATTCCTGATGAAGGGCTTATGCCTGACACGTGGATACTCCGGCTCCTTGGATGTTGCCTGACCAGCTGTGCTTTTTCAGCACCACACTCTTTGACCCTGTTTAGAATGTACCTGGAAAATAATGTTCAGCTCTGGGCACCTCACTTTCAGGCTGATGTGTCAGCGTTGGAGGGAAAGAGCTTGGGTTCAGCACAAAAAACAAAATAACTGCATGTGCTCAAAATCAGAAACAAAAATAAAAATTGCTGGAAAAGCTCAGCAGGTCAGGCAGCATCTGTGGAGAGAATTAGAGTTAACATTTTGGGTGAGTTTGACCCAGTTCTGAGGAAGGGTCACGCAACCTGACACATTGCTTTGACTTCTCTCCTCAGATACTGCCAGACCTACTGAACTTTTCCAACAATTTCTGTTTATGTCTTAGCATGGTCATACTTGGGCTAAAAATGTTCAATTAGGAACAGAGATTGCACAAATCTGGGTTAAGTTGCCTGGAATTTAGAAGCTTGAGGCTAATTCCATCTAATTTTTCAATATATTAAACAGAATTGATAGGACAGGTGGAAATTATTAGCAATGTTTAGGGAAGGTGGGACACTGATACATTCCTGACGAAGGGCTTTTGCCCACAGTGTCGAGTTTCCTGCTCCTTGGATGCTGCCTGACCTGCTGTGCTTTTCCAGCACCACACTCTTGACTCACTACCATTGTACCACGAGAACCCCCAGTTGTTTTATATATAAACTTTCATGAATTGGATTCCAACTTGTGGCTCACTAAGGATGTATTTCATTTATAAACTGACTAAACTATTCTACCAGGACAGGGATTTCAGGTAGAATGGAGAGGAGAATAATAAAAAGGGTGTAATGATATTGGTTTAACAACCACAGCTTTGAGGAGAGATGATGTAGTAGAAAGGCTATCAATAGTCCATGCCAGCTGAATTGAGCCAGGTAAAGGGGGCAGTTGCACCACTGGAGTTATATCTAGTTCCCAAACAGTATGAAGGAGACAGGGCAAAAGTGAGGACTGCAGATGCTGGAAATCAGAGTCTAGATTAGAGTGGTGCTGGAAAAGCACAGCAGGTCAGGCAGCATCCAAGGTGCAGGAAAATCGACGTTTTGGGCAAAAGCCTTTCATCAGGAATGATATGAGGGAGACAGAAGAGTGAGTGGCACGGTGGCACAGTGGTTAGCACTGCTGCCTCACAGCACCAGAGACCCCGGTTCAATTCCCGCCTCAGGCAACTGACTGTGTGGAGTTTGCACATTCTCCCTGGGTTTCCTCTGGGTGCTCCAGTTTCCTCCCACAGTCCTAAAATGTGCACGTTAGGTGAATTGGCCATGCTAAATTGCCTGTAGTGATAGGTGAAGGGGTAAATGTAGGGGGTTGGGTTGCTCTTTGGAGGGTTGGTGTGGACTTGTTGGGTCGAAGGGCCTGTTTCCACACTGTAAGTAATCTAAGAGCTTTGTGGTGGTCAGGAAGATGATATCACATCTAGAGTGAGGCACAGCTCAAGTGAAAATATACTTAAGAGATTACAGAGTAGAGTGGGAATAGAACTGGTAAATCTTTCTCCATTTTAAAAGTTTAAAATCCAGGGGTCTTGTCAAAAGCTTAATAAAGCAGTTGAGTCAGCTGACTGAGGGACAGTTATCAGTCAATCACCTGAAGCCTGCACAGGGCATCAATAGGGGTTAATTCCTGTTGATGCTTAACATGTGTGAATCATCTCAGCACGTTTGAAGAAAGGACTTATTGAAAGTACACAAGTCGGTAAGCTTTGCAAGGTCAGGAAGGAGAGATTGCACCAGAGTGAGTACATATTTTGTGGATTTTTCAGCAGTATGGGAATTTTGGCATTGAGGGGAAGAGGTGCTTTTTGTTAACTTTTTTCATTTATGTTAGCAAGACTCTTTTATGGGATATAATGGGTGGCATGGTGGCTCAGTGGTTAGCATTGCTGCCTCACAGTGCCAGGGACCCAGGTTCAATTCCAGCCCTGGGTGACTGTGTGGAGTTTGCATATTCTCCCTGTGTCTGTATGGGTTTCCTCTGGGTACTCCAGTTTCTTCCCAGAGGAAGAAAGATGTGCAGGCTAGGTGAATTGGCCATGTTAAATTGCCCCATAGTGTAGTTGTTAGTCAGGGGTAAATATGGGGGAAGGGAATGGGTCTGAATGGGTTACTCTTTGGAGGGTAGATGTGGACTTTGTTGGGCCAAAGGGCCTGTTTGCACACTGTAGGAATTCTAATTCTAAAAAAAATTCTAAAATTGAAGCCCAGCCCAAAGAATGATGTTGTGGGAAAGCTGTTAAGTCCATTGGTTGATAATAGCTGTTAATTTGACTATCTGCTGTGGTTCTGTTTGCCGAGTTGGAAGTTTTTGTTGCAAACATTTCGTCCCCTGTCTAGGTGACATCCTCAGTGCTTGAGAGCCTCCTGTGAAGCGCTTCTGTGGTGTTTCCTCCGGCATTTATAGTGGCCTGTCCCTGCCGCTTCCGGTTGTCAGTTTCAGCTGTCCGCTGTAGTGGCCGGTATATTGGGTCCAGGTCGATGTGTTTGTTGATGGAGTTTGTGGATGAGTGCCATGCTTCTAGGAATTCCCTGGCTGTTCTTTGTTTCACTTGCCCT